>NC_087156.1:26981996-27059496 GCF_035594125.1 Scylla paramamosain | reverse complement strand
GGCATTCCCTTCGATGCCTGTCCAGCCCCAGCACGTGTGGATAATGGATGAGCCTCAACCGGCGTGACTGGATTGAGAGAGGCACGCTTGTCTCGAATGGGCATAATGGCCTGGGATGTTATGTCTCTCTCTCTCTCTCTCCTCTCTCTCTCTCTCTCTCTCTCTCTCTCTCTCTCTCTCTCTCTCAGGGCTGGGCATCATCAAGACCGCCGCATTTAGGCACGTGTGCTGGTGTGGTGGGTGTGTGGCGCCTCGCTGGTGGCTTTCAGGGAACAGTGAAGGTGTGCTCATTCATAAATCGGAAAACTTGACTCTCCTTCAAAAGACTGGTTTCTCGCTTCCTCCTCCTCCTCCTCCTCTCCCTGTAACATACTGCTGCTACTCCACTGCTGTTAGCAATCCTCCTCCTCCTTTTCTTTGTCGTCCTCCTCCTCCTCTTCCTCCTCCTCCTAATCTACTTCTTCTTCTTCTTCTTCTTCTTCCATTGACGGTTAGTATATCTGACAATATACTATTAGTTCCGTGTTTACAATATTCTTCACGATGTGTTTTCTTTTAGTTTCTTGAGCCTTCCTTATCTCACTGTTATTTTTCTTGTCCATATCTTATAGTCCATGTGTTTTTGTTTAGCGGCGGCTCTTTTTTTTTTGCTTGGCTTCTTCCACACCACGAGGCAATAAATTGATCGCCTTGAAGTGGTCTCCCGCACTAATGGAGTCCCTGAAGGGGTTGTTTTGGAATTACTCTAAATTAGATTAGAATGTCAGCAGTCCAAACACATTAGTTCACACGCTGCATATGCATCGGGCAGAAATTTCTCAAGTGTCTAAACGTAACGGGACCTCCGTGATAACCCTGGCGGCGAGGCAGCAGTGGCCCCCAGTGTGTCTGTGCAGTCTGGCCGAGAGACGTGAGTGTGTGTGTGTGTGTGTGTGTGTGTGTGTGTGTGTGTGTGTGTGTGTTTACAGAGCCCTGTCTCCAGCTGTCCTAATGATCTCGTAGTTTTCCACGTGTTTATTTTTCTCTTCAGTGCATCTGTCTATGTGTTTGCCTGCCTGTCTGCCTGTTCGTCTCTTATAATAGCAGCGGCAGCGGCCGCGTCTCGGATTCGGTTTGTGTGGTTGTGTTTATCTTGATCTGTATCTCGTGTCTGCCTTCCTGTTTGGTCGTCGCCTCAGGGTTTTTATTTTTGTTATCCCTACATATCTCCCCATCAGCACCACTTATCTCTCCCACGATCTGTTTGCACTCCGACGCTCCTAGATTTCAGTCGCGGGTCGTGGCGGGATCGGAATACCTCGTGGGCGTGAAGAAGTAAATCTGAGACGATTGTATTCGCGGGTACGTACTCTGAGTGACGTGAGGGAGGGGCGGATGACGCGACTCGCTTGCTGACATCGATCCACGAGGCATGTCATGTGTCTTGCTGCCTTCTTGTCTCTGTCGCGACCTGCATGAGGCGACAGACAGACAAGTAGTCACACAACCACTTACTATTGAACTCTGGTGACTGATGACGCGCAGGAGAACGAGGAGGAAGAGGAGGAGGAGGAGGAGGAGGAGGAGCTGGAGGGGAGGTGTTTGCGACGCCATACTCCTGTACACGTGGCACTAAGAGGTTCTCGTATGTTGATATTCCGCAGGTGACTCATGTGATTGGATTCCTCTCCTTTAAAAACTTGATCTTGTTCTTGATCCTTTTCCGCTTTGGTTCCAGTCAGGCCTTATATGTATTTGTGTGTGTGTGTGTGTGTGTGTGTGTTGACTTATCAATGTACGCCGCACATAGTATCACAGAAACTCTTACTCTTATTTATTTTGAAACGCTCTGCTTTCTCACCACGACTGTTTTCAAAGGCCACAGAGATGGTTAGCCGGGTTCTTAAGAGTGTTTCTCCTGTTAATAATGTAAAAACACCATTACAAATCCGTGTAACTTCAAGTAGAGAATGTGTAGTAGATGTGCAGCACAGAAGGGTTTCAGAATATGGTGCTTTAATCGCCTGTTTACTAACATGTTAAGCAGTGCATGTGCAGAGTCGTGAGTGAAAATGTTAAGTCAAGAGAGAGATTTTTTTTTCATCCATTCTTATATATATATATATATATATATATATATATATATATATAATATATATATATATATATATATATATATATATATATATATATATATATATATATATATATATATATATATATATATATATATATATATTTTTTTTTTTTTCTGTCAGTTTTATCCTTATATCTCCTTATATCTCATCGCTTGCCTCCCTCTTTTGTCTCTCTTAGTTCCTTTCTTTCTTCCATTTTCCTTTCTCTTTTCCACAATCAAGCTCCTCTTTCTTATTCCAACCCTTATCTGCTCCTTCTTCATCCTTTCTTCCTAGTATACACCCTCTTTCTGCTTCCCCCAATCAAACCGTCTCCTTCGTCCTACCCATCTCTTATCTAACCCCTATCTCATCTCCATATCTGTCTCTTTTCATTTACCACCATTCCTTCATTCATTTCTATCTTCCAATTCTCTTCCCTCCTTTTCATAATCAAGTTGTTCCTTCTTGAGTAGGTTTGGCGTGTTAAGACGTCGAAGGGCAGACGGTAACGGGCCCTCGGTGATGGAAGGGTGGCTGGCTGCGGGGGGCGCGTCTGCCTGGCACAAAAGACACACACTTCCATTCTCGCTGGCGTACCCTGTCAGCTCCTGTCGATGGGGTTAAGATATTTTCCCTATAAGTTAGCTCCCCCACCTTCTTCTCTAAACGCCTCAGGACTTACTGGTGATTTTTCGCGTCCTCCCTTCCCGTGAATCATTTTTCCCTCTTTCTCTGTCCTTTTTATAGGTTTCTTTTTCTTCCTCATCCTCGTGCTTCTTCGATTCGTCCTCGTCGTTCTATTTCTATTTTGCTTCTTCGTCGTCTTTCTAATCTTCTTTCTCTTTTTCTTGTTCTTGTTCTTGTTCTTGTTGTTCTTCTTCCTCCTTCTCCTTCGCCTCCTCTTGTTGTTGTTGTTGTTGTTGCTGTTGTTATTGTTATTATTATATCATTATTATTATCGTTGTCATTATTATTACAGAGCTTTCTACTCTTGTTGTTATTGTTGTTGTTGTTGTTGTTGTTGTTGTTGTTGTTGTTGTTGTTGTTGTTATTATTTATTATTATTATTATTATTGTTATTATTCATCTTTCTACTCTTCTTTTTTCTTTTTCTTTTCTTCTTCTTCTTCTCCTCCTCCTCCTCCTCCTCCTTCTCCTCCTCCTCCTCCTCCTCCTCCTCCTCTTCCACCAGCTCTTTAACCCTCCCCTCAATCTCACCACGGCTTGATAATGGCGCCGATCGCTGCCTTGATGGTGATGGATGAGAGCCTTATCCATCTTGTTCCTGGATGGACGGGAGATCACCGCTGGAGGTCCGTCAGTTCTCTTGGTCCGGTTCACTCCAGCCTCACCTAATATCTCGTCTCAGCCACTCTCATCACCCTCTCGTCGCCTATCAAACACTTAGCGTATGTTCTTGACCTTTATTTCAGTGGTGTCCTTGCCTCTCCTTGTGGTAGGCCGTCTGGGTGCAGCGGCGGGGGACTTGGTGGTGCTTGAAGTTGAAATGTCTTGGGGGCGGGTTAATGTGTGTCTGGATTTTTAGTTTTCTTGTTTCCTGTGGCATGTTTTGATTGTGTGTTTTGATTGTCTGTTTTATTTTATTTTGTTTGTTTTTATTCAGTGTATTTTGGTTAACTCCTACAGCGCCAGTAGGAGATGACGGGGCTAAGGGTGTGAGTGATGTGAGTTTGAGTGTGTGGTGTTTTATGTGCGGGCCACCCCGTGTGGGATTGCTGGCTGGTATATAAATAGACAGATAGACATATTGATTTTTTTTTTTTTTTTGCTTATCTTGTCCTCTGTCATTTTATTCTTATTTATTTATTTTTATTTTTTATTTTTTTTGTATACGAATGAGCATTCTTTTTTTTTCTTTTTTTTTTTTTTATGTAGTGTGTGCGTGTGTTACCTGAGGCTTTCCTGCTATGCACTTCCTATTTACTATGTCTTCTGTCATTTAAAGAACTTTCATCATTACCAACGACAATGTTATCAGTACGTTCTGCATCTTTCATTTCACCAATACCCATCTGCAACACTTCCTTCCACTATTTCAGTACCACTCATTTTCCCAGCATTATTGTTTACTCCTACACACATGCATTGCCACCTTCTAACTACACGCTCACACCTTCTACCTCTGTACGCTCACACAAATGCACTGCCTTCTTCCCCCTTTAAGGCCCGTATTCTGAAACACTCTGCTCTCTCACTACTACTATTTTCAAATGTCACAAAGATGAATAGCTGGGTTTTCAAGAATGTTTTCCTGTTAACAATGTAGAAATCTTGTTAATCTGTCACTAGAACTATAAAAACATCCTTAAAAACCCGTGTAACTTCAACCTGACCCTTTGAATGTAGTGGAGGAGTTACCCAAATAATATTTCAGAAAAAGGTCCTAAGCAAAGCAGCCGCTGCCCCGCGTAAAATCAAATAACTTTCCAGGAACAAAGGGTGAACTCGCGTAAACCAATACTCTTCCACCTCGCCGCCTTACACGCTCCCCATGGTCCCTCCTTGTTGATGGGCGTGTGTACCTTGTGTGCTTCCGTCATCCCCACCAGTAAACAGAGGAGGCGCATGGTGTTACCTTATTATTAAACCTAAGTGTGTGGAGGGGGGGTGGCAGGGTAGACAACAGTAAATATCGTTGCAGGATTAAGGGATTGTGTTTTTACTAATTTTCTACCTTTATTTTTACGTCAAGCCTCTATTTTCACTCTTAGTTTCGTTAATACAGCGCCATCTATTGTTGTATATGTGGCAGCGCGGCTTGTTATCAGTGTTGTGTTTTTGAGGCACTGCAAGAGGGAAAATTTAATGATGTTCTCGTTACGTGCAATTTTCTCGTTCTCAGCCAGTCAGCTTGAGTGGGAGGGATGGCGAGAGGGAGAAGGAGGTGAGAGGGAATGGGATGGGGCGGAGGGAGGGGAGGCAAGGAGGGAAGCTTTGTGGTTTCCTCGCTTCAAAAGGAAACTTGACCTGCAAACCATTATATTATGAGTTTCAGTTAATTTTGCATCCTCTTGGGTACGTGTGCCGGCCTACACACACACACACACACACACACACACCTCTCTCTCTCTCTCTCTTCTCTCTCTCTCTCTCTCTCTCTCTCTCTCTCTCTCTCTCTCTCTCTCTCTCTCTCTCTCTCTCTCTCTCTCTCTCTCTCCGTACCTCCTTCTCTATCTCCCTTTCCATCAGTTTCTCTTGTCATTTTAAATACTTACGAATCTACTTGTTTTTATTGTATCCATTTCCTTCCCTGGCCCATCCCGTATATGTATGTGCGCACGCGTGTGTTTGTGTGAGTGCAAGTTTTTACTCCTCAACCTGCGTTTCTATGTGCGTGTCTCAGTTTTGCTTGAGTGGCTACATGTAGAGGCGGCATCAGGGGAAGTCACTCGAAACATGGAGGCAAAAAGCGAATGAGAGTTGGTAGAATGTGGATAACGAGAGAGAGAGAGAGAGAGAGAGAGAGAGAGAGAGAGAGAGAGAGAGGAGAGAGAGAGAGAGAGAGAGAGGGAGGGGGGGGATGGAGAGCGTGTGTCATGAGTGAGTAGAACACATTTGTAAACACCAGACCGTGAAGTGGATAAGGCAAGTGTAAATTGTTATTTCTTTAGGTGCTCGCTGAGGGAACAGGGGTGATTACACTGCCAGGCGGACCGTAAACTTGGCCACAGGTTGATAATTTGGGGCCACCACTGTTATACGAACCGTCCCTTCAGCTCTGACTACCCCTGCCATCTTGTATATTACGAGGGCGAGGGGAGGGAAAAGTATCATGTTAATTCTGCCCACTATCATCATACCGTCTTAATTTGGGGTTTTACTTTGGTTATGTAGGCCGAGGTTTGTATACATTTTTACACATATCTTTCCTATCTTAAGGTTAGTCCATATATGAGAGACTTCAAGACACTTATCCTCTAAATTTGGATAACCCTTTCGACTTGCTTATAGAATTGGCACTTTAGTCGGTCATTTTATCCAAATTCTGTGTTGCCTTAGCCAGTGCCCCTCTTACATGATACTGTCTTTTTATCAATTTCTCTACCTACGTATCTTAAGGGACATCGCACGATACCCACACGGCTTCCATTACGCATCATTAAGCAGCGCACGTCAGGAGATGGAGAGATAGTGTATAATAGCCAAACCTTAAAGGCCAGCAGGTGACATTGTGAGCTCATTAAAAACATGCAGTGCGGGGAAGCCAGAATGCATTATCGCAGCGAAGGGAAGGAGAGGAAGGGAGCAGCAGGGCCAGACAGAGGCACAGTCAGGACGCATGGCTATCACTGTCCAAATATCAACGATGAAGTCTTTAATTAATCGACGGAGGGGAAAAAAAATAATGTTCTCGGCTTTCACCTTTGGGTTAAAATTCTTATATGTTTGTTAGCGTGTGTTGGAGTTTTAGTGGACGATGTTGTGCTTTACCTCCTCCTCCTCCTCCTCTTCCTCCTCTTCCTCCTCCTCCTTGAAAAGACTAACCAGCATAAAAGAATAGCGCCAGTTGATTTGCCTCCTCGCCTTTCGTGAAGTCAGACAACGACCTTGTTATCCTGAGAGAGAGAGAGAGAGAGAGAGAGAGAGAGAGAGAGAGAGAGAGAGAGAGAGAGAGAGAGAGAGAGAGAGAGAGAGAGAGAATGAAATTAAGTTAATGGTTCATAAAGCTCAGTCTAAAAGCGTTCCCTAGACGTGATACATTATCAAGACAACATCTACAGGACACATCTTTCCCGCTTAAAATATCCATCCCCTTGTTTTTTCACCACCACGTCCTTGAGTTTTATAGTAATGCTCTTAATAATCTCGCCTGCTTTAGTACTGAGAGCTGAAGGATTTATCTGTATAGTTTTGCATAAATCTAAATGCCGTACAAGGAGAAGAGCCCCGCCGAGACCTATCTGGCAGCGTGGGCTTGGATGTCCCGGCGTGGGCGTGCACCGCGGCCCTAGGGAGGCGGGCTGGGACGGCACCAGCTTGACAATGCCGCTGCCTGTCATCGCGACGCGCCCCAGAGGTCTGTGATGCAATTAAGATCTAGTGACGTACGCGGGGAGTGTCTCAGCGTGAAGGCGTAAGAGAGAGTAAGTGTGTGTGTGTGTGTGTGTGTGTAGGCGTGAGAGACCCTGTATGGGAGTCGGTTGTCACCCGAGTGGTTATGTGTGAATGTATGTGTGAATGTTGGCGAGTGAGTGAGGCGCACCGAGTGTCTGTGAGAGTTAGCGTGTAGATTTCCAGGATAGGGCGTGTGGGTGTGACCGCGAGCCCTATGCAACCTGTCTGACAGTAGAGTGAAGTGAAGCATGAAGAGTGGTAGGCTGTGGGCGTGTGAGGATGTGAGGCGTGTGAGGCGTAGGAGGATAAAAGCAGGGACAGCCAGGCGAGTGATCCAGAGTAAAACCTCAACGAACAGAAAAATCTTTGAAAATGTTTGCCTTAATCTTTCTCGCATGCACTAAAGTGTCCACGAACATAACACGACATGGAAATATAGGGAAGCTGTAGGAAACCAGTAAGCCTACACGTGGCAGTCCCTGTATGATGTATATATATACCCATGTGTACCTATTGTCCTTGCTTAGACCATAAATTTGTTTAATATCATTTCAAAGACTTACAAATGAACATCTCTGTAGCAAGTGTACCTGGCCGCCGTGAGAGAGTGAGCCTGACACGGGAGGATCTGTGCGTCACACCCAATCACACCTAACACTTTGGAATCAGTATTTTGAAACCCTTTGTTCTCTCTCCGACTATTTTGACCCCCCCCGATGACTAGTAGAGCTCTTCTAGGTGTCTTCCTACCGATGCGGAATCCTTGTTAACTACCACTAATATCATGAAAACACCCTTAAAATACCGGTAGATTTCATTAAAACCTGTTAAGACTAAATAAGATAAGATACAGATATGGTTGACAATACGGTCCTAAATGATACAAGACTCTCTCTCTCTCTCTCTCTCTCTCTCTCTCTCTCTCTCTCTCTCTCTCTCTCTCTCTCTCTCTCTCTCTCTCTCTCTCTCTCTGCAGCCCTGACCCAACCAAAACTTCATAAGCCGGGTAGCGAGCCACTGGTACACTCACTGCGGGACACGAGGGACTGCTGTATCATGTGTTGCCGCGGGGAGGACACAGACGGGCTGCATGGAGGTCAGGGGGAAGAAAAGTACACGTTGTTATATACGAACGCAGCGTCTCTTCGTTAAAATTCCTCGCGTCCATCCAAGAGAAAACCTGGATCATTGTTGTGTTGCCAGACTGAGGATGTTGTTTTGTTTGGCCATGTGTAGATTTTGCCGTGAGGTGGTGGAGACTGAATGGAATGTTTCTCTCTCTCTCTCTCTCTCTCTCTCTCTCTCTCTCTCTCTCTCTCTCTCTCTCTCTCTCTCTCTCTCTCTCTCTCTCTCTCATTTTGGCATCTTCTGTTATATTAAGGCGTTACCGTGCATCCCTTCCTGTAAATGATAATAAATGATAAAGATGGACTAAAGAAATGACTGACGAACACATACAAGAGAGTGATTGACGCCCAGAAGACTGAGCCAAGTAGACCAAGCAGATGCAGGTGCGTAGCTGCTCTCTCCCTGCTGCCAATAGTGCGCCTTTTTTTAACATAATATACAGCTATTGCTAAACCACTGAGCGACAAAGACTTCAAATTTCTCAATGTGTCTTTTCTAATTCATTTTTTAAACCCAACTCTCTTTTTTTTTATTCTTTCGTCAACGTATGATCTGTTCACGGCTGCGGGTCTTGTAGTCTCACCTCTCCATCTTCCTCACTCACTGTCCGGCTGCCGCGCGTCCGTGTCAGGGTGTGTTGAGCCAGTGACAGGTGCTGGCAGTGGGTGAAGCGGCGAGGTGTGAACGTTGGCACCCACTAGTCACGCGCGCGCACACACACACACACACACACACACACACACACAGACACAGAGAGAGAGAGAGAGAGAGAGAGAGAGAGAAAGAGAGAGAGAATCAAGGCACCTCGGAAACTAAATTGGCAACCTTTTGAAATCTTTAGTAATCATCTTTATTGGGAGTGGTACATTGAACGGAGCTTTTTTTCATATTTTTGTGTCCTTGCTCAGACTACTTAACACGTGGAAAAAGTAAAAAAAAAAAAAAGAAAAAGAAATATAATAAAAAACAGTTACAGTTATAAATTATTGAGTTGTAAAGGCGTTATAAGGATTGCCCAGGGATAGGTGTTGAATTGAGCCATCAAGGAGCACCTGCAGTTCTCTCTTGCACGTGGAGGAAAACAGATGCACACCACACAAACACCACACTGCAGCTCACCACCGCATGAATCCCACAATTTTTACTTCACGGTTCAGCGGAGCCAAGATTTTTATCGCATGGTGTACTCAAGGAAGAGAGAGAGAGAGAGAGAGAGAGAGAGAGAGAGAGAGAGAGAGAGAGAGAGAGAGAGAGAGAGAGAGAGAGAGAGAGAGAGAGTTGAAGATGAAATTGTTCTGCTGAATATTGGAATGTGTTTTATCATTTACTGCCACCCCTATCACTCTTCACAACAGAGTGGAAAAAGGACATTCTTTTAGTATGACGCTAACGTGGTGTGTGTGGGTGGGGTGTGTGGTTGGGTGGGTGTGTGTGTGTGTGGCATCGCAGGAGGGGAGACTGGACAGAGTAAACAGGGGCAAACATGTGTGAGAGCAGTAGTCTGTTACGTGCACTAAGATGTTAACATACTGAACACACATATCTACTTTTCTTTGCCGTCTAGTAATGTGAGACCAGACTAACAGTGGGGGAAGAAGACACAGCCACTAATGTTCTTTCAAGTCAAAGTAAATAGTCAGAAATTATACGAGAGAAAACATGAAAACACACTATATTCCTATACCGAACATCGCTTAACCTCGCGGACACGACAACATAAAATTTAGCTGACAAAAAGAAGCGTTCTAACATACGCGCCTCCTCATTAGTGTTGGGGAAAAGCTTCAGAACAATGAACTATAGCATCTCACACAGCGAACTAAAGCTTCTGCAAGTGACATTACGAGGCAAAGCTGAGAAAATATAGGTCACGAAGGCCACACACAGATACACCATTACTCCCCTCCCCGAAGTCCTAAGATCTCGATGTGATGATTACCTTAGGACAAGATAGAGTTGTTGTAGAGATAAAAAAAAAAGTGTCATACTAGGTTTTAAGAAGTGAGGAAAGGGGTGTTTAGGAGTTTTAGGAGGTGGAAAGGGGTTTAGAAATTTTTAGGACATGACAAAGGTATTTTAGAGAGTTTCAGGAGATGGGAAAGATGATTTAGGAGGTTTTAGGAGGAAAAGTGTTTAGAAGTATTTAAGAGATTACAAATGTGTTTTATGAGGCTCTAGAAACATGATAAAGATGTTTTTAAGCACCTTCAGTGGATAGGAAAGTTGTTTAGGAGGTTTTAGAACATGACAAAGCTGTTTTAGAAGATTCGAGTTAGTTAGAAAGATGTCTTATGAGTTTCTAGGAGATGGAAAAGGTGTTTTAGATGTGGGACATTAGTTTTAAGAAGAGGTCGAATAGATTTATAGATAACAGTGACAAATGGGAAGTTTTAAATGCCGAGGAGCTGCCGTGGTGGGACTCCCCTTCTACAGTTTCCTTATGGTTTTTTTTTCTTATGTTGTTCTTGTTATTGCCCAAAAAAGCATGTATTTAATGTTGTGCTGTTTGTCGCCCTTCCCATACGCGCATCGTTAGCAATTTTTTTTGTGACAGCAAACATAGTAAGGTGCTTAAGTGTTCAAGTGTTCTGTGTTTAAATTTCAGCGTTTCCTATATGATCCTATTAGGTGAAAATGAAAATGAAACACCGCTAAAAAATTGCAGGATTAGGTGAGACAAATGAAATGGGGAAAAGTTAAGATTAAAAAGATGAAGAAGGAAGAAGACACGACACAACAGCTAATCTTACTTGCATGTTTAAGAAAATAAGAAATAAGATACAGATGGAAATAAAAACAACATACGTATACAAAATTAAGTGAGACGAATGGAAGTGATGTGAAACTGCTTATAAGAAGGAGGAGGAGGAAGAAAAGAAGAAGGAGGAGGAGGAGGAGGAGGAGGAGGAGGAGGAGGAGGGAGGGTATAACGTCAGTGACATTCGTGAGTCGAGGGTCCAGCAGGTGGGTTGATCTTCGTCACCGATAAGTCTGACAAGATTAAAGAGGCGAGGAACGATAAGAGCCGAGTGGAGGTTGAGGTGAGGACGTGACAGGAGTGACGAAGACAGACGGCGGGTGTGAAAAAAGGAGAGAGAGAGAGAGAGAGAGAGAGAGAGAGAGAGAGAGAGAGAGAGAGAGAGAGAGAGAGAGAGAGAGAGAGCATGAAGAGTCAGGCTGCTGCAGGGAGTGTGAGGGAAGGCTGTGGCAGTGTGCTGATTTCAGATGAGAAACAGAAAACGGAGGAAAAAAGAAAAAAAAAAAAAAAGACAAGTTACGAGTGCGAGATTTACACATTTGCTTGTGATATGAACGTGAATTATAATGATGACGTAATACATATGAATAAGTAGATAACAAAGGTAGATTGATAGATAAAAGAAAAAAAGTTTGGTAAATGAACTGATGAATAAGTACATAAACAGATATATGGATGGAAAGATATGTTCGTTTATTCATTCGTTCATAAAAAAAAGAGAGGCACGTTCGTTCTCTCATTCGTAAATAGACTGACAGATAGATAGATAGATAGATAGATAGATAGATAGATAGATAGATAGATGATAGATAGATATGTAGATGTTTTTCTTTTTTTTTTTACTTATGAGCTTAGTTCCATTTTGATAATTGTCAGGAGCTTAGTCTCTCTCTCTCTCTCTCTCTCTCTCTCTCTCTCTTCTCTCTCTCTCTCTCTCTCTCTCTCTCTCTCTCTCTCTCTCTCTCTCTCTCTCTTCTTCAGCGGCCACTTCCTGCCCGGCCGAACCCCATCACCTCAAGCTTTCCTCCTCGTGCCTCGTCTCTTAAAGCCCTTCGTTTTTCTTTCACTGCGTGGGGGGAGAGTTTATAGCTAATAGTTGAGTAATAATCGGTGTAGTTAAGGATTTAATATATGATTATTTTTTTCTCTCTCTCCCCCCACCTCTCTCAAGTTATAATTATACTAATAGCCCGAGTAAGTAGTTTGGTAATATTATTTGTTATACGTATAATTTTCTTCCTGAACTGAGTCGTAAGAATAGTAGATAAATACGCCCTGAAAATTTCCTGTTTCTTCTTTATTTGCCTTTTTTTTTTTTTCGTCCTCTGACTACACATTAAGAATAGAAGATGATTGGAAATGTATACTGTTTAGTCTTTTCTTTTTTTTTTCTTTTTCTCTGTGCCTTCCCCACGTGCGACTACAAGGCCAAAGGTTCACTGCTTTAAGGAGGGAGCTTGTAATCCCATAATTATATATAAATGTGATTCATAAATAATAATACTGTATTGTTCTTGTTTTTACCCTGCAGAGGAATTAAGCCCAGCATCGTGGCCCCTTCGTCTATAATTCCACGCGAAAATTTATGAAGCGCTTGTTTCTTAATTACGTTTCCTGGTGGTGGTGGTGGTGGTGGTACTGTGGTTGTGATGGTGGTGGTTGTGATGTGGTGGTAGCGACTGATATGGGTGGTTGCGAGGTAGTGATGAGTGTGGTGGTGGTTGTATTAGTCGTGCTGTAGTAGTGGTTGAGTGGTTTAGGTGGTGTGGTGGTGTGGTAGTAGTCGTGGTGCTGTGGTGATGATGTTTATAGTAATGCATACTGTAGTGGTAGTGGTGGTTGTAGCAGTAACAGGTAACTGGATAGTCGAGGTGGTGTGGTGATGGTGGTAGTAGCATGGTCGAGGTGCTGTGGTGTGGTAATAGTGGTGTGGTGGTGTGTTGGAGGCTTGATTGTGTTGTCGACGTGGTGTGCGGTGGTGGCGAGTTGGTAGTGGTGGTGCGTTAGAGACTTGGACGAGAATGGGTGGAGGGAGGCATGAGAGGAGTGGCACACGGCAGGCTCTGTGGCGACGAGGCGGAAGAGGGCGGCCAAAATTAATGTATGCTCACACAGGCGAGCTCAAGTATTCATCGGAGGAAAGGTTTAATTCATTTTTTCCATAAGACGTTGATGGACATTTCTAGATTAAAGGAGCACATGATGTCAGTGTCTGTCATATCATATTGTACTATATTATATTATATCTTATTTTATTTTATTACATCATTATTTTATACAATATATGGCGATGTAATGACAGTCCCACTCAGCTCTGGACTAAGAGGTGAGTGGAGAAGTTATGGCCTCGCTATTCAAGCAGGAACGGGAGGCCAGCAATCTTGCCGTCCGTTGTACCAGGTACCAGTACGAGAGAGAGAGAGAGAGAGAGAGAGAGAGAGAGAGAGAGAGAGAGAGAGAGAGAGAGAGAGAGAGAGAGAGAGAGAGAGAGAGAGCGCCGAACAGACCATGCAGACCCTGGCCCGCCCTCGAGGCCTAATAATGTTCACTAAACACACCAAGTATAATTACCTGTGGTTTGATGAGGCCAAATCGCGGCCGCCATACCGCACGCTCGTTAAAACTTGATTTAGGGAACACTAAGCGTGCGCAGGTGATTTCTCAGGTGAGCCAGACGCCGCACGCAGACCAAACCTTCCACCTAATTAGCGCTGCGCAAACCCTCGGCCAGGAATGCTCTCCCTATCATGCGCAACGACCAAGTTTTTTGCGCGGTTGTATGTATACCAGTGTTTTTGTGGCGGTGTTTTACCTGTCTGGTCGATGGAAACGTGTGGGCTGCGAGCGTGGTTAATTGGATGCTATGTTAATGTTAATGCAGATGGCGTCCTGTCCCATTGCCCTTGTTGCCTGCGCTGGTGTAGCTGTGGGAAGTAAAGTAACTTGCTGCATTCACTTCCACTGTCCTTCGCGTTTTCATTCACTCTTTACTCCTCTGACCTAATCTTACAAACCTTTTTAGATTCTTACCAAAGGACTTACGACTGAAGGGTAACAGTAAGGAAGGGTGTGTTGTATATTACTCTTCTGTGGCTGTGAGTGTTTGGGAGTGCGGGTGGGTGGGTGGGTGGGTGTAGTCAGTGTACCAGGATGCTATTCCTCCTGGTGAAGCATTAAGAGATCGGTTTGTTGTTGTTACGAGTGGTTATGGAAGTGAGCGTCTCTGGGTCTCTGCTCGTGTGGATGGAGTGTTGACTTTCCTTTTATCTTTATGGTTGTACAATGGAGGGATGTTGCTTCAGTGTGTGTGTGTGTGTGTGTGTGTGTGTGTGTGTGTGTTTGCAAGATTATTAGTGCAAGTTTATTTGTGTTTGTCTTACATTTCTTTTTTTTATTTTTACTTGTTAGTATATCCATTTATTTCCGTATGTACTTATCTAAATAGTGTCTTTTTTGCAACCAAAGTTGGTCAGTAAAAGCAAAGTTTATTCCTTTCTAAGAATAAGGACGTAATATTTTAGCGTAGTCTTGCTTTTCTTTAATGTAAAGCAAATCTATTCAGCAAAGTTACGGCATTAAGTACTGATAATGATAGTTCGTGCTTAATACACGAGAGTATCGAGCTGTAAAGTGTTTGAAATATTCCGTGAAGAACGTGAAGTGTGCCTCATGATACCCCTTCATTATATTACATTAAGTGCCTAAATATAAGACTTGTGAAGCTGCCCTTATGTAAGTTTCGTCAGTCTAAAGAAAAATAGCATTAAAGTGGTGTCTTGTTTGACGGGAAAGTTGAGAAAGTCAGATACTTTTAGCAGAATCTAGTCCTGCTTGTGTCGTTCTCGCAAGCCACTGGTACCGTGCAGCTCAGCGCCACGATTTTGACGCTCGCCCTAAAGTTGAGAAGCAGGAATTGGGTTTTACTTTTTTATCTTATATGTGAAATGTGAAAAAAAAGTCTTGCGAAGGTTACGGTGGTCCGTAATAACGATCTGATGGCAGCCGCCTCTCGCCAAGCAGCGCAATAGGATCTCTTTTCACTTTTGTGAGTCATGTCGCCGTTCTTAGATAGCCGCTCCTGTCCGCCACGCCTTCGCCTCTCCTAAACCGAGAAATCACCTTACCAACGCGTGCTTCAACATGCATATCACGTGTCCATTAATTCCCATCAAGCTTTTTACGCGAAGAAAATTAGCCTTTTTTTTATTCATTGCAAATGGAGAGATCGTTCCGATTTTACCAGGCTGGTGTCTATCAGAGAGCGTCGGTATTTTCCTCCTTCAGGGCTGCTTAAAGGGCCTCATTATCCGCGCCGACTTTCTTTCTGCGCACGAATTAACCTGAGTTTATCACGCATAAACACGGCTCGCATCGACAGCACACGTGGAGTTTGGCTGCCTTTAATCGATGCAAATTAGCGAGGCATATCAGAACAGGGTGTTATCGTCCTCCTCGATCCTCTACACAGACCCCCTTTCCTTAAGCGATAGATTAGATAGCCTCCCCTCGCTCTCTTTCACTAACCACCTTAACTTGACTTCTGACCCAGAGAAGGGCGGGGCGCCGCGTGGCATATCAGCTGATAGGTTTATGACCGAAGTAGATACTGAGCTTCGATAAGTGACGAGCTATTGACCGGTTCGTGTGGACTTGACGCGGCCACGCGCCCGCCAGGCCGCCGCGGGACAGACTGACTGACATCCTGGCCGTCGCCAGGCAACATCCCGGTAGGGAGAGGACAGGAATCGCTATTCTCCACGAATTTTTTATGATTTTTCCATTATCAGGTGTTCTTTATGGCAGCCATCCTGTCGTCACGGGTTGGCAGATAATCATGAAAATAACCCGTCTCTTAGGATTTTTTTTTTTTTTTCGTCTCAATATTTTATTCTCAGCTTCAGATATTTTTTGTCATTGAAAAATATAAGGCCGAACCATGGCTGTCTGCCGAGTCACTTTGTGTGACCACCAGGTAACTTGACCAAACTGGACCATCCAGTCTCCACAACCACTGGCAAGACGCCTCTCTGACCGCAGCGGTGGGAGGAAGCTCGGAGAGGTGCGGTGTTACGTGCCTCATTACGAGTAACTTATCTAATATCACTGATGGATATTCAGAAATATTTTACATCTGTTGTGGCGTTCCCAGTGCGACTGTTCCCAGAAGGTGCTACTCGTTTTACTTCATGGGCATTAGCATTACTTTGATGGTCAGTTTGTTCCTTCACAGAACCATGACAAATGACGTATAAGGAGCGATCTTTCCTCCACACCGAACATAAGGTGGAATTCTCAACACGCTCCACGCACGTGTTGTCACTGTGGTCGTGCAACGCCCCGCTCAGATCCAGAATTCATCGTGCAGACTGGGAGGGAGGACTCACTGACGGCTGCATTGGAACTTAGTGAGGATTTTTGTTGTGTAAGCTTCCCTGAGCCTCTCCCGGCCGTGCAGGTGACTCGTCCCCAGCTGCCCACCAGGAATTACCATAAGAGTCAGCTCTGGAGATTAACTAACGGACATCAAGTTATGCGATACAAAGCAATGAAAATATCGAGTTTCTTAAGTTCTTGACATTAATGGACCTCGTTAAGTGGAAATGTGTTTGTAAATAATGATGCTTACTTGGAGAGGAGACAACCTGCAACAAGCGATATAAGTAATTACGATTGATGTGACGGTGCGAGTAATGAATCTTGCTCCGTCAATCTGTGGCGAGATAAAACCCTCGGTCATGCCTCACGTCACCTCCACTTTAGGTCAAAATTATCGAGACGCCGCTCACGAGGGGTGCAGATCAGGGAATGAAATGTGCGGTTCACTTCACGTACGTTCGATGTAAATGAATGGGCAGGAGAGGGAGCCTGTATACGATAACCAACCACACTTATTTGCAATGGTAGAGTCTGGTGGTGTGTCATGCCCGGCCTGATATAATCGACACGCATCCCTAGCAGCTCGTCGTGGCGGCAGGAGTAGGTCGTCTGTCTGGGCCTCCACTGCCCGTCCACTAGTCCATCAAGGTCGTCGTCCTGACAAGTATAGGTGTTAGGTTGAGCTTAGAAGGGAACTGTTACTCATACCGGCGTGCGATCTTATCAGCTTAATGTAACATGGAATTAGAGATAAGAGTTGAAAGGTCAGTCCCTTGTTGATCGGTAGTTAAAAGTTTGTGAGGGAAAAAAGCTGTTATTTAGTGTGCGTCACTAGCATCACCATTATCAGTCTGGTTGTGGCTTGGCTGCACTCTCTTGCTTTCACAACATGAGCTTACTTTCTGTAGAACTGTGTATACAAACTGAAATACCAAGTTCGCGTAGACAAATTTATGTACGTCATTGAAACACATAAGATGCATAGCCATAAGCATTGTTTTTCTTTTCTTTTCTTCCTTATACACACAGCTAGAAGAAGCAACGTGCTCTGTCTTACCTCATGTAAGGGAGGCATCAGCAGACTCACCCGAACACACTGATAGCTCTCAGCAGCATCACGTTGCTTCTCCTCCGCGTGCACGAGTTGTCTTTCGGACCTGTCCAGTTTGAAGCCTTTATCCGAGCAGGGCGAGATACACCTCACTCCCCAGTACCAAATGAACGCACTGATCCACTAAATAAAGCACGATGGTGACCAACAGCGCCATTATATCCGAATTGAAACTAAAGTAAATAGTAGCATTTTCTTACTTCGATGGGCGAGGCAGCCGTGCAGGGCAATCATTACTCACCTCTCGGGATTACTTAAGCGCCTCGCCACCCACGCCGGCACCTCCCGCCCTCCAAAAGTCTTCCTTCGTCAGGGAAACAGGTGCCAGCTTGAGCAAATATTTGTAAGCCGTGAGCTGGTTTCTTTTGACGTTTTCCTGACTGGCCATCATGATGTTTTCCCCGCCGTGTGAAGAGAAGGGAGGAGAGGCTGCGGGCAGGATTCAAGCTGTCTGAGATGAGACGTGCACATGCTCTAATCCTTTTACTCGGCGTGGATTAGCGATGCTCTGAGGAGAATGTGGTCGTACCGGTTTGGTAGAGAAGTGACAAAGCGGGTAGTCACTCACCGGCCTGATTAGGGCTTACCGGCAGACCGAATCCAAAATGTTTATATCCACCACTCGATTTTACCTTCTCGTGATTGTTGACTGGCCCAGCGACGCCTTCTTGCGTATACTATTGACAGACGACGATGGCAATAAAGGTTAATGTTCCGTCCACTTGTTTTCTGGGGCCTGTATCGTTGGAAATATCTCTTTATTAGGCTCTAAGTGGCACCGTCCGTCTCGTAAAGGTCTCCCTGTTTTTATTTGGCGGTAGTGTTGGGTTGCAGGAACTATCTCCGCCCCCAACACTTGTTCCCTGAGGCGCCTCTCTTCTGCCCGAGCATTGAAGGAAGAAACAAATTCGTGATTGAGATAAGGATGAAAGGACTGGGTGTTGTGTGGGAGGTGTCGGAGAGTGTGTGTGTGTGTGTGTGTGTGTGTGTGTGTGTGGACTCAGTTACTGCCTCTCACCAGCACACACACACACACACACACACACACACACACACACACACATTCTCTCTCTCTCTCTCTCTCTCTCTCTCTCTCTCTCTCTCTCTCTCTCTCTCTCTCTCTCTCTCTCTCTCTCGTAGACAAGACAAGGCAACACCTACGCAGAGATAGTGGTCGTGATTTAAACACTGATATAAATAACCAGCGTGTTTCACTTCTGCAAAAACAATTCATAGCAAAAAGAGGTACCATGTATAACGCCACGCCCTGAACACACACACACACACACACACACACACACACACACACACATTACACCCTTGACTTTATTGTGGGACTGAAGCTGATTGTGGTTTGTTTATATATGCTTGTGAACGAGGGGCCGCTTATTTTCTTCTTAATTATGTTGTCTATGTGGGGCTTCTTCTGGAGTGTGTGTGAGGAGGAAGAGGAGGAGGGAGGAATGGAGAGCAGTGAGTCAACATACTCCGTGGCGCCTCCAGACTTCTATTAACTGGTGCTGTCAGTCACTCAGTCACTCAGCCGCCGATGTGCAAACAGGCGGTCGCGCGAGGGATGTGCATGCAGGCAGTGTTGTCATGTACTTGCCTCGAAGCACTCATGTTTGCTGATAAGGCGCATTTTAATTTACCATGATATCACGTTCAACATCAAACATGGAAGTAAAATGCGTAGATAGCCATTACATTTGGTTAATAAGGAATAGAAACTCGTAGCTTATCATTCCACCATGTTCCGCCAAGGCAAAAAACGAATTCATGTATGGCTTCTCTGTGTGGTTGTACTAAACGAGATCTGGTGTACTACAGAAAATGTACATTGGGAAAGGGGGTGGAGGAGGCGGACGAGGAGGAGGAAGATTGCAAGGTGGAGGAGGAAGGAAACGTGAGGAGATATTGTAGTAGAACCTCATGCGGTCACAGTAAACTCGTGAGTGAATGAAGGAGGAGGAGGAGGAGGAGGAAGAGGAGGAGGAGGATCAGCACAACAGCAGGCATTGGAGGCCGACTCAGCCCATGGGAACGTGACGGCCTCGAGTCTTAACTGCGCCGCGACGCCTCATGACGACCCCCGATGCATGGCGGGTCGTGGTGAGCAGGATCGCCATTACAAGTGACGTAATGGTGTGGGAGGGAATGTGCGTTAGATGAGTGTCCAGATAAGGAGGAGCAACACATAAGTAACACAGGCGCTGGGGAGTGTCAGTGGGCACTTGGGTTGATCAGCCCGCATCTTGTGTGGGGGGATTGTGTGCATGCAGTCTCCTTCACGCCATGACACTAAATTGTTTTTCTTTTGTTTACTCCCTAGGGACCTGAGATTCAACAAGATAAGGAGCATCCCGCCAAACCACTTCAAGGACCTCAAACACCTTCACACCCTGTAAGTAGCCAGATTACGATGCTCCTTTGTTTCCTTTCTCAGCCTCTCGAGCGTCAACGTCTGCGAGGAAATGTTTTCTGTGTAGGGTGCATACATAATCCTGTGGTGCGGGAGGCGAGGGAGAAACACGCCCGGATTAGCCACCCACGGGGCCCCTGGGCAACGTCGTCCTATGGTTACGCCCCTTGCCTTTACTCTCCTCCCCTAACCTACCTACCCACCAACTCCCCTTTCCCCCGACCCACCTTCCCCGTCCACTGCACACAAGTCTGGATAATCAATTTTCATTCCCTCCCTTCAACTGAGCCCACCCGGTCCTCATTTCCATCTCATTAAGACATCAACAAAGACTTCTAGTTTGGATATAATTAGCAGTGTCAACGATAAACACGTATTACTCACAGCACAGCGACCTACTACATACAAACAGCGTGACAGGAACAGCGCAAGACGGCGACTACAAAGTGATCCCCTCCTCTCCTTTGACTCTCCCCCGCCACTGTCCTAGCCACGGTCGCAGGTTCAGATGAAATATTAGGCACTACGTTATCAGGGGCAGGATTCAGCATAATGCCAATAGCAGCCACCAGTAGGAGTCCCCTCTCGGTAAGTATCTAGGGCGGATCTCATGTAAATTAGCAACGTATTTCAAAACTTATCCATAGTCAAGTGCATTGCCTTCGATCTTCGTGCCCTTTTGGTGGTCGAGGCTCCGTGGCACGTGTCTTGAATGCCCGCTTGCTTGTCGAGTCCCGAAAGCTAAGAATGTTCTCACGTAGGTGGTCCGGCGTGGAAGGTGAATGTGATTGTTGGGGAAATGCTTGACTTTGGGAACGATGGCAAAGAAAATGAATCTGTATACCGTCTGCGTTAAGTCCGTTTTTTTTCTGCGCTTTGTAAGGTAAACATTCCTCTGGCAGAGGCAGCAGCGGTAGAGCAGGTGTGTGTGTGTGTGTGTGTGGTGTAGGTGCAGACTCGGAGGGGAGAGTTGCTGCCTGATGAGAGAAAATATGGAAAATGTAAATTGTTTTAATATCAAGCATTAAACATACGAATTATACAGCAATAACGATAAGATTATCACGAACAACACTAACAACAACAATAAAAGCTGTTAATAATGATAATAATTACACAAACAATAATTATGCTGTTGTTGTTGTTAATGGAAAGGACACACAGTTCCTCACCAGTAACTTGCATGATAATTTGCACCCAACATTTTATACATGAACATAATTACACATAATGTCGCATCATATAATATGCATCCAGACTCATCTTATTCTCTTCCCTCTCCCGCAGAAAATAATAATCGAAAAACATAATCAGGGACGTGGACGAGCAAGTTAATAGACAAGAGACGCTGAATAATTATACTTAATGTGAATTCATTATGTATTTTTCAAGCTCGTCCTCTCCTTGCTGGGCTACCGAACTTCCAGTGAGGCGCGGACACCAAGCCTTTGTGTGCCTCGCCTCGCTCTGCTGGAAAATATAAATGCAAAGTCGAGGAAGTGAAAATCCAGTTTGTAGTCATGATTCCTGTGAGTGTGCTTTGTTTGGGCTCTTGGCATTCTTCCCTGTGACAGTTTCCTCAAGGCTCCAGTGTGACCTTTCACCCTAAGGCCAAGCAGGTAACACGCCCCCTGCCCGATCGCGCCGAACCAGCCGGCCAGCTACGACCCTTCGCGTCACGGTCGTGTACATATTTAGTAAATAAGCCATTATTACACGCCGCCGGGCCAGTTCCCAGCAGTCTAACACTTGGCCATTACGTTAAGGGAGAAAGAGGCACAGAGGACATGAGAGTTAGCGGCTGAATCAGAGGGAGAAAGAAATTATAATACTTGTTTTCTGTCGAGTCCACGGAAGGTACGAGTATATCGTGTTGGTGTCTCGGTAATTCAGGAGTGAGCAGCGGCGTTGCGTCAGTGAGCAATGTAAGAACGCACCATAAACAACTCGAGTGCTCCTAATGAGGCACTTCTTCTTGCCATTTACATCGCGATGAAGCTGGCTGAGTCTGGTAATTGTTGGTTGACCGTCCCGGCAATGTTTCTTTACTATCCCACACCTTCGCTAAAAGACCCTAACAGCAGTCTGATCTGAAGTGCAAAAGCTTCTCGTCTTGTCAGTATAATTTGTGACATAATCTCTACTGTGATAGCGTAGCAAAGCAAGCCTCAGTCTCGGCGCAGCGCAGCATATGGTTAAGGTCTTGCGCGGTGTGCGATTAAACTCCACCATCTTGCACGGCTATCCTTGCCTCCCGCCTTTATCTCCCTCAGTGTTACCACGCAAGATCTGCCTCGAGCAAAAAGGAAAAATAATAATGAAGACTGACACATGACCGAGAAACCAACGGGCCGTGGCAGTGGTGCTCGTAAGGCGTGTTGGGAGGCAACACTCTGATCCTTGCTGCTGAGGGTGTGGCGGTACTAGCTCTTTCACTCGTCTTTCATCTTTAGGGCGTCAGACGAGGCTTATTTCAGATGACCCTCTGATAATACTAATTGCACATTTAGTCTCAGGTTCTCTTTACCTTGGCTTGTATCTCAGGCAGCGAATATGTAAGCAAGAAAGAATAAGCGAAGGTAATTACCCCGGTGAAGGCCGCACGAAAGGGAGCCGAGGCGATGAACTCTGGTTTCTGTGATGAAAGCCTTGCGTCTGGGTATCTGATGACAGCCGGTGAATGATCCGGCACCGCGCTGCGTGCTGAACGGCCTTGTGACTGGAGGCAAGGCAGCATTCATGCAACAACACCAAGGTTGAGTGTACGATTGTGTCTGAATGACTGACTCTATTGCTCCAACAAACGTGAATGCCATCAGTGACATATCCCATGAAAGTCAGCATTATTTTGCTGCAGTTGTGGCGTTGCCTTGTAGTGAGGCTGGGGCGTGCCGGCCATCAGGGACTGTGAGGGCCAGGTTGAGTCCCGCCCGGGAGGTGATTGCGTCAAGTGCTTGAGAGTGCTGGGAATGTGTACCTTGCTCTCTCTCTCTCTCTCTCTCTCTCTCTCTCTCTCTCTCTCTCTCTCTCTCTCTCTCTCTCTCTCTCTCTCTCTCTCTCTCTCTCTCTCTCTCTTATTACGCATCCTGCTGATACGAGGTGACATCAAGGAAGATACAAAGATAGAAGGAAAAAGGCGGATGGATGAATGTGTGTGCGTGTGTGTGTGTGTGTGTGTGTGTGTGTGTGTGTGTGTGTGTGTGTGTGTGTGTGTGTGTGTGTGTGTGTGCATTATAAGTTCCTCCAAGTAAGGCCAGCCAGCACTGAATCCTGGCTAGTCGTGGCGGCGCCCATGCACAGGTCTGTCCCAAACAGTCGCCTGGTGGACGTGATGATCAATTGGCGTGGCCAGCAAGGCGCCGCATGACAAACGGGATATTTACTCGCGATAAGCAGACTGTCCCTCGGCGTAATGAGCCTTCAATCATGTGGTGGACAAAACAACAACAACAGTGGTGATAATGACGGTGTTGGGGACAGTAATAATGATGATAGTAATAATAATAATATTATTAAAAATAATAATAATAATAATAATAATAATAATAATAATAATAATAATGATGATGATGATGATGATGATGATGATGATGATGATAATAATAATAGTAATGGAAATTATTAATAAACAACAACAACAAGAACAACAACATCAACAACAACATCAACAATATTAATGATTACAACAATAGTAGTGGCAAGGGCCTTGTGTGGGCGAGACGAAAGTGGTGGGCGTGGCGGTGTTCCCACGCAGCGGCTGGACGGGGGTGGGCGAGGTGCGGGCGGGAGGCAGAAGCGGCGCTGAATGGGCGGGAGGACCTCACCAACACAACCACCTGAGCCGCCCTGCATCCCCGCCGCGCCCCATGGGTGTGTGCTCCCCAGAAGGAAGTCTTCTGGAGTTAACCTTTCTCCCCTTTGTGATCCGTGACTCCCAGCCGCTCTCCAGCCTGTCCTACACGCCACTCGTGGGAATGAATCAAACTCCCTGTCGACGAGAGCAAAACAAAGGATACGCGATGGTCATCTGAGCCCACCAGAAAACATTCCTCGTGAAGGCTGCACACACGTAATGTTATCGGCATTTCCTCGGTGACAGAGGAGCGAGAAGACTGGGAGGGAAGGAGTAGTGTCAATTATTAGTTTTAATGAGAGACATGAGTAATAATTGACTAAATCCTCTGTGTTCTAAGAGTGAGATTGTGTCTCTTTATGTAACATAATACTGTCAACGTTCCTTAGGTGGCAAAGGAAAGAAAAGACTCGTAGCAAAGGAGTATTATACAATATTATTTTTAATGACAGTCATGACTAATAGTTAACTAAATACTTTGTGCTCTGAAGATGAAAGATAATGTTTCTCAGTGGCATGAGTAACAGTATCGGCGTTCATTAGCTGCTAGAGGAACTGAAAGACTGGTTGGAGAGGAGCACTTTGAATTATTGTCTTTATGAGAAGCTTAATAATGATCAGCTAAATACTGTCAGCTGTGATGAAGGAGGGGCTGCAGCGGCCTGACTTAACGACCTGCGCTCAGTTCCAATGAGGGGAAAAAGTGGCAGAGATTAATCATTAGGTTTAAGCGGACTGTAGCGAATTAAGATTGAGGGTGTGTACGAGGCTACCGTGCTGAATGTGTCCCTTCAAGCCTGGTGGTGAGGAGGCGTGTCTCGAGGCCTGGCACGACGAGGAGGGGACGGCTCAGATCCCCGCCAAAGATCAGTGGGTGGCAGACACTAATGAGCTAATTACTTGGCTTCCATCTACTCAGCCCTGGCCGTAAGTCATTCATGCTTAGTCCAACTCCATAGACAGAGTGTAAAGATGAATGACACTTAATCTTTCGCTATCAAAACTACTCATAAAAAAGTGGGGATAAAGATGTTGGGTGAATCTGCACGCAGCTTCCTAGTGAGACTTATAAAATATGAGAGACAGTATTTAAATTATATAAAAGGACATCTTGGATAAAAAAGAAAGGACTCGAGTACCCGAGCAAGGGATTAAACGGCGAATACAATTTTCAAACCAGAGAAAATATATACATACTGGTTTCTGTATAAGGTTTTGCTCGTCTGGAACAAGATGTAGTGTACAGCCACACCGGTGGAAGCAAAGGTTAAATAAATACTTGGGTGAGTGGGAGGCGTGTTGGGAGCTGAACGACGCCTGCCATGTGTGGATCTCACCATATAAAGTTCCCCATTTTCTTGCGTTCTTTTGTTCTAAGTCTGCATTTACTGGTAAACTTAAATATTCAAAAGCTGATATCTGCAACGCTGAACGAATAAATAATGGAAAGATGAATTACAGAACAACTAGAGCACTTCCTTTATTGAAATCACGTGACCCAAAGCTGCTTTTCAAGGCCAACGCCACAACTGTCTTATCCAGGAGTTTGTGGTCGTGTGTCGAGGGAAGATTGAGCGCCGGGGGTCGTGTTCTGAGGGAGGTGCACAGTTCATTTCACCAGCCTGAGCTCGGGCGAGGTCGCGGGGTCTCCATGGGGAGTCTGGGGACATTGCGTAACCCCCTATATATGAGTCGAGGTGGCCCAACGCCCAGCTCACCCATCCCTGCCAGTCAACCCTATCCGGCCCACTTGCCCACTCAGGGATGACCGCAGAGGTGCCCTTATGCCCTCCCGACGCGCTGCTCTATGTTCACTGAGGCTCACTTGTCAGAATGCCCCTCAAGTCCTTACGATGTTTTCTGCCCTGCCTTGTAACCTCCGTGTCTGTATTCTCAAGTGCTGTGGCAAAAACTAGCGGTAAAGACTGAGCTGAGTGTGTAATATAAAGATGGAAAAGGAAGATAAAGTTAAGGTTTCTGGTGTATTCAAATCTTGTGTCCCATACGAAGAAAAAATGAACCTCTTAAAACTTTGCTTCAGAAACTGTAACTTCTAAGTGAATGAAAAAAAAAACAAAAAAACTAAGGTATAAACTGAATTAAATGTGATATATAAACCTGCAATAAAAACGAAGACTAAAATTAAGGTTCTGGCGTAATGAAAAATGTTTCTTAACAAATAGAAAATAAAACTAAGGATTGTGCTGCAGCGAGAAATACTTCCAAATAAATAAATAAGAACCCACGAGATAATTACAAAGTGGAAGCCAAAGATATAAACGTAAGATAAAGTAAGGATTGCCGGCGCTGCTCCTCGTAAACTATGCTCCTTACGAATAGAAAGGGCCGTGCTCCAGTAACAGCTACTTCCAAATGAAGCTACCTGATTATCAAAGGAATGCGCTATAAACCCGGATGGCCATAATACCTTATATAGAGAGAGTAGTAAAGTATATTCGCTCACATACCAAGGCGACCGAAATGCTGCCACAGTTTTAGGACATTAAAGAAAAAAAAAGGAAAAAGAAAAGGTAAATGTTCTATTCGTATTTTCAGTAACAGTTCCAGCCGATGGATTTTTTTCTGCGCCTAATGCTGCTGACTTAAGTAGTGTTATCGGTATCAAGTCGGCACATCTTTGCTTAATTGGTCTGGAAATTTTGCGTCTCTGTTAAGCTAATTTATGGGTAATTAACGTGTTGGCTGCCGAGTAATTATTTTGATGTTAGTGGAATTGGTTCAACCCTTTCTTCATTGTTCTGGTGGGAGCCCCCTCCTACCCCCCTTCCCCCGCCACACACACACACACACACACACACACACACACACACACACACACACACACACACACACACACACACACACACACACACACACACACAACGAGATTGTCAAGTATCTATTTTACATACTACGTGAGAACCCGGGACAAAACAAAGGATATTCTATCAGTCACTTGTTTTGAACAAAGTACACGTACATTATGTCATGCCTCGCTGGATGTAACAACAAAGCAACAGGAAATCCGAAGAATCGCTAATGTTAATGAATTCATCTCATCTGCAGTCATTCGGTATTTGATTCGTCAATAACTGGATTTTTTTCATTATCTTTCAGTAAACACCAGTAATCATGTTTCAAGAGAATCCCATTTTTCGTTTGAGAATTAATGGCTTTTGACCGATCGAAGCAATCCGACGCGCTGGAGCCCAGACAAAGAGCATCCAGCTGTGATAACCCGCTGCTTGTTCATGCTAATGTGTGGGAGTTTGCCGAGCGTCGGACCCGCCGCCCACGTCACCCCTCAAGGCCTTCTCGCCAGCCTCGCCCTGTTAACACCGCTGCCCCAGGAGAGTATCGTACTCCGACACTCCTAATTTTGGTCGCCTTGTGTTAGCCCTCTACCCTGGTAAGGTTAGGCAAACATCCCCTGAGAAGAACGCTCTTGTTGACTTGATCTTTGGTTGGGAAGTGCCCGTGACCGCTGTCCCCGTATAGGTAAGGAAAGGTGGCGCTTATTCTTACAACGTGGAAGGAAGAGGGACATTGGAGTTTACTTTCGCCTATGATTTGCGGGGGACAGTCAAGTGGCATCTCAAAGAGGTTCTTCTTGTACGAATATTCAGTACTTTTTTTTAAGAGTGGGTATGCGAGTCAACTTTCATAATCATCGCGGAAAGGGTTAGAGAGCCACGGAGAGCCGCGTCCCTATCTACCTTATGGGGACCTGCGGGAGAATAATCACCTGCCCTGCGTCACCCTCTCACCGCTCGCCCTTCTCCTTCTTCACCCTCCCAGCACGACAACCGTCACCCTCGCCTCTGTGCCCGGACAGGCTTCCGCTACTCCTCTGATACTGTCTGGTTGGTGACGCGGCGCTCGGGTACCCTCACCGCAGCGACCTGACCTCCTTGCCCACAGAACACTAAGGAAACGAATACTAAATGCCCCCCGGAAGGCTTTATGGCTCATGGGAAGGTTTGTGTGAATGGATGGTTGGTTGGCGTGCGACTTTATGCCTCGTGAACGGATCGAAATGGAAAACAGGAAGGTATAATAAATAGTGATGTTTGTGAGGCGTTATTTGACCTGCCATTTCTCAGAGCATAACGGAAAGAAATGCCTGGATTGCTTGAATTTTCGTTATTTGATGTTATTTAGAGCACTTGACAATCTTTTTCTATGTGCTAGGAAGACCAGCCGAGGAGAAAAAAAAATCAGTAAATGAGCTCACTCGCAGTCCCGCTTCCAAAAAAAGAGACAGAACCAAGGAAGGTGGCCAAGTTAGCTATACCATTCATGCATATCGTTACCAAAGACGAATGTTAATATTGCGTCATTATACCCTGTGTGTGTGTGTGTGTGTGTGTGTGTGTGTGTGTGTGTGTGTGTCCAGTACCCTTTTTTCCTAAATTGTATGTAGCTTTCATTAATGTTTAGACTATTTTACTATTCTTCATGACCTTTCTTGATCAGTCCCTCCCTCCCTCCTTCAGGCTGCTCAACAACAACCACATCACGCGGCTCCAGAACACGACCTTCACCGGCCTCGAGTCCCTCCGTTACCTGTGAGTATTGACAGCAAACGCTCCTGCACCCTCCCCACGCCTTGGATCTCCCCTGTTGTCTTCCCTCCACTCCTCCCTCTCGGTTCTCAGCCACGTCGCACTCCTCTTCCTCCACTCTGCCCTCAGCACTGCCTTTCCCAACTGTTTGATCCCATCGTCCCTTAGCCCTTCCCTCTCACGTAATCTTAGCATTTTCTCCCCCACATTCCATAATTTGTTCAGAATGGTGCCTCCATTTTCCACTTCAAGAAATCCGTAGTGTCCCTCTGATTGTTTCGAATTCAAGGTCACTCACCACATGTACAAGTTATTGCATATTCATCCGTCTCTCTCTCTCTCTCTCTCTCTCTCTCTCTCTCTCTCTCTCTCTCTCTCTCTCTCTCTCTCTCTCTCTCTCTCTCTCTCTCTCTCTCTCTCTCTCTCTTCCCTGGGACACGTGACACACTCCACTGACTAGTCTTCCCTTACTACAAGTCTGTCTTCCTTTCCCTTGCAGGTATTTATACAAGAACAGGATACGAATTATAGAGAAGGGAGTGTTCAAGAACCTCAGCAATTTAGAACAGCTGTAAGTACAATCGTTGTGACTAGTACTATTCATTTAATATTTATATATACTGTGTGTGTGTGTGTGTGTGTGTGTGTATGTATATATATATATATATATATATATATATATATATATATATATATATATATATATATATATATATATATATATATATATATATATATATATATATACAGGGTGTCCCATAAGTTTCCATACATAGAAAAAATTATAAAAAATATAGAAAAAACATTTTTATTTATATAAAATGCTCTACATGACTGCCTTTGTGTTGAAAACACATTTCAATGCGTGTCCTCCACTGAAGAACACGTTCAAAGGCTGAAGAACACGTTCAAACACATGTATTTATGCTTGTAATGGCGTTCGTGATACCATATGTATGGAAACTTATGGGGTACCTTGTATATATATATATATATATATATATATATATATATATATATATATATATATATATATATATATATATATATATATATATATATATATATATATATATATATATATATATATTATTGATTACAATAAATGTTCATTCTTTTGTTTCACTCATTTCTGTTTTATCGTTAATTTAGAAGTCTGCATTTCTTTGACCAACTTGAAATAATTAAAAAAATAAATAAATACTCCAACCAATTTTCATTTACAGCAGCGTTTATGAGCTCAGCAATTCGGCCTCGCGTCAGTAATACTCCACTTCTACGGAACATTAACATGTCTGCATAACGTGCTCGACTGCCAGGTCTAGGGTCTTTGAACGCTGGGTTTCGTAAAAACCTTAAACTACAGTGAGCACCTTGCCATTTACTTTGAAAACTAAGAGACAAACCACGGTCGATGAGAGATAACATAAATCAGTATTTCCACTTCTATTAGACATAGGAAATGAAAACACTAAAAAATTGAACTATCTATCAGGCGTGAGCCGCGTCAGTGAGAAAACTTTCTTATTCCTGATGACCTGAACAAATTCAGCGACGTCAGCCTTATGGATTCTCTTCGCCCCCTCAAGAAGCAGAATGACACACACACACACGCACACACACACACACACACACACACACACACACACATGGTTGGTCAAATTGCCTGCACCTGCGTCGCGTGACCCAGACACTACCTCCACCACCACCACCACGGCAACACTCCCTGCCCTCTCCCTTCACTCTGCACACTCCCGTGTCATTTCAGATACCTTCATTTCAACGACCTTGCAACATTCGAGGCCGACACCTTCTCCAATCTGACCAGTCTTCAGCGGTTGTGAGTACTCGTGCCCGTGTCTCCTGAACTCACGGTGGAGCGTTCCTCGGTCTCTTCATCTGCTGCGTGGTGCGAGAATCACGCCCCACTTGTTCCAATACATTAATTGACTTTAATCAAGGACTACCAATTAAGCTTTCCATGTGGCGTTTGCATAGATTTCCAAACCACGCAGCAAAGCGGAGATGTTTTAAGTTAAGGTTGATGGACGGGAAGAGAGTGGCTGACCTAATATGTATCTGCCTGTTTTGCAGATACCTTCATTTCAACAAGATTGTCAAATTACCAACCGATGTATTCTCCAGTTTGAATAGGTTACAAAGGCTGTAAGTAAAAGACCAACGTGAAATCATAGTGGATGACATTAATTAATAGCACGTCACCAGTTCAGTCTCTCATAATGACTTGACTTGGAATGGTCCAACACTATAGTTCTATTTTTTTTTTTTTTTTTTTTGCTCTCTCTCTCTCTCTCTCCCCTCGTAGCTCTACAGTAGCGGTTGTTGTAAATAGTCTCTTATTTCGTGGTTATTTGAGGTCTTTTGTATAAACTGTAAAAAAGTCCTCTTTTTTTTTCTCTCCTTTTTTCTACCTTTTACTTAGTATTATTTACTTCACGTGCATGGTAGCAGCTTGTCCCGGGAGCTACGGTTCTTGTAACAAAGAGAGGGCGTTGACCCACCGTGTAGTCAGATATGCATTGATCTCTATGATTTCCACTTTTCCCTAAAATAATAAAAGGAATTCTTAGTAAATAATTTCTATATGACTTATGGAAAGCAGTGTAGTATCTATATGTATATTTAAGAATATTTTTATTATAGTTATTAGCTGTAGTGTAAGCATTATGAGCACAACCCATATACGAGCACTTTAAACTCATTTTTCTTGTAGGCATGTATCTTTCTTGACTACTTTCTGTCATGAATTACACCTCCATGCTTTGAATGGCCTCCCTTGATTCAGTATTTCATTAAACTCTCCCATATGAAACCAAAGTCATATTTAGATCAATTAACTTTATTCTTGAATTTTAACAAGTATATATTGAAGGTAAAAGTAAATGTTTTAAGAATCAGACTCATAACTTAGAATTAATAAGTAGCTGAAGTTTGGGAAAATCACGTCTGAAGAATATTATATGCTTTTGAGAATCTGGACACTTTTAGCATACTACTTGGTATTTGTTTACATTGATTTTATATCGAGATAAAGAATGTTAGTTTGTGACACAGTTGTTTATCAGTCTTCCAGATAATTGCTTTCACAGCAGCGTATCCCTTCACCTTGTCCCCACCACGTACAGGACTATATATCTAATTACACGTCTTGGCGTCTATCTCGACTTTTCTTTCTTTTTTTTTCTTTTTTTTCTTTTTTGTATGCTCTTGTGGAAGTTATCAGGAGTTTTAAGTTTGTCTTCATGATTCTAGTGACATTTTAACAATCCACGTTGTTAATGAGAAAAAACACTCACGAGAACGTGACTGTTAATTTCTGTGGCCTTTGTAAATACATAGTCCTTGAGAGAAGAAAGTATTTCAAAACACGAGCACTACCACTGCAGCATTTTGGTAATGACGGGTCATTATTAGTCACCATCACAAATCAGGGATCTTTGTTGATAGCAGTTTGATGTTTTCCATCATTAATAATAATAATAGTAATAATAATAATAATAATAATAATAATAATAATAATAATAATAATAATAATAATAATAAGTTTATTGTCATTAGGCAGTTACAATTTACATATCTATAAGATATGAATAGAGGAAAAAAAGCAATATGACAAAGAGGACTAGATACTGGAGGGTATATGTGTCCTACCAAACTCCTTAGAAAAAAAAAATCACAAAAACAAATAATGGTGTTATGCACCATTATTGTATATAGAGAAACAACACTACATATCTGTGTAGGCTATTTCATGGAATACAAATAATTCAGTTTGCATTATTGCACTATTTTACAGATTTTGAATTATTGTTGTGTTTCTTCTTTTTGTGTCTGATAAACAATACATGGGTATTCATTCAACTTTGTCATTTCCACTGTGATCACCTACACTGTGGCCATTACTACTCAGTATGTCAGATTTTGTGACCTCTTGTTTAACCATAATTTGTTGCATAGTGCTGACTCAGGTTGACTCAGACTGACTCAGGTCCTTGGTTCGGATTACAGTGAAAAAAAAGTCCAGGTTGTGAGTAAATATTTGAGTTACAAATAATGTGTATGTGCTTGTATCGTCATTTTTGTTCAATACGAGTAAAACTACAAATAACATTACGAATAAATACTTGCAGCAACTCACCCAACCGTGACTGCTGGTTCTGTTATTATGAACGTGAAGTTCGGGAGGTTTAGCATTTGCAGCGACATCTCCCTTATGTGGTCTTGTTTCAGATATCAAGCACCTGTTTAAACAAGGAAAGGACTCTAGTCGCCTTTGCTTTTTACCAGGTGGCAGGCGGTAAACAGATATGTCAGACCACTCTTGCCCTCACTAAGCTTATTAGGAAAATTTGTTTTACACTTCATAAAATACTATGTTAATTTATTTTTATATTAATATTTTTGGGACATGGAATTGATTTATAAGTAGGTATGATTTCCATTATTTTTTATAGGAAAATTTGTTTCGGGTTATGAGGTTTTCAGGTTACGAGTGGCCTTATGCATGGAATAATTAAACTGTACCACTGTAATTTCCTATTTCCCTATAATTTGCTGTGATAAAAGTTCTTCCAATAGACCGGCAGTGCTACTGTGTTTCTTGCTTTGATTTTGGAGACTTAAATTTTTTTAATCCAATCAATATTGGAGTTTTGTGAGGCATATCAAAATAAATTTCATATTCTCTACTGTAGATATACTGTAAAAAAAAAAAACGCACCCCATTTACTTTTCGTTATTGTACTATTGTTTTTATTTTTATTATTTTTTATTTTTAAATTAATATATCTAAACGGCACTGAAACATCTCAGTAACCATCATTGTGGCAAACACATTTCGTTCAAGGTAAGCAGTCTTTCAGCAGGTAAAACTATTACTGTGATTGAGAGCTGTGTAAACCTCTGCACTTAGCAACACAAATGCGAATGTCATCAACAATCAGCACTTAAAAGAAATGTGATCTGAGTCTGGAGAGAAATCTACATATGCATTCCAAAGATACTGAAGGTGCCAATGAGTGTGTCCTATGGCAGAGACTCACATAAATGTTGGAAAACAATATACTAAGTTCCATATTTCAGAGACCTTAACAGAAGCTACATGGTTTTGCAATGTGAGACTGTTCATGTTGAATTTCCGTCCGTCTTGGCGTTTATGTGCAATCTCGGATTTTCTTTATATATATATATATATATATATATATATATATATATATATATATATATATATATATATATATATATATATATATATATATATATATATATATATATAGCAGCAGTGTTTACTTGCTTAGGTAAGATGGCGGATGTTGACTTTACTGAAATTTCAGATTTTTGCACAACAATCGTCTTCAAAGAGTACCAAGAGGTGCATTCTCCAGCCTTCACGCCCTCAGGCGACTGTGAGTATTTCTGTTTTGTATACATTAAAAGATAAGTCAATAATAATAAAAAAAAAAAAAAATGAAATGCACAGATCCTTGCAGCACGCACAGTAGTATAAAGGTCCTTGGAGGCCGCCAGACCTGCCATACAGCTGTATCTAAACTTTCTTCTCAATGGGCCACAGGCGGTTGGACTCCAATGCACTGGTGTGTGACTGCCGGCTGATGTGGTTGGCCCAGATGGTGAAGGAGAAGCAGCACACCACACAGGTCGCCGCTACTTGCCACTTTCCATCAGAACTCCAGGGGAAGAGCCTCACCTCGCTCACAGACTCAGAGTTCCAGTGTCGAGGTGAGTTCTGAGTGGAGCAGACACAGGCTTCTTGTGTGATTATTTGTAGGATATATTTTCTAACCAATACATTTCATTTCACAATCCTTTCAGTTATGGTGGTCCAGTGATAATTCTTTTAGTGAAAATAATCATTAAGAAGCTTGAGTCTGTGGTGTGTGGAATTTTTAGTCTTTGAAAGTTTTAATAGCAATAGGTCAGTGCATAAAAGAAAAATTTTCTCTAGTAACTATATTGCACACTATTTTTTTTTTTCTTAAACTTTCACAATTGACCATTTTTTACACTAGAATAGTAATAGTGTATCATGTTGGAAACATCCTCCATTGCTAGCAGCTGAGAACAGTGAGCCCCACAGAAGCCTCTCTTCCAGCCCTCCTAGTGACCAAGCCATCTCAATCTCCATTCTGTGTGCCTTTGCCTCCTCAAACATTTCCATGTCGTGGGACTTGTGCAATCTTCAGTCCCAATTCTGTTGTATAGAATGAAAGTTCCAGAATCTAATCTGGAAACTGTGCATCTCATCTCAAGCTATAACAGCCTCTATGAAGTCAGGCATTCTGGGTCATCTCTGGTAGTTTTTCTCACCTCCTCTACTGCTGATTCTGTACAGGGGCCTTGTCTTTCCATGTATGGAGTATGCTACCCATGGAAAGGGGATTCCACTCACTCTGCACTGCTAAAATAGAGTGGAATCAAAAGCATTTTGTCTATCAACTACCCTCCTCCAACTGACTGTCTTCAGCCTCTCTCTTCACTGCTATGTTGCATCTCTTGCTATTTTCTATCGCTATTTTTGTGTTTACTGCTCTTGTTATCTTGTTAACTGTATGCCTCCCCTTCTCCTGCAGCCTCACTGCACAAGACCTTTTTCTTTCTCTCACTCCTATACTGTCCACCTTCCAAATGTAAATCACTCTTCATTTTTCTTCATCCCTTTCACTGGTAAACTCTGGAACTCCTTACTTGCTTCTATATTTCCACATTCTTATGAGTTGAATTCCTTCTAGAGGGAGGTCTGAAGACACTTCTTGATTTACTCTTCTTCAGGGACTGTTACTTCAGAGGGCCTCTTTTTATATATAGATTTTGTTGCTCTTGGCCAGTGCTCCTCTTACAAGAACCAAAGGAAAAAAAAAAAAGAATCATCCATAATTCAACTATTTATCCCATCCATCCCAGGAACACCCCTCATCAAGGAAGGTCCAGCAGATGTGGAGGTCAAATTTGGTAGCACTGCTTACTTCACCTGCAAGGTTGAGGGTGAACCATTCCCTGAGGTGGTCTGGTTTCACAAGTGAGTAATGGAATGTTTTTACTTCAAATGAGCATGATATTGAATCTCTGGAGAATTGTTCTTTTTTACTTTATCTCATTTTTGTCAGTAGAGCACATATTATACATCATTCTCTATCATAGTCATATGTTTTAGGTTTTTGAAGCCAAGGCAGCATTTATGAATTCACATCTGGTCTCAGTTCATCCTAATCGTACACAGCCTCCCTTAGTTCCTTAATAGAAACCCCCTCTTGCATCTGATGCTCCCTTCATACAATTCAGCCATCCCACTCTTAAACCTCTTACATGAAATTCTATTATCTTCTGTATCAATCACTTTTTTCATGATAATAATGGGAATAATCATAATAGTGAAAATAATAATAATAATAATAATAATAATAACAATAATAATAATAATAATAATAATAATAGACTATGTAAGGAATAGGTAAATAGTGTGAAGGAGGCCTGAAAGGGAAGAGGATTGACACTGGAGCATTGTAGAATAATTGTGTGTGACAAGTGAATGGAAGGTTGTTGTGAGTGTGTGAGGAATGATGCCGTCCTGCTACCTCTGGTGGAGATGCCCCACATCAATAGTCTCACACAGGTTTAGGGTGATCAGGTATGGTGGGGGAGGGTACTTGTTAGGAAAGAGCCTTGTTCTGGACCAAACTGTCCAAACTGTGGCTGATCCCCAAAGTGACAGCAAAGGTACCTTCTCTTCTCTGTTGATGGCTAAGGGGCTTAGAGAGTGGTGGAAATAATTGTGAATGTGATAGTTGTGTGCCTTGTCTTGGCCTTTCATTTTTTTGGGGGAGGAGACAACCTAGGTATATGTATGTACATAATAATGATAATAATGATAGTAACATTAATATAATAGATATGTTTTGATTATAGTATTGTTGTAGCTATCTGTGTTTTTATTACAATTAACTGATCTTGACTCTTATCATACAGCAATGAGGTGATCAGTGACAAATCAAGGCACAGTGTTCTGAATGATGGAACACTGATGATTGAGAACGCTCAGGATGACGACTTTGGCTACTACGAGTGCATGGCCATCAACCACATGGGTGAGGTGAAGTCTCGCAAGGCCAAGATGGCACCTGAAGAGCAGCAAGATGAAGCACATGATGAGGCTGGTAATTCTCTTGAGGCTGGTAATTCTCTTCCATATTTACTGTTTGTTCACACTGACAGATTAAACACATATTACTACTATATAGGTAAAAAAGGAGATTTGTGTCGTGTGAAAGCTAAAATAACTGTCCAACTTCAACCAGAGAAAGATACGTAATAGTTCTAACATGTGGAAGAAAGGTAGGAAAGTTAGAGTGAAGATAATGACTAAATCTGGAATGAAAGAAACAAAATTTGGGTAAGAAAGGCTGAAAAAAAATAATGTGTGCAGTTAAAAAGGGAAACTGAGGACCATCCCTGACATAAGTTGGAGCTTTGTATGCTACAACTGGATGCACACACACACACACACACACACACACACACACACACACACACACACACACACACACACACACACACACACACACACACACACACACACACACACACACACACACACACACAGTTTTTATTTGGTTTTAGTTAGTTTATTGACCACAGTTTTCACAGATTTTCCCAAACATCATTATTGGTATGAACACTAAAATAAAATATCTAAAAAGATAAATAAATTCTAGCATGAAAGCCATGGGTATATACAGAAACAATCTGATAAAGCTTTTAAAAAGAACAGTGAAAAATAAAACTATATAAAAACTAGAAAGAATGATGCATAAAAAAACAACTAGAAAGTGTAAAACAGCAAATGATCATTCAAAAGCAATGCATGTATATTCCTAAAAGGACAATAAGAAAATACAGTAAAAAGTAACTTAAAACAAAACAAGCAAGCTTCTTAACAAAGTGGGTCCAGCCTATGTATGATAATTATAATTGTAATATTTAGCACTTGGCTCATTTTCATATTTATTAGTAGGTTTCTAAAATTTCATGAATCACTGCATATTACAACAGGGGCTAGACTTCCATGAAACAAATTGGTTAATGTTGTAAATCTATAAGCTTGTTGAGTGTGTAGGTGATGTTCTGCAATTTGTGCCTCCACCTGCACCAGCCTGCATACAAACACATGCTTGTGTAGTGACAACCGACCGCAACCTCACCTGTTCCAATGACCTGTCTCACGACCTAAATTATGGCTGCATACATGAAAATGTATGAATGATTTTTTATGATTCTCACTTATTGTATGCCAAACATTGTAAATACTGTGAACATTGAAGTTTAGTTCAGAATAAGTTTTTCATACAGATGAGTCGCTGTTCCTCAGACTTGATGCTATATTTTTGTTTGTCATCCCATAAGTCCCTCATGTCAGTCATTACACACTGATGTATGAGTTTGTATGTTACTAAATTACTGTTCAGAAAAATTAACAGATCCTCTTCCATGTGTGATCTATCCTGCCACATCTTGCAGAAAAATCTACATTGTTTATTAAGGACAAATTGCAGATGAATTGGATAGCCAGCCTCTGTATAGCAGATTGCATTACAAGTAGATCTGACCCCCAACAACTCCTTGAGACACCAATGATATTAACTTATTATTGGTTTTAGGTTAGCAGTCAGCCAGGACTTGCAACCATAGAGTAGTACCGACATGAGCGCTGTGTCCAATACCCGTCTTTTGACAATAAGAGGGATATCATTGTTTTTTCTTATAAAAGGTATGAAATTCAGTACATGTGGGATCTTAGATGTTACATGCACCTGGACAGTGGATGAGGTGGAACTATTAACAGTGTAAAGCAATCCCAGATCAATTTATTTATTGCACCAGTCAACCTGGGGTTCCCAGCTCCAGGTTTCCAGCACATATCCATGTTTTGTTTATATTAGAAGAAGAGAGACTCTGGCATCAGAAAAGACAGGCCTGAATGTCTTCAGCTTGGCAAAGAATCAAATCTTGGATCTCTTGGTTGTTAACTGAGCCTGCTAACCATTGTGCTTTTACACTGCAATTTTGGCATACAGATCATAACATACTGATATATTAATATAAAATCTTAACTTGATATGTGTTGGCAAATGCTTATGGTGGTGATATATTCAACTTATTTTTCACATTAGTTACAGGTCCAGCAAAGCCACGTTTTCTTCGTTTGCCAAGTAATGTCAATGTGACAGAAGGTGACACTGTGGAATTACACTGTGAGGCTTCAGGGATGCCAAAGCCTGATATTGTTTGGAACAAAAACAATGAGCCAATTGTGCTGGGTCCAAGAATTCAGGTTAGAATGATTCAACTTTTCTTTGAATTTAATTTGCCTTAACATGAATAATAAATATCTGCTGCCTTTTTTTTCTTTTTTTTTTTTGAGATGTGATATTGGCTGTAACCAGCTGATGACTTGACTTCTTACCTCAGGTGTCCAACCAAGGTTCACTCTCCATCTCAATAACTGAACGGGAAGATGCTGGGAACTACAGATGTACTGTTGCTAATTTCCTGGGGAGGATTGCTGCCACTGCCACACTCAGGGTGTTTGGTAAATATATTTGAAAGTTGTAACCAGCATTCATTTATGGATTTGTTAAGACTTCATATTTAGAATGCCTGTGAATGTGTACAGAAATCCTTATCTCACCTACTTCTCTTTAAGGGGATATCAGTTACCTAGTTAAAGAGAGAGATAGAGATTCATCTAGATCATGTCCAGTGAGCTGATCAGATCAGTCAGGTGTGGGAAAGTGGATGGGTATATTATGGTGTAACCAAAGAAAAATTAGTCTTACTATCAGGTTCTGATGTGAAGAGACCGAAACACTAGCACATATAACCCTCATTTACCATAAGTGTGATTAGTGAACATCTGTCCTCTGCTCTCCCTTAGAGTCTTGTGAGCTGGCATTTATTTTAAGACTAAGTGAATTTTTATGGGGTGTGTGAATTTGTGTGTGCTTGGATAGCCCCATTGGCATGAATTTTGTTAAGGGAAGAAAAAGGGACCAATGCTTGTGGTACCAAAAAACTACTTAGGCATCACAGAGACACCCCTTGCATAAATCTATGGGCCCATAAAAACTCTTCATGTCTTACAAGAGGAGGCCTGTAGATTCCATTTAAATTTTAGTTGTTTTCTGAGGGCTGGTTTCAGGTATGAGTGATACAAGCAACCATTTTGGGCTCCCTTTGTTCTTTGTGTACCACAAATACATTTGTTGTTGTTTGTGATGACTACTAATTTATCACAATATTTTTTACAACATAGTTTGAAATATATATATATATATTTTTTTATGGAAATGACAACAAAATTTTATCAGCTCATCTTTTTGTATTAATTTGTATTTTGTGTAACTGCTATTAATATTGATAACCAGTTTAATTGTAAAGCTTTCATAAGTTAAGCTGTTCCATTGAGAAAGGCAAAGCAGGTGAAAATACATTAGGGAACATTAAGATATGATCCTGCTTAGAGCTTTTAGAATCCTAGAATTATTCACTGTTCCTAGTGGTAGTTACAAAGAGAGGCTACATATAGGAAAGGACACAAATGTTGAAGAGGAAAGATGAAGAGTATTGCTTCTCATAAAAACATGGATATGGGGAGTGAACTATTAGATGACAAAGGTGAGAAATGTACATCAAGTAAAGGAGAATTGGACAGTGATAGATAAGAACATCACGCACACACTATGATGGCACGTCGCATATGGGACAAAGCAGGTTATATAAACTGTCTGAAAAAATATATAATTTCAGTTCCACCCAGGTTGACAGTGGAACCGGATGACAAGTATGTCAGCCCAGGATCCAACGTGCAGTTCACATGTGAGGCTGATGGTGTTCCTCAGCCCATTATCACCTGGTACAAAGATGGCCAGACCATTTTTCCTTTTGGCGGCTACACACTCTCCCTGCATGGTGAGTCCTTTGTTAAAGAGCATGTTTTTTGCATGATTCAAAACTGGTCGTGCAGTTTTTTTTTTTTTTTTTTTATGTAGGAAGGACACTGGCCAAGGGCAACAAAAATCTAATAAAAAAAAATACCCACTGAAATGCCAGTCCCATAAAAGGGTCAAAGCAGTGGTCAAAAATTGATGAATAAGTGTCTTGAAACCTCCCTCTTGAAGGAATTCAAGTCATAGGAAGGTGGAAATACAGAAGCAGGCAGGGAGTTCCAGAGTTTACCAGAGAAAGGGATGAATGATTGAGAATACTGGTTAACTCTTGCATTAGAGAGGTGGACAGAATAGGGGTGAGAGAAAGAAGAAAGTCTTGTGCAGCGAGGCCGCAGAAGGAGGGGAGGCATGCAGTTAGCAAGATCAGAAGAGCAGTTAGCATGAAAATAGCGGTAGAAGACAGCTAGATATGCAACATTGCGGCGGTGAGAGAGAGGCTGAAGACAGTCAGTTAGAGGAGAGGAGTTGATGAGACGAAAAGCTTTTGATTCCACCCTGTCTAGAAGAGCAGTATGAGTGGAACCCCTCCAGACATGTGAAGCATACTCCATACATGGACAGATAAGGCCCTTGTACAGAGTTAGCAGCTGGGGGGGTGAGAAAAACTGGCGGAGACGTCTCAGAACACCTAACTTCATAGAAGCTGTTTTAGCTAGAGATGAGATGTGAAGTTTCCAGTTCAGATTATAAGTAAAGGACAGACCGAGGATGTTCAGTGTAGAAGAGGGGGACAGTTGAGTGTCATTGAAGAAGAGGGGATAGTTGTCTGGAAGGTTGTGTCGAGTTGATAGATGGAGGAATTGAGTTTTTGAGGCATTGAACAATACCAGGTTTGCTCTGCCCCAATCAGAAATTTTAGAAAGATCAGAAGTTAGGCGTTCTGTGGCTTCCCTGCATGATATGTTTACCTCCTGAAGGGTTGGTCGTCTATGAAAAGACGTGGAAAAGTGCAGGGTGTTATCATCAGCGTAGGAGTGGATAGGACAAGAGGTTTGGTTTAGAAGATCATTAATGAATAATAAGAAGAGAGTGGGTGACGGGACAGAACCCTGAGGAACACCACTGTTAATAGATTTAGGAGAAGAACAGTGACCGTTTACCACAGCAGCAATAGAACGGTCAGAAAGGAAACTTGAGATGAAGTTACAGAGAGAATAGAAACCGTAGGAGGGTAGTTTGGAAATCAAAGCTTTGTGCCAGACTCTATCAAAAGCTTTTGATATGTCCAAGGCAACAGCAAAAGTTTCACCAAAATCTCTAAAAGAGGATGACCAAGACTCAGTAAGGAAAGCCAGAAGATCACCAGTAGAGCGGCCTTGACGGAACCCATGCTGGCGATCAGATAGAAGGTTGTGAAGTGATAGATGTTTAAGAATCTTCCTGTTGAGGATAGATTCAAAAACTTTAGATAGGCAGGAAATTAAAGCAATAGGACGGTAGTTTGAGGGATTAGAACGGTCACCCTTTTTAGGAACAGGTTGAATGTAGGCAAACTTCCAGCAAGAAGGAAAGGTAGATGTTGACAGACAGAGCTGAAAGAGTTTGACTAGGCAAGGTGCAAGCACGGAGGCACAGTTTCGGAGAACAATAGAAGGGACCCCATCAGGTCCATAAGTCTTCCGAGGGTTTAGGCTAGCGAGGGCATGGAAAACATCATTGCGAAGAATTTTAATAGGTGGCATGAAGTAGTCAGAGGGTGGAGGAGAGGAAGGAACAAGCCCAGAATCGTCCAAGGTAGAGTTTTTAGCAAAGGTTTGAGCAAAGAGTTCAGCTTTAGAAATAGATGTGATAGCAGTGGTGCCTACTGGTTGAAATAGAGGAGGGAAAGAAGAAGAAGCAAAGTTATTGGAGATATTTTTGGCTAGATGCCAGAAATCACGAGGGGAGTTAGATCTTGAAAGGTTTTGACATTTTCTGTTAATGAAGGAGTTTTTGGCTAGTTGGAGAACAGACTTGGCATGGTTCCGGGCAGAAATATAAAGTGCATGAGATTCTGGTGATGGAAGGCTTAAGTACCTTTTGTGGGCCATCTCTCTATCATGTATAGCACGAGAACAAGCTGTGTTAAACCAAGGTTTAGAAGGTTTAGGACGAGAAAAAGAGTGAGGAATGTATGCCTCCATGCCAGACAATATCACCTCTGTTATGCGCTCAGCACACAAAGACGGGTCTCTGACACGGAAGCAGTAGTCATTCCAAGGAAAATCAGGAAAATACCTCCTCAGGTCCCCCCAACTAGCAGAGGCAAAACGTCAGAGGCACCTTCGCTTAGGGGGATCCTGAGGAGGGATTGGAGTGATAGGACAAGATAAAGATATGAGATTGTGATCGGAGGAGCCCAACGGAGAAGAAAGGGTGACGGCATAAGCAGAAGGATTAGAGGTCAGGAAAAGGTCAAGAATGTTGGGCGTATCTCCAAGATGATCAGGAATGCGAGTAGGATATTGCACCAATTGCTCTAGGTCATGGAGGATAGCAAAGTTGTAGGCTAGTTCACCAGGATGGTCAGTGAAGGGAGAGGAAAGCCAAAGCTGGTGGTGAACATTGAAGTCTCCAAGAATGGAGATCTCTGCAAAAGGGAAGAGGGTCAGAATGTGCTCCACTTTGGAAGTTAAGTAGTCAAAGAATTTCTTATAGTCAGAGGAGTTAGGTGAGAGGTATACAGCACAAATAAATTTAGTATGAGAGTGACTCTGTAGTCGTAGCCAGATGGTGGAAAACTCGGAAGATTCAAGAGCGTGGGCACGAGAGCAGGTTAAGTCATTGCGCACATAAACGCAGCATCCAGCTTTGGATCGAAAATGAGGATAGAGAAAGTAGGAGGGAACAGAAAAGGGGCTACTGTCAGTTGCCTCAGACACCTGAGTTTCAGTGAGGAAAAGAAGATGAGGTTTAGAAGAGGAGAGGTGGTGTTTTACAGATTGAAAATTAGATCTTAGACTGCAAATGTTGCAGAAGTTAATGAAGAAAAAGTTGAGGGGGGGTGTCAAGACACTTAGGGTCGTCGACAGAAAGGCAGTCCGACCTGGGGACATTTATGGTCCCCTCCCCAGATGGGGACTCCGAGGCTGGTGTAGGAGTCGGCATGATGATTTTAAAATTTTTGAGTGAAGGGTGTGTGTGTTATTAGGTGCTTGTAGTTTTGTGTGGAGGAAGAGAGTTGTCTTTAGAGGGCAGGCTGTGACTGCCCCCCTGTGTTGTGAGACACAAAGGGAAACGTTCAGTGAGGTCACAGCTGGGTTTAATGATAATTTCACAGCACCCCCTGAACAGTGCTTTAGACCTCACTGGGAGTAATTATCGTTTCAGCAGGTGTCTACTGCCTCCTCCTGTGAAATTGCTGTGAAAGAATGTGAAATTAGATTAAATAAAATAATACAGAAACCATTCAACTTGTAAATTCAGGTATATATGAATAAATTTACCTTTAAATACAAAATTAGTGTGCTAGAACAATTTGCATGTCTGCTGAGTGGCGGCACCAGAAGTAGGAGTGGTGAACAGTAGCAATCTCATACTGTATGTACCTGTGTGGGATCACTGGAACATACACTATGCACTTACACAAAACAGTGCTTTTTGTGATTTTCTTCCTTTTTTATCCTCCTAAGCATGCTAACATGTTGGGTACTAAGTGCACAGAAAGCTAGTCCATGTTCTCCAGCTTTGTCACCTTATTAAGGAAAGATCTTATTATTGTCACCATTATGAACTTTATTTCTTGTACTTGAAGCTTGTTCAGACACATCAAAAACAACTAGAAATATTGTTTATATATTGTTTATATATGTACAAATCTAGAGCCGTCCATGACCAAAACACGTCTCGATACTGTATACTGTAGTACAAATGATGGACTTGCAAACAAAATTACTTATGAATATCATTTTGGAATGGCACCTGTTTGTAATTAGAGCACTATCTTTACTTATTTGTAATCCTTTTATATTCTTTATGTGATGTCTAGTGTTTTGATTATTTTTTTACAACTTTTTAGGATTCACTCTTGGAGTGCAACAAGTGCAACCATCAAATGAAGGAGAATACACATGCAGAGCTCGAAATGCTGCTGGGACACAGGAAGCCTCAGCCGTGCTTTATGTTCGAGAAAGGGTAAAAAAAATACTTTATTAGTGTGATTCTTTTGTAATTATGTCAGATGTGTGTGTGTGTGTGTGTGTGTGTGTGTGTGTGTGTGTGTGTGTGTGTGTGTGTGTGTGTGTGTGTGCATCTCAATTTAGCTTTTGCAATCGTCCTTAAATACTGCATAGAACTTATTTCACATGAAGTTTAAGAATAAAGGAAGTTGAAAATTTGGTTTTGCATTTAAATTTTTGTGCAGAATACAAATACTAGAATTCAAATCTCTGATTATTTGGAAAATTATGTTTGTAACTTTTTGTGCAGAGAAACCTTAAGAACATGGACATATATGAAGTTATGGTTCAGTGATCCTTATTGTTAATAGTGACCCTTCACCCATATATTTTTACACATATGCTGATCAATATATATATATATATATATATATATATATATATATATATATATATATATATATATATATATATATATATATATATATATATATATTCTTTCAAGGGAAAATTAGTTATATATATGAAGCTTTGATATTGATAAGCACATGTAAATGGTCTGACATTTCTTTGTTGGTGATATCATATAAAGTGGGATCCAATTAGGTGCCTATGTTCAGTCAAGCCAAGTTTATGGATTGAAATTCTTTCATTCATTACTTGTTAAGTGCAAGCATTTGATGACCTAAGATGGATTTTAATTTAGTCTTATGGAATGTGTTTGTGTGTGTATGTGGGCACATGCACATGCTTTGTCTTGCTCACCCCCCTTTGCAGAGAATATTAACTTTGTATTAAAATAGAGCCTTAGTGTTTTTAGGTTTAGGGAAGTATTCATGAACAAACTTGCACGTTTTCTCAGTGTAACTTTTGAACACTTACCTTCTTCCTTGACTTTTTATTTCCAAGGTTACCCTCATTCTCCACAGGTAGCTCCGGTTATTGACACAGAGCCTCGGGACATGTTGGCTAAGGAAGGTGATGAAGTGATTGTGCTTCCGTGCAAGGTTGATGGACAGCCCCAACCAAGAGTGAGCTGGAGGAAAGATGGCGATATAGTGACCTCCAGTGATAAATACAGGTAAAGTGCCTGGTAATTTTAAAAAGTTGATATATGTCTTCTGTATGCTGCAATGCAAGTAAACTTTCCTAGCCATAATTTCTGTGCCAGTTGACTAGAAAAGTCTCAAAGCCTTACACTAAGATATCTTTTATTCAGTCCTTCTCATAACAGATTTACACCATTTATATATGTATTTACTTGGTTAGTCACTTCTTTATTATTACATGATTTTTTGTTAATTTATAATTTAATTGTTTACTTATCCACATATTAATTTCTTCAGAAACTTTATATTTACATCAACCATCTTAAATCCCCTCATTTGATTCACCATAGACAGTTTCTGTTACAGAATGGTTTTTCCTCATTTAGTTACATCCAGATCCAAAATATGAACATTGACTGACTATTTATGAAAGTGTTTAGGGAAAGATAGAGGAATTCAGGTGAAAGGTAGAAATCCAGTTGATTTTCAAAGTGGGTGGGACAGTTAATATTGTGCTAGGGATGAATGGGAAAGTATGATATTGCATAGATTTAGTAAAAGAGTTAGCCTCTTGTAAGGGAAATGTCAGCCTGGTATATGAGATGCTAACTAAACCACATTTATAAAACAAGGCCCATACCTATTTTAATTTTTGCCATCCTCCTCTTTGAAGTAATCACCATGTACAAAAGTTTATCACTATTAACCCTTTCCTTATACTTGGAATGCTCCCTGAAAATCCTGTTCTTTAAGTGTGTCTAGCACCATAATACCCATTGGATCTCCATAAACTCATCTCAAGGAAGAGAAAAAAAAAAATTCAGGAAGTTAAATTTTCTGTGTACGAAGATATAGAATGATGATCATTTTGGTTTGGGTGGGAAAAAAATCTGTTGCTTACTCCTTATCAGTGGACATATTGCTATGATGGAGTAAAGAGTCTGGGAATTAATTTTGTAGCAACACAGCTGGCATTCAGATTGGATGTAAAGATCACACAATCTGTTCCAAATAACATGTTGGTGATGTTACCAACTTCTTTGGTAATTTGATGATTCTGATGTATAAGCTGTATTTTTTATATTTTTAATGGCTGGACTTGTAAGAGGGTTGCTGTAGCCTCTTGTCATCATTCAGTGATATTCTGTCTCTCAAAATGTCTGTCAGTCAAAACACCTCAGCTAGTTTATTGTTCCATTGCCTAAAGCATGTTGCATCATTTGGATGGTCTCCATTGCTGAATTTCTGAGTTCAATTCAGAATTTGATGTTCTCTCTCTTAAGTTTGGGGTCTTGTGACATCACAGGTGAGCACTTAAAGGCAGTATGTAAAGTGAGTCATAACACCTCATTTGTCATGCTGCTTCATGAAAGTTACCACTTGCTCTTGCATTATATGCATGACCATGAACCACATAGTTCTTTTACAATGGAAAGTCTTTGGAATTTCTTATTGCACCTTGAATTAAAAATTAACTGGATGTCCTTCCATAATAATTCTCTGTGATCATTATGTACTTCCCATGCAGTGTTCTCAGCTTGATGAGTTTTCACACAGCTACAAAACATAATTTCTGAATATCTAGAAGTCTTATAAAGTGAGTGAAGTAATATACTTTTCAGAGATATTTCTATAATTAATATTTGTTATTACTTTACAGGATTGAAAGTGATGACTCCTTATCAATTCACAATATAACACAAGATGATGCAGGGCTGTATGAGTGCACTGCACAGAACAATATTGGGTATGCCACTGCCACAGCCAGAGTTACAGTAGAAGGTAAGATTTATATGTAATGTGAAGAGTTCGTAAAGAAAATGTATTTGAGTGAAGTTGAAGGTGCTAATAGGAAAAGAAGGCTGCTTGGAAGGTGGAAGGATCATGTAAAAGAGCACATGTGAAAAAAGTGTTGGTAGAGGCAAAGGGCTTGAACAAGCAAGAAGGGAATCTTTGGAGAGAGAAAGGTGGAAGCTCTTCTGCAATGGCCACTCTCTTGAGGGATAATAAATAGACAGATATGTAAACAGATATTACATTACCTTTTTTACTTTATGAACAGTCGCAATATGCTCCCATGAGTTATAATTAAATGTATACCATATACAATGCTTCTGCATTCCAACTTGTCTTTCTTCTTTGACAGTGAAAGAAAGACCTCACATAGGGGACCCATTCCTGCAGCAGAGCTTTGAGGAAGCCCGCCAACAGGTGGATAGAGCTGTTAATGACACAATTAGGTTTGAAGAATTTCTTTTCCAAAAATTTATATGAATGCTTGTAAAAATGAAACACATTTTGAATATGTTTTTATGTTTATCATGTGTAACAATTACTTGTGGTACTTACTTGATTATTAATTACTAATTCCTTTCTTTCTTAAAAACATTGGATTTTTGTTGTATGTAATACTTAATAATGACACTCTCATATCAACTCACTGTTTTCACAGCCAACTGTTCCAGCGGGACAGGACACGCTCTCCAAATCCTCATGAACTTCTGAGAATATTCCGGTTTCCAACCTCTGAGGGGCGAGAAATTGCCAGAGCTGCTGAGAAGATAGAGCAAACTCTGAACATTGTCAGGACACATGTAGAGTCAGGCATGGTATTCAATCTTACATGTAAGTATTTCAGGGATAGTAATATTGTAGTAGTAGTGGTAATGTTTAAAATGAATGAGATGTAGATTACATCTTCAGTTTCCTCTCCATCCCTGTAAATGCTTTACCCACTAGAATTTGCTTGAAAATGTTGTCATCCAAGTCCAGTATTGCTCTTGCATTTGCATGTTCAGTATTTTCAATCTTGAGGTCTTCACAAGTGGAGAGAAATAACATGTGATTATATGTTATATAGGTAGACAAAAGAAAAAAAAAAACAAAAAAAACAGGATGAGTTTGAGAATGGAGTGAAGGTTTATCAGGGATCTGTCCTGAGTCCTGTGTAATGACTGGAATCACAAATGCTTCCAGTATTATGTTTTGACTTATGTTCATGATACAAGGGAAACTGAAGCAACAGAAGTTTATTTAGATGGTGAAAGGAAGCTGTGTAGCAGTTGGGAGTAAAAAGGTCCCCAAAATTATCTTGAGACTTGACAATCATTATGGTGCTGACATCCAAGGTAATGCTCTTCTGTTCTGTTCATGATTTAATCCCTGGCTGACTATAACCTCTCATGGCTTCAGATCAATTTCTCAATGTTTCAGTGGAATACAAAATGTCATTTGCAATGGTGATGGAGAAGGCAGCATGGTAGGAAAGATGATTGTAGGAGTTAATATACACTGATGGTCTGATCATGATAGTAGAGAACAAAGAGGAAAGAATTCTCAGGTTAAGTAAATAGAAGACTGGGATGGAAAGGAGAGGCCTGAAGATTAACATAATTTAAAAAGATCAAGTTGATGGTAACATAATATCTACCTGTTTGAAACAGGTAGATATTATGCAACTATTATAGTAGAGATGTGGATGCTAACTCCATCCTGGGCACAAAGTTTAGGAAGTGGCACTATAAAAGATGCTCAGGGTTGAGAAATATATATCAAGCAGGGGAGATATGCAGGTGCCCAGTATATGAGAGATGAGGATAGGAAAAGAGGGAGAAAGAAGAGATGGAGGTAGTCTACAGTTATAATGGAGAAAGATGAACATTAGGGAGAAGATCTTCTTTAGCTAAAAATATAAATAAATAAATAAACTGGAAGAGACTCATAAGCCATACAGCCCTGTAAGGAAAAATGAGGACAATAATCATGATAATGATGATGAATAACTTGCTTAGTTTAACAAAATAGATGATAGAACTAATCATATAAAAAAGAAATAAAGTTTCTGTAAAAAGCAATTATTTTTTAAGTACATCATTGTTTACCATAATTTTTAGATTATATTCAGATACTTTCCAGTTTAGAAAAGTGTTTCATCAATTCCAATCTTATTCAGGTTTACTTTTTTTTTTTAGTTAATTCCCAAATAATTTCATTTACATTCATAATTGACCCTATAACCAGTCATCAGTCTCTGATAAGTTAATTTTAAGCATTACTCTCAATAAAATTATTCTCTATTTATTTATTTTTTTACTTCATTCTATCATTTTCATAATTTAGTTAGTTCTCTGAGTATATCTTGAAGAACAATGTGTACCAAATTCTGCAAACCTTTTCAGCTTATGACTACCAGGACCTTCTGTCTCCTGAGAAACTTATATTGCTGAGGAATCTGTCTGGCTGCCTTGCCCACCGCCGGTCAGTGTACTGTGATGACATGTGCTTCCATGCCAAGTACCGCAGCATTGATGGCACCTGCAACAACTTCCATAACCCACTCTGGGGCTCCTCTCTCACAGGCTTCAGACGTGTTCTGCCTCCAGTTTATGAAAATGGATTTAATACTCCAGTGGGTTAGTTATCAAATTAATGTCATTGAAATATAAAAACAGAGACTTTCTAAAATTTCTGAATAGGGAAAATTTATAATCTTCAATGCCTCAAATATATGGTTCCTTCATTATTATCTACAATCAACCCTTTACAAACTGTCTCTTTCTTTTAGTGACTCATCTATTCACCTTGCACCTTCTGTATCAAACATTCTTGGGCTCCCCTTCACTCATCATTAATATCTGACAAAGGCAGTGTGCATCTCTTGCCACATTATACTTGTATGTTCATAATTCCTGTTTTGCTGGTGTTAGCAGTCCGTATGCCTTCCTCTTTCATGTGGTTTCATTTGAAAAAACTTTCCACTTATTTGCATGCTTATTACATTTTCTTTATAGAAGCAGAAATTAATCAGATCATTCTTTTCCCATCACTGATATATTTAAAACATTGCTTTATTATGTTTTGTACTTTTTCTGATCTTGAATGCATTCAACAAAAGATTGTTAATAAGCTCCTTACAGAAATGTTCTGTTGTCTGTTATACAGAGTGATGGAATGACAGGCAAGCATCTCTCTCTCTCTCTCTCTCTCTCTCTCTCTCTCTCTCTCTCTCTCTCTCTCTCTCTCTCTCTCTCTCTCTCTCTCTCTCTCTCTCTCTCTCTCTCTCTCTCTCTCTAAAATTTTGTTTGCATCTGTTAGCCAATCCATTCACAAAAAGATATATTTTGACCATATCAGAATTCTTTGTCTTTGCTTTTAAAGTACTGATGAAATAATGATATTGTGGTTGATTTACTACAGTTGGTCCTCAAACATTCATGGGTCACCATTCATGGATTCAGTTATTTGTGGATTAATGCCAGAAGGGAAATGTTTGCATATTAGTTTTTTCTTGGACTGCCACCAATTTAAATCTTGTACACAGAGTGGTTCATCACACACACACACACACACACACACACACACACACACACACACACACACACACATGTCACTTACCACACCAACATTCATTCCCTCCACTGTATGATAGTGTTGTCAATGTAGCACAATTGTGGTGACTGAATGTGTACATTTTTGCCGCTTGTGTACATTTTTCACTGCTGTCCAGTTGTCCTTCTCCCTTGACCTCACTCATGCCATGACCACATTTGTGCTAAAACACCTTGCCGTGTTTGTTTGTAAAAGTGCACATTAAGTACTATATTAACTAAATGTGTATTTGTTTTCTGCAGTAGTGATGATGTCAAGGTGGAAGGGTAAAGCATGTGATGGTGATGCAACATTGGTAGTCAAGTTGATAATACTGAGGAGTAGGGAGGATGGAGCTAGAGGACACACCACAAGATTACAGTATTCATCATTATTTTACTCCCTTTTTATTAAATATTAGATAAAGTGCTTGCAAATATATGTACATAAGATTTTCTTTATTTAAACAAGGCTATAGGTGGATCAGGAGCATTTTTCAGGGAGTGCACAGTTGTATGGGGTCAGGACTTTTTTTTAAAGGGGAGGTGGACCAATTATTTGTGGATTTTCTACATGCATTAGTGTCTTTGTCACCTGACTCTCATGAATGTTAATGGCTGACTGTACTTGTCTGAGTCAGGCTTTTTAAATATCTGTTTATTATTCTGTCTGTGCATACTGTATTTTCTTTTATCATGTAAGACATCCTTACCCATTCTTTCTCACTCAGGTTGGTCAAAAACAAAACGCTACCATGGTTTCTTCAAGCCCAGTGCTCGGCTGGTATCTTCTCGCATTATCAGCACAGAGGAGGTGTCTCCAGACCATCACTGCACCCACATGCTTATGCAGTGGGGGCAGTTTGTTGATCATGACATTGACCATGCCCTTCCTTCCATATCCTCAGAGAGTTTTCATGATGGAGAGAGCTGTCAAAGGTATATATATATATATATATATATATATATATATATATATATATATATATATATATATATATATATATATAGTTGAACCTCAGTTCTAGAACTTAATTCGTTCCTCAGTGCCTGTTCAAAATCCAAAATGTTCGAAAACCGAAACTATTTTCCCCATAGGAATCAATGTAAAATGGATTAATCCACTCCCAGACACTGGTCTACCCTGTCTTAGCAGCTAATGACAGACACTCCCACAGCCAAGATGGTTGCTTCACAACATCTCTAGCTCACAGATGAATTATCAAGAAAGGATGCATTGAATGAACTTAGTGAAACAAAACTCATTAGAAGATAATGTGTAGAATGTGCAGGTATTCTCTTTGTCACCGATCTAGTGAGGGAAGCCTTACAGAGGGACACAGAAAGAAGCAACCCACTTACTGCCAAAATGAAGGTGATCATAATGCATAGACATCTTGCTGCTGGGAAAAGCTACTGGAAAAATACAGTTGTGCAATAGTGATGGTCACTGAGAGCCACAGGTGGCTTGGGATAACTCCTGAGCACCGAAAACTGTTTGTTTACATCAAGGCTTTTCAATGGGATAACATTTACCTTATTTCAAAGATTGAATTACTGTCTTACACTCTGTGTCTTTCCTCCAAATATATATAAACAAAGTAAGTATTTATAGAAACTATAAATTAGTAATAAACAACAACTTTTGCTTTGTCTTTTAATATTTGAAATCAAGTAACTTTGTTCTAGAACTGAATTATGGTTCCACAACCAAAGCAATAATGAGTTTAAAATTTTGTTTGAAAACCAATTTGTTCAAAAAGGGAGGCGTTCGATAACTGAGGTTCCACTGTCTATTATACATTATATGGGTGTGTGTGTGTGTGTGTATATGTGTGTGTGTGTGTGTGTGTAATTAAATAAATTGATTTTAGTAAATCTTAATTAATTGAAGTAAAGAATTACTATATATTTATTAAGGACAATTATTTTTATTAATAAAGTTATAGGTTAAACTGGATATTGCCACATCATGGATGAAGTCTCCCTGAAACTTTTTGGCAATTTTCAAGTCAAAGCATTAGGTAAATATTAAAAAAACTTTTGAAAAAAAAAATTCTTGCAATATCACAAGCTCAACCCTTATTCTCTTAACCCCTTCAATTTTTGGAAGGTCATGCGATTACGCCCCACCGTGCTTCCCCATCGAGATCCCACCTGATGACCCTCGCATCAGAAACCATCGCTGTATGGAGTTTACCCGATCGTCTGCTGTGTGTGGCTCAGGCATGACATCAGTTTTCTTCAATACAGTGCTACCAAGGGAGCAGATCAACCAACTCACCTCTTATATAGATGCATCTCAGGTTAATACAACAGAAATGTTATCCTTGCTGGTTTCACAGTCAATTTTAACTTATTCTTAATATTTTTATGAGTTACAGTTATTTATTCAAAAGTTGTTATATTGATATTAAGGTGTAATTTAAAACTATATCTTTATAAGTTATATAAAGGAAAATGAATAATATTATTCAACTATTTTTTTTTATTATAACATACAGTATTTACAAATTTACAGGTATATGGATCAAGTGCTACAGAGTTAAGGCTTTTGCGAAACTTGACTAACTATGAAGGAAAGTTAAGGCAAGGAGTCCCAGGTCCAACAGGAAAACCCTTGATGCCATTCAGTGATGGTGCCCCTGTGGATTGCCGAAGAGATCCTAGTGAGAGTGGCATAGACTGTTTCTTGGCAGGAGATATTAGGGCCAATGAACAGGTATTTGGGTGTTTTCATTTGCATTTGTGCTGCTTTGTATAACATGCATTTTTGTGTTCTGTGGTGGCTTTTTCATTCCATCCATAAATATGTTTATTTGTGATGTACTAATAATGACTTATTTCTTTGCAGTCTGGCTTGACAGCAATGCACACTTTATGGTTCAGGGAACACAACAGGATAGCTGATGCTTTTAAGCAGATGAATCCACACTGGGACAGTGATACAGTGTTCCATGAAGCCAGAAAGGTATGTGATTATTTTTAAATAATTTTGTAAACAAGCATTTTACCCACCAGTGACTAATTTCTTCTTTTATATAACCAAGTAAGTATTATCTTTAAAGTGTAGTTTCTACTTTTCAGCTTGTTGGGGCTGAAATGCAGCACATCACATACACACATTGGCTGCCACACATCATTGGACCCAGAGGGATGGAGATGCTTGGTGAATACACAGGATATAACCAAGACTTAGAGCCAACTGTCAGTAATGTGTTTGCTACAGCAGCTTACAGGTATTTTTTCTTTCGTGCTGAACATCATTATACTGAAACTAGTTAGTATGTGTAGATGATATTAATTTATCTTGTAATATGCATATTTTATCACCCAAGAAATATCTGTGTTGTACCATTTATATCTCTGAATATATTTAGTGTTTTTTAGATGAGCACTATATGATTTATTTTGGATTCATGCTGTGTATTTTTAAGTGTGAATTACTAAATCATGTGTAAAAATAACTACTATGTCTGTCAGTAAAAAGATCACCATTATTATTAATGTATTGATTTTATGCATTATACATAAATACTATGGACAAAACTAATTCTTACTTAGATTTTACTTTGCTTTGTTGCAGGTTTGGGCATTCTTTAATCAATCCCATTCTTCACCGATTAAATGCTACCTTCCAGCCCATCCCAGCAGGCCATTTACCTCTACATAAGGCATTCTTCAGCCCCTGGAGGATAGTTGAAGAAGGGGGCATTGACCCACTGCTAAGAGGCTTGATCGCCACTCCTGCTAAGCTGAAAGTAAATTCTATTGGTGTTTGAAATCCCTTTGATGAAAACACAAATCATATTTAAAAGTGCTTTAGAAAATAATAAATTTGACAGTGGAATTCAGGCACAATGATAAAGGATTAAGGTTTTGTATCTGAAAACATAGGGCAAGATTTTAAGAGTGAGTTTTGTATTTCTTATATCATATTGTGTACTGATGAAAATATATGTAACTATAGGTCAGTGATTCAAACTACATCATGGCACACTTGTGGGCTGTGACTATCACCAAAATGTGCCATCTAATTTTCTTGGATGGGTATGTGTTCTTAAATTAGTGCCTGCACTACTCTGACTACAGGATTTGTGTGCTGTCAAAGTTTTCAAGATGTATCTTTAGTTCACCACTCAGCATTAAAGTTTGAGAACCACTGTATTAGAGTCAGTCTGAAGCTAACATATGCTTTGATTCACTACCTGAACCTTTTATAGGGGACAAAGTAGGGTTTTCATCATATCCATAAGGAAAATATGACGTTTACAAGTTTTATTGGTGATAACAGTAGATTGATGAAACCAATATTGATGTATGAGGCAATATTAGCATAGCTGGTTGCCATTTCCTTACAGAAAGTTAATGCCTTGATTCTTGTGTTATATTGTACTATTGAATTGTTGTGTGTTGTATGAGAAACAAATCCCAGGAGACAATTTAGCTCAACAGACATCTAATTATACAGTTCCCCAAGTAATGGAGCCACAAAGTTCACTGAATTTCATGTCTGCAAATTGAATGAAAATTAATATATTGGCTTATTACTACTTTATATTAAGAGCTCCATTAAGACTAGTAAGATCTGGAGATGCAGTGGGTGGAGGAAGTTACCCTAGTACTGTTATTTTGTCTGAAGCACTTTATAGAATATGACTACTGCTTTGGGCATCCATACATAAGATCATCATTGTTGATCTGTTTGCATCACCTTTAGCATATATATTGATCACTCTGTAGACAAATGTGATGGCCCAGATTTGACATTCAGTTTGTACAACAGAAATTTAAGCCTCTTGATGCCTATGTTTTTTAATAAAGACATGTATTTAAAAGACAGCAATTATAACTGCAGTAAAGTCAATCTTGTGTCATAATCTTTTCAGACTCCAGGTCAGTTTTTGAACACAGAGCTGACAGAGAAGTTGTTCCGTGCTGCTCATGAAGTTGCATTGGATTTGGCCTCCCTCAACATCCAGCGGGGCCGAGATCACGCATTGCCAGGCTACACTGATTGGCGTCGGGAGTGTAATCTCTCAGTGCCTGAGAACTTTGACCAGCTGACTGCTGAAATATCCTCAAGTGATGTTCGAAATAGCTTAAAGCAGTTGTATGGTCACCCAGGTAATGGAGGCTGTCAACTCTCCAGAAGTGTCAGTTGATTACCTATTGGTCATGTATCCCATATTATAAGATAAATCTTACTTATTCTTTGTTACTATCAATATCAATACTGAAATACAATGCAGTATAAGGCATTTGATTCTTACAACTAAACTGGAATGGTGTCACCTTTAGGTGATTAAAGTATTGCTGTCACAGTGTTGTAGTCCCCAGGTTGAATACTTGGCATGTACAACCAAAAATTTAAACCTTATCACCTTTCTCATCAATTTGTGATCTCACAATATTATTACTAATGATAGTGATATGAATCATGAGAAAACATATTTTGTAGCTACAGTGTGAATAACTAATGATAGTTACATTAGCCATTGATACATGTACATTTTTATACCTTCAGGAAATGTGGATCTGTGGGTGGGTGGATTGCTAGAAGACCCTGTAGAGGGAGCCCGTGTAGGCCCCACCTTCCTGTGTCTTCTGGTGGACCAGTTCAGAAGGCTGAGGGATGGAGACAGGTAGGGTCTTCCTGGCTGTGGGAAATGTTGCAAGGTGTGTGACTGTTTTGAAATGGCTATGGATATCTTATACTATTGTTCATAGATCTGCTTTTGGTGTCAGTTCTTTCAGCTGTGTTCACCAACTATTTTCTTACTTAAGGTTGTTATTTCAAATTAGTGTAGTAGGGCTATATTTATTGTCTTTTATTCTAAATATTTTTAGTGTGATGAAAAAGTTTTTTTGATAATAGGGCATGCTTGTGTGTGTGAGTAATTTGCCTCAGCTACCATCCAAGTGGGGATAGTAGCCTGGCTATAGAACAGGAGAATAATGATACTGGATTTGCTTGTAGGTTCTGGTATGAGAATCCAAATATCTTCAAGACGGAACAGCTGCAGCAGATCAAGCAGTCCACACTTGGCCGGGTGATGTGTGACAATGGTGATAACATTCAAGATGTGACAGATGATGTCTTCATCTTGCCAAGGGAACAATCTCCAGCTTTCGTGCCATGCTCCAGTCTTCCATACGTTAATTTACGTTTATGGACTGATTGCTGTACAGGTAATGTATTTTGCAATTACATTCATTGCATATGTTCAGGTTAAACTATAATTTCCTTTCAACATATTTATTAGGAAACTTTTGACATGATGGATAGGTGGGAACTTGAGGTAACCAGAATTGCCTCCGTGAGCTGAACCGCTATGTGTCTGTTTCACTGTTGCTGGTGGTTTATTTTGCCATTTAAATCTTTATGATGTTGTATGCATGAGTTTTCTTTTGAATGTATCACATTTCTAGTTAAAATACCATTTCTGTATGGCATAACTAGACATTTGATTTTTTTTTTTTCTCTTTCTCCAGTGTATTATCAAATAATTATAGGCTTTATAAGACTAGTCTGTTAAAGCTGCACCTGCTGCATGATGCCATAGTATAACCATAACCATATGACCTCTCCTTGAGTGAGCACTGAGGCTCTTATGTGCCATAAACCATAAGCTGTGATGAATGTGTGTTTATTGTCTTTCATGAAATATGTGACATTCTGTTGCTATTTTTGTTCATCAGCTGAAAACATGCCATTGTGCTTCACTCCGTCATTTCATTTTAGCAACAAGAAAAAAAAAAGAGGCTATGTGGAGGATTTTGCTTTGTGTGACACTGCCATTATTATTGTAATTATATTAATTAACATTTTTATAATCAATAAAGTTCTTTCAATCTCCACATTGTAATCTAACAGATCCTATTGCATATGTGCACTTTGTCCTTCTTGGCCATTTAGGGAGATGTCAAAGAACTGCAGAGCCTGGAACTTTCTGTCAGTTCTCAATTATTGCAACTGAAATAGTTTTGTTGTAATTCTTGTAAATTACTTATTGTAATTAAATTTTACATTTTAAAGTTAACATAAATTTATGATTATAACCACAGGAAAGGAGGCACTGCTTTGAGAGCATCAGTGAAGTGTGATAAAAAGAACAAACAGATTGCATTGGTTTGGCCACTGTGGGTTAAAGGAGGAGAATCATTTGGCTAAGTATTTATAAGTGCAAGACAAAGTTTCTGTGGGTAGACCAGGGAATATGAGATCCTGAGAAAGGAGCTAAAAGCAAAGAAGCTTACACATAAGTTGTTAATTGATGCTTGTTAATTTGATGAGCTGTTATCAGGTAACAAAGAATGATCAACATGAACAGAACCTGGATTTTAAAGTGAAAATGAGTACAGCGAGTTTACCAGATCATCAGTGAAGATGTTGCTTAAAGATATTTTGTCTTACTATTTTCAATCAATGTGGAGGAAACACATGAAAGAGACAATCAGGAGAGTTTGTGCAATACTATGGATTGAATACAAAATTGCCAAGGATGGTCAAGAGTGTATATGAGTGTTCCCCTGCCAGAATTGTTTGTGACACCTCCATTGAGTTCAAAGTTAGGCACCCAGTGCGCTCCTTTATAATCATTAATTTATCATATTGAAACATGTGGATTTCTACATTACATCTGCAGTAAGGTTTAAGATCTGATCATACAAAATGTATTCTTTTCTTTTTTGATGTGAAAGATTTTAGAGATAACTCCTGACCAGACATGTGTGAGGAACACAGGATTAGTTCACCAAATGGTGTAGTAATGTGAACTGTACTGCTGCATGCTGACACCCAGCCACATTGGCTCACCACATCTTAGTTCCTGCCTCTTTATTCTTCAAGTGTAATTCAATCATGGTCTACATTCCCTCCTAAGTAGTCCACATAATCAATTTCTCTACCAGTGCTAACAATTAAGCAGTAGTGATGTTAATGTAATTAGTATTCTTCTTTTCCAGACTGTAGAAATGCTGGCAATTTCATTAGTCTGACACAAGCCCCTGGGTACCGCTTCAGACGCCAGGCTGAGTTTTCATACCTTGAGGACCGGGAGCACCTCATGATGGAGAGGGACAAGAGGCAGGCGCACAGGACTGAACAGAATTATGTGACTCATATTAATAATGTTTTGAGAAATGATTCATTTTCATATGAAAATGAACAAAGGTTAGTATGCCAAAATCTTTATTCAGCAGTACATTGAATACCATTAATATATAAAACTTAATGAGTTATCCAACAAAATAGTATGTTTGAAGTAAAGAATAGTTCAGCAGCACATTGTATTATATCAGATGAGAGAGAGAGAGAGAGAGAGAGAGAGAGAGAGAGAGAGAGAGAGAGAGAGAGAGAGAGAGAGAGAGAGAGAGAGAATATGAGTTACCCAATATTTCCACAGACATCCTGCTACAGGCAAAATCTCATATCAGCTATAGTGCTGACCAAAGGTGAACAACATAACATGGGGTCTAGATGGTAAATAATGAGAATGGTGGATTGTAGTGAAGGAGTAGCTGCTCATGGTAGTTTCAGTAGGAGAGCTGAAAATATATACATAACTACAATGTAGGGTTTATAGTGTTTTGTTACACATATTTCCTTATTTAGGATGTGTGGCACAGTGTTGATCAGGATTGCATAAGTTCTTATAGATGAAAATATACTCACTAGCATTAGTCATCAGTTTATAATAGGCAACTAAGATGTGCAGTGTAGAGAGAAGTGTTAATGTGTGTCTGGTTGTTGTAAACTAAGCCTGAGCTACACTTTTGGTCCTGTTTCCTTACCTATATACAGTACCCCCCTGAGTTTCACAGTATCCAAGTTTTATGATCCTTGAGTTTTGTGATGAGTCCTAAATTCTTACTATCCTGACTTTTGCACATTATTATCTCCTCAGGTTTTGTGCTTTCACCATATATGGCTCACATCTTCATACCATTGGTATCACAGATAGTTAAAATTAATGTGTGCAGTATATTATATACTTATTTCCACGTACAGATTATCTATGTGACTAAACCACTTGTTTGCCACAACACTATAGATAGTTATGCCAACTTGCATGCAAGAGAGGGGAGAGAAAAGCCAGTGTCACAGTGTATTGCAAAAACACATACCAGTCAATGAGAGGTGTTTCACTGTTGCTGTGGTGCTGCATCCATAACACAGTATCATATCATGCTGCAACAATACTACACTGCTGCACTACTGTATTATGTTGGATTTGAGAACAAAACACACACATACACACATACACTTACACAGTTTTAGATGCTGTGGCACTGCACTGGTGCACTGCAGCATCATGCTGAATGTGAGAACAAAACACACACACTTACACAGTTGTAGGCCATATGGCAATGTTTTCAGTATCTTGAGTTTCACATTCCTCAAGTTTAACACTATGCCTTGAGAAGAAAGTAAGCACAAAACTCAAGAGAGTATTGTATTCATCCATATATATCCAATCTTTCTTTTAACTGATGTATTCTCTTTACTTCTATCATTTGTGCTATCATTAGCAGAGAAATGTGAAGGACATAATCATGAGTGAGTGGTAACAGAATGAAGGATTTACCTGAGACAACAGAGAACCAGGAGCTTCATTTTGGGCCTGTCTTTATTGTGAAAAGTTGCAGATTGAGGAAAGTGATACTTAAAATGACAAACAAAGGGTTACATTAACTCCAATGGAATTTACGGAGATATTGAAAGGTTTCAGCGAGGCAGATTTAAAAACAGTAGCTTACCTAATGAAATTCTATTATAAATCTGAATGACTGGTTAAAGAACAATTTGTAGTAGAATTTAATGCAGCACATTTAATGTCATCTTTATCTATGTTAGGCAGCAATGCTGTTGTAGTTCATTGTTTTTATAACTCTTATTCCCTTCTGTATGTATTTCCATATTTCTTTTTACTTTGATTGATATTCTTGACTCTGTGTCTCTGCTACCCTGCTCTTAGGGGAATATGAAGTTGCGGTGTTGATGATGATGATGATGATGATGATGATGATGATATGGAATGGAATGATGGATGGTGATCATCATCACAGAACTTTATTACTTGAATAAAATACTGATACTTATTCATTACTTATCAGTAGCATACCAAAACTTCCTGAGAGGAAAGATCCAAGAGAACCACTCACCACCTCCACCACTGACCACACCACTAATGATCTGGGAAACTATGAAGAAGACCTCACAGAACAACGCATTGAAGGAATTGAAACTTTGGTGGAACAACTTTCAAAAACTGTATTTGAACTTAATAACAAGGTACAGCAACAATTTCCATTGTTGCATTAATCTTGTGTTTTATGATTTGTTTCTAAAACTAAGAAAAGATTAACAATACAATCTCATCCAATATTGTCTTATAAGGTTTAAAAGATTTTTTTCACAAATGTGATTATTTAAATGTCTGTTATTGCAAATAGGTGAACACCATCGTGCAGATGTGTGGAGGAACCCCAAGAAAAAGGAGGAGAAAAGTGTGTGTGGATGAGTCAAACTACAGGCGCCTCCCAGGGGAAGAGTGGCACAAGGACCCCTGCACTGTCTGCAGATGTCGGGTAGGTGCTGAGATGAACTGTAGTTACCATGAAAAATTATATATTAAGGACTCTGTTTATTGTACTTTGGATATCATAAATCTGTAATCAAGTACTTAGTTGCATATTAATGTTGTGTAATGGGAAAATTGATATTTGCCATTATTATTATCAAATTTGTAGAGCACCACCTCTTGCTGGATATTGCAGTTTTTTCTCTTAAAACAGTAACTAAGGAAGACTTCCACCATCTGTTGCTATTGGAAAACACAAAAAAACTCATACAAATAAATTGTCATTAGTGTTCAAACTGAAAAAAAAAAATAGCATTGTCATTTAATGCTATTTCACTTACAAGTAGACGGGGAACATAAACACTGAGTCAGCTTCAGTGTTGCCCGTTCTATGACAGAGTTGCCAGCTATGGTGAAAAAAGCATCAGTTCATTTTGTTTCTTGGGGAGGGAATTTTTAAACCTATTCTGTATTAGCTCTTTGGCATGAACATGTAAGTTGCTCCAAATGGTGGACTGAGGAATGTTATCAGTGAAGCCATCATGGCATCAGGCAGCTTTAATTAACCATCATTAGTCAGTGGAATTCCTTTCAAAGGCAGCTGGGTTTCTGTGCAAGAGTGGTGACTGGCACCAAGATTAGCTTAACTCTTGTAGGCCTAGCCATAGATTCTAGTTTTAATCCTCTTTTGGGAAGTTAGGAGTTTGGCTGCTGTCCTGTAGAATCTTATCATGGTAATTGTTTTGAATGAATGGAATATATATATATATATATATATATATATATATATATATATATATATATATATATATATATATATATATATATATATATATATATATATATATAATTTTCTCTCTCTCTCTCTCTCTCTCTCTCTCTCTCTCTCTCTCTCTCTCTCTCTCTCTCTCTCTCTCTCTCTAATCTGTAACATAGGAATAAACAGAATGGCATAGAGCATCATTTAAAGTTATTTTCATATAATTTTTCAGAGAGGAAACATCCGATGTCAAGTGATTCAGTGCCCACCCGTGACGTGCACTAATCCGACACAGGAGGCAGACCAGTGCTGTCCTGTTTGCTGAGATGAACATTGAACTATTATAGTGATTTGTGAATTCTTTTTTCTTTTTGTTTTCTTTATAGTAACTGATTCATTGTGCTAAATTCTAGAGCTGCACAGCTTATTGAATTTGCACATATGTAATGTTGAAAAGAAAATTATATATTGTTTAAGAAAACTCATTGACACTTGACAGTGCCTTGGATGTGATAATAGTTTTGTGGCTTTATTGTTGTGTGATGGTCTTCCCTCACAGGGAAAAATACGTAGCTTCACTTGAGATGCATAATCCACATCAGTGTAATGAAGTCCAGGTTTTGAACAGACTTTGTGTTATATATACATGCATCCATAGTAAAAAGATGAAGCTGTGATTTTACAATAAGGACCACCGTGATATATTTCTAATGATAGCCGTTATCATGTATAAATGTTGCATATAGGATGGTGTGAAGACTGTTTATGAAAATATGTATTTTATCGGTCTCAGTATGCAGTTTTATAGAGCTAACTCTGGCAGTAAGATGCTGTCAGTCTTCTGCTGTGGCCTGGTGTACCTCCTGTGCTGGTTATGAATAATTTTCTTCTACTTCCTTTCCTGCACATTTTGTCATTGCCAGTCTCAACTTTACTTAAATTATAAACTTTTTAAAATTGGTAGCGTTTGCCCAGCTTGCGCTTGCATTACTAGTCAGTAGGAAGTGTATATGTTCACGTTCATCTGGAAATATAGTTAAATGAGAAGGTCAATACTGTTTATTATGCTGTACTTAGGTTTATTTCTAAATATTTTAGATTGCTTCTTATTGTGTCTTAGCATTACTAATATGGTGCTAATCTGATAGGAAAATCTATCTCAAGTATATTTATTGAAAGCTGTAATGTCACACACTGCCAGTCATGCTGTAGGAATGTAACTGACTATATAAAAATAACCCCATATGTACAATGTAAATTTGTAGCAGACTGTATTTTTTTCTACTAACATAAGTGTTATTTTTGAAGATATCTATAGTTTTGCTCAGTCATTTTACACCTATTGTGAATAGGAAATAAGTTGAAAGTGTATATTTTGTTGGCAGTCTGGTAAAGGCGACTGTTGACATGTGACAAACCACCAAGCAAAGGCAAGTAACACAAGCAAGTAAGCTCATTGCCTGGTGGAGTCTGGTGAACTAAGGTAAGAGATTTATTCCTGTAGCATCTTAAACATTCTGTTATTAATAAGTTGTGTTCTCAAATATTATACAAGTTTGAAGCTAACATGACCGTCGGTACTGAAGTGGTACAAGTTAAGTGAAGGTTGAGCTGGCAGACATCTTTATGAATGCCAGCACATAATGGTCTCAATAGTATGCCATCCTAAAGCAGATGATTTCATCCTAGCATGGATAAATAACAATAATAAAAAAAAAAATGCAATCAGGGGCACTTCAGAGATAATTTTGTATGGTCGGGCAGACTTAGGCACTGTGGGGTTGGAATATATGGGTATTTTAGAAAAGAGAAAAAAATTAAGACTGTCCAGTACTTTGCTATAATCTCAATAGTTATTTGTAGAGATGCTGATGCTCACATCAGTAATTTGTTACGAGTGTCACTAGTGCCAGTGAGGATGAGGAAATTAAAAGGAACAAGAACATTCAACTGTGCTGCCATGGCTTGAGGGCCATGATCAAGGACAGGCTGCTGCGAGGAATGTCACTGCCCCGATGTTCAGAATGAAAGGTTTGAGTGTTTTATATATCGTTCACTTTCATTATTTAATTTTGGAATTTTGTGCTGAAAATGGCTAAGGTCAAGTAACAGAAATATATATATATATATATATATATATATATATATATATATATATATATATATATATATATATATATATATATATATACGGTACATTCGAAAAAAAATAATAATTTTCAAGATGAAAACTGAAAAAGCGGTCAGGTCTTTTACTTATTTCAATGTTTCAATTCGTGTTTATCCAGATTTTCCTTATATGTTACAATGGAAATCTTTAAATAAAAGTAAAAATATTTTCCGGGACCTTGCCTGAAAACAGGAACGCGGGACGCCGTGGGTACGGAGTGAAGTGATGACTTGCTTGTTTGGTGAAGTGAAAGGGAAGATGAGGCAAGGATTACAGAGGGTGATGCGGTAGACCTGTTATGGACACGGGAAATAGTAGCTTCCTTTACTGAATAACAGCACCCAAAGTCATCAACATTTTGCATGAAATCTTCAAAACTCAATAAAAGAACTTCTTTATCATTGTTGTTATTGTCACTTTTTTTTTTTTTTTTTTTTTTTTTTTTTTTTTTTTTTTTTAAGGGATGAATGCGTATCCTAAAAAAGCTAAATGAAAATTTGTTCAGACTCCTTTGCACGGCATAACTCCATTACTCAGGGTGTAGTGCTCAGGTTATCTGTTGAATCTTACATAATGAAAGTCATGACTACTGCTTTGAAGAAGAGAAGAAAGCAAAGAAATTATAGATCTTAAATGTAAATAAACCATTCGCGGTGGATGTCATTACGCTGTATATGAAATATAAACTATGTTGAAACTTGTGTAATGAAAGTCATAACCACAACTTTAAAACGAGAAAGCAAGGGAATTGTGGAATGGTGATCAAATTTACCACCACACACTGGCCATGATTCCACCGACGCTTGCAAGTGATGCCAAGGCAACTGAGCCACACGAATGGCAGACTAACTCGCAATCAATGGCTGATTCATACTTGTCACTCTATATCACACTGATGAATGAATCATTAAGCCATTTGTTAGTTTTAAGGTCGATAATCTCAGAGTGAATTGGTCATTATCGCTCGAGGACTCGAATCTGATGGCTCGAACGGGACGACTCGAAGAAGGGAGCAGGACCGCTCTCCTCAGTGAAGGCGTCTGGGTAGTGGTGGCGTGTCTGGGAATGTGAGGTGTCTTTGTACTCTTACGCAATAATCGCCAATTGATTATCTATGGTGGTGGCCACTCTCCACAGCCGGGAGGGAGTAGGTGAGTGTTAAAATTGTTCCATGCCCGGGAGAGTCATGGGTGCGACCTTACGTGAAGAAACTTGATTTTTGTGAAAGTATCTATAGGTACTTACGTGTCAACGAGGACACCATCTCGCTTGTGCTTCTCAAAGATGGTGGACGTGTGTTCCGGTTGCGACCTCATTTCATTCAACTTTTACAGAAATTCTAAAACGTGAAAACGCGCAATGACTTCCTTTGCTACCATGGACTTATTATATGCACGGTTAAGTGTCCCAAGTGTGCCAGTGACTGCTGCTGCCTCGGACCTTGCACTTTCTATTAAGGTTTAGGTCAAGTTTGGTTAGGTTAATGCCCTTAAGGTGGGGGTCCAGGGGGAGGCAACTTCCCCCCCACCATCGTTAGGTTAAGTTGGGTTAGGTAATGTTAGATAGTGTCCAAGGGGGTGGGGGGGATTCAGAATTTCCCGTATCTCTTCTGCTCGTGTGAGGTCAACTACAGATTTCTTGAGATTTTTCCGTCGGTTTCGCTGGCAACGCTGCAGCAGTGAGGTAAACTACAGATTTCTGAAGATTTTCCGTCGATATCGGTGGCGACGCAGCAGCAGTGAGGTAAACTACAGATTTCTGGAGATTTTTCCATAGGTATCGTTAGCTACGCGGAATTATTAAGATCAGGAATATTATGGGTCATTACAATAGCAGCAGTTTGCAGCTCCCTATTTATTTTTGGTGGTAAGAGGCAGTATCTAAATCTATTTTAGCTTTCCCCACCCGAAAACCCAGCCTTCCCACCAAGTTTCCAGCATTGTAGGGGATAGGAGCCAGAAAGAAAAAAAAAATATAGCCGCGAGATTCTTCTTGATATATATCTTATGAAGGAGCTTTATTTGTTAGGTTTTTTCCATTCTGCTGTTGAACATTGCTAGCTATAGGAGATGGGAGCATAATCATTACATTTTAGTTGACTGCGACGACATTTACTTACATTTATTTACAACTCAGATTTGATTAGGTCACTATCATGTGTGCATGACTTAAATAAAAAAAAAAAAATAATAATCGCCAGTGTAAAGCCTAGTGGTGGTGGCTGAGTAATCGTAAGTCAGTGTTGCCAGATGATCCCTTCTCTCATCACCGCGGTGCTTGCCTCACGTGTTGCATCAGCTGTAATGAAAGCAAAACACTGTTGCCTCGGAGTCTATAGCAATTTTGTGGTGGGGACAAACAGTGTGTGGGATAGTAAGTGTGCTCCCATGAGTGTGTTGTTTGGCTAGGAGGGAAAATAAATGTCTATAAAAATCGCGTTCGTCACTGTAGGTGGTGGTGCTTTACGTGAGTTGTGGGTATTTTGACGCCTCTGATTCAAGGTGTGAGGCATTATAAACCTGGATGTGTGTGATTATAGTCAAGAGGGAAGTTGTAGTGGAATCCAGAGATCTCTGAGGGTTTTCTTAATGTCTTGGTGGCGGCGGCAGTAGCAGTGAAAATTGTGGTGTTTGCTTCATACTTCATTCTCTGCTTAAAAACGTTAGGTATGTAATTATACTGCTGATTAAACGTGCCAAATGATTCCAGACTTAAAGCCTTTATTTTGACAACTACGAGCATCAAAACCACTGTTACCACTCCAGAGTATACATCTCCCTGTCACCGCAGTGTAGAGATCCCAGAGCAGTGACTTTCTACTCTACGACCCTAAGTACGTGATCCCTGCGACTTAACGCTTTGCAGTAATGTCACGTACTTTTACAATTTGTTCATTTTCTTGTTGCTAGACACGTAACTGGTGTAGTAACTCCTTGCAGACAGACAAGTTTCCCTCGGCTTAATTCTGGCCCCTTTCTCTCTTCCTTCCCCGCTTCCCTCCCGGCTTTCCTTCACTCCCTCTACTCGTCGTCTTCCGTAACCATCTGCCCCACTAACCTTCTACGTCTTGTTTTCCGATGGTGATCAAGAGTGCGGCGTCATGTAATTGCCTGGTAATGACTGGGTTGCATCCTTCCCTCACCGCCACGCGGTTAACTATGGTGGTGTCGGGAACGCGTGCACCTTGCCGACCACTAACAAAGGAACTGTGATCCTCCTCCACATACAAAAATGAGGTACACTGAGAGGAAAATAATAACGTAGTGAGGATGACAAGAATTACATTGCGCACAAGTTATTTAAACCTCAACGAGGTACGACTAATTTCTCATTGCAATTATTACATCTTGTAATTAATAAAAGTTAATGAGAAAACAAATATACTGAGTTCATGCTGATGAAAATTAAACGGTGACTACTTTGCCTTCGGGACCGGGAATGCTTGTTGTGGCGACGCGCGGGATGTCAGGCTTGGAGTTGGGTGATGCGCTACTCGTCACGTACACCAAGTAAATGTAGTTGAAACACAACCACTCGACAGTCTTCTCCCCTCCTTTGTAACCCTACCGATCATAATAGTTTCACCGTACAGAAGACACCACCGACACTTGATGGGACTTCTCAGACTGTTTCATTCTATAGGTGGTTGTTATGGATGTCGACGACCAATGTCTGAGGATGAAATTGTATGTTATCATGTGTGTTTCAGCACGATCATTGCCATTGTGGTCTGAGTTGGGTCTGCATTATGTGTCCTTACAGTAATTTTCGTTTTTGTTCATATTTTCGAGGGTGTTTTCATTGAAGCATCGAGGTTCCATTTTTGGCGCGTCACTAGAATCTGAATGATGATAAGCTTTGCAATCGTTTTCGGCTTAAATCTTGATTTTCGGGTATTCTTTGTTCATTAGTACCGAGCACCCGCTTGTGGCAGCCATTAGAATTTAGAAGAACGCTGATCCGAGTCAGTGAACAAGGACTGGCGTGTAATCAGGTGGCAATTACCTGGTCGTGACGCAGGTGTCGTTAAGGATAATAATTACATGGATGGACGGCTGTTGAAAAATGCCTCCTTTTTGTAATGACCACTTGCTTTGTCAGCGGCGTACACGCTCATTACCGTACCTGTGCAGGGAGTGCCCAAGGACGCCGAGCCAACGAACGCGTCTTATATAATGAAACCCGAGGAGCAAGGGAGATGGGGGGGCAGCTCGGTGCGCTATGGGGAGACGCGATGCGCAGCCCAAGGTAATGACATATAGATAGGTAATTATCTATGTATTTAAGTGTATTTTTTGGTAATAGATACTTCTCTTGTCTTTGTTTACAATTTACCAAAGTACGTACGAAAGGCTATTCCTGCTTTTGTTGGTTTGTGCCGTTTGTAACTGATGCCTTTACTTTGTTCTTTGTAATTATTTATTTACTTATTTATTTACTGATTTATTCATTTGTTTTTTTATTAATTTTTCTTTTGTCTTATTTTCCCCAAATGAGATGGTATTAGTACAGTACGTGGATGAATAATAATAATAATAATAATAATAATAATAATAATAATAATAATAATAATTATTATTATTATTATTATTATTATTGTTATTATTGTTTTTAACACCATCACCTTCTTCATCACCTTGGGTCTGTTGCTATGTTTTTAGACCAGTTTCTAATTTTTAGGATAAAACAACTTACCAAAGATAATTTAATACTGTAGAAGAGTTTATTTTAAATACTTTACCTGTATCAGTAGACGTTCATAATTACACATCTTAAATGGGCTGTAGTAATTTTTCATTTATTTATTTATTTATTTATTTATTTATTTATTTTTGTCCTTTGTAATTACATCCTTTCACGCGTTTCACGGACGAAGGCTAGGGCGTTGGGGGAGGCGGGAGATGGACCAGAGAGAGAGAGAGAGAGAGAGAGAGAGAGAGAGAGAGAGAGAGAGAGAGAGAGAGAGAGAGAGAGAGAGAGAGAGAGAGAGTTTGGTTTAGTGTTGTGTTGGTTTATGTTGCAAGTAAGGGCGTGTTTGTCTTTTTTTCGTTTTTTTTTTATTTTTCCATCCTCATTTATTCATATATTCTTGTGCTTAATTTCTTTTCTCCAGGTTTATTCAACCTACGTTAAGTTTGTGTGTGTGTATGTGTGTGTGTGTGTGTGTGTGTGTGTGTGTGTGTGCCCATTTCCTACCATATAGTATGTACGTATATACGAGTATGTATTTTTTGTCAAGTCAGTCCTTTCCCTACCCACTCAAAAGAAAAGGAATAGTAATAATCAATAACATTAATGAAAGATAAGGACAACTGCAGATGTTATAACAAAAGAAACCATTGATGTATAAAATGAACGAACTCTAGGAAGACAATGCAGGGAAGGGAAGAGAAAGGGCAAGGGGAGAAAGGAGGAAGGCAGGCGGAGGGAGAGAGGGAGGGAGCGAAGGCAGGAAGAGAAAAAATGATGCTGGATTAAGAGGGCAGGAAGAAAGGGGGTCAGGGCGGGAGGAGGAGCTGGAAGGAGAGGGTGAAGGTATGGAAGGAGAGTGGAAAGTAAGGGAAGGAGCAAGGGAAGAAAGGAAGGAAGGATTAAGAGAAGGAAATGAAGAAGAGGGTGAAGGGAGGGGAGAAGTGAAATAAATGAAGGAAGGAAGGGGAGAAGGGAGGAGAAGAGGGAGAGACGTAAGGAAGATGGGGAGGGAAGGGCAGCCCTTCGCAACAAAGAGATTTTCCTCTCTTGTTTCGTCATTCTATGCTCCGCCCTCTCTCTCTCTCTCTCTCTCTCTCTCTCTCGCATGTGTGTGTGGAGGTGAAGGGAGAATGAGTGAGAAGGAGTGAGAAGGAGGGGAGGAGTAGGAGGAGGTGGAGGAGGAGGAGGAGGAGCAGCAGGAGGAAGAGGAGGAGGGTAAATGGGAAGTGAAAGGTGGATGGTGTGGGTGGAGAGAGAGAGAGAGAGAGAGAGAGAGAGAGAGAGAGAGAGAGAGAGAGAGAGAGAGAGAGAGAGAGAGAGAGAGAGAGAGAAAAGCAATGTGACGAGAATTAAGTAATAGAAGCAGACGAAGACGATACGAGAAGCAAGGAAGCGAAAAACAGAAAACGGAAGAAGAAAAATGGCATTGATTGAAGGTGAACTTATATAAAAGAAAATATCAACACCCCCCCCCCCCCCACACACACACAAAAAAAAAGGCTGAGAGATAATAAAGGAAACAACGACATTACACACATACGCGGAAGAAAGAAAGAAAGAAAGAAAAAAAACGAATGAACAAAATATAAAAGTAGGAAAAAAAGTTCAGGAAATGAATGAGAGGAGCAGGTGAACATCTATTTGCCTCCTCAACATTGGCAATGATGAGAAGTAGGGAAGCTAAAGAAACGCTCGGTTGGCCTCAGAACATCCTATCATCCTTTTTACCCTTTTCCTTTGGGACTGGCATCTCAGTGGGCCTTTTATTTTCCAAGTTTTTGTTGCTGTCTGCTGTTGCCTCTTTTCTATCTATGTTATACCAGCTAGGCCGACAATCCCACACGGAGAGGCCCAGACAAAACACCACACACATACACACACGCACACACACAATCATTACATAAAAAAATACTAATTCTTCTCGTGCCACTCATCATTGCATTCAGTGGGCGCCGTCTCCACACTCCCTCCCACTTACTCTCTCCCCCCTTCTTCCTCTCTCCCTTCTCCTACCCTATCCGGAGCGCTGTAACTCGGCCTACATTCCCCCCCTTTACAGAATCCAATATCTCTTTCCCTTTCAACTCAGTCCCACTCTCCCTCAAGTCTAGCCCCATTCAGATTCTTTACACGCTCCACTCTCCACCTCCCGCCCCTCAAGCTTCCTTCACCCTCCCCAGAACATGCCCCGCCTCGCTCTCCTTTCATTCCTGCTTTTCCCTGGCCGTGGGATCCTCTTCTGTCGTATATATCTTCAGAACGCAGCGTCACCTTCTTTCCTTCTCTTTCTCTTGCTCTGTCACTCTCTCCGTATCCATCAAGTGTCAGTTGGAACACACACACACACACACACACACACACACACACACACACACACACACACACACACACACACACACACACTCGCTTACTTGCACAGGTCGAGGTGGACGATGTAATCTGCAACTTTTTTTGCTCGCCCCTTATTTTTTTTTTTCTTTTTAGCGTGTCTGACTATATATGTTGTTGTTGTTGTGAAGATGATTATATAACAAAGATGTCTGTATATTTTTATAGTTCGTGATGTTTAGTTTTTATTTATATTTTTCTGCTTACCTGCTTGCCTGTTTGTCTTCCTGTCTGTTTGTCTGTCTGTCTCATGGATAGTTTACTTTTGCGTCAGACTCGCCTTTCCACATTGTTATATATATATATATTTTCTAGCTGTATTTTTAAGATTCTCCACGTAAAAGATAAAAAAAAAAAAAAATCAAAATCTTCCTTTCAAACCTTTCAAAGACTGAATATCACCTTCACTACCCATCGCCTTGTCCAGCACAGCGCAGCGCACCTCAATTACAGCTTGTGTAGTTTTTTTAGCGGAGCAATTTAAGGATCTAACAACACCTTTCCCTTCCATCTTTCCACCACCATTCCCCTTACCCCACTTCTCATATTCCCTCCCTCCCTCCTTCCCTTCCTCTACTGTCTGATCCTTCCATCCATCCATCCTCGCACGACACACAACCCTATCCAGCTCCCCTACACACACACACACACACACACACACACACACATACACATCTCCTCTGTCCACGACCACTTTCACCCAAGACCCGCAAAGTCACCATTGAAAAGTGACCTTGATGTCGCTGAGAAAATCGTCGGTCTTCTTGAGTCTTCCTGAGGGTCACTCGTTTACAACGGGGAGTGTAGAGTAGGTCACAGGGGGAAGAGGAGCGAAGGCGTGTGTGAAGGGAAGGGGATGGACGGGTTAGTTTGGTTGGACATGGTGGCTGCCTGATGTAGGAAAAGGGGACTGGTGAATAGCTATGGTCAGTGGGAAAAGGTTAAGGGGAAAGGTACGCAGTGAAAGAGCAAGGTAAAGTCAATAAGGGCTACAAGTGGAGCAGTGAGGTGGCTGGCAGTGAGGGCAAGGAGAAAGATAATTGTGGCCACCTGGGATGAGATCATCGTCAATCTTTTCTTCTTTTCACTCGAAGTCGAGAGGGAAAAATAATCTCTACGAGTTTTTGAATTAGGTGCTACAGTGTTTTTAAGCGGCAGTTTGTTAAGGAATCAGTTGTTTGATGATATGGGGTTTTGGCTTTTGAATAATAATGTTTTTGAATTCTGCTTAGTAGAAAGAGGAATTGTTCTGTAGGGAAAAAAATATCGTCAGAATAACACATTTAGATAAGGTTATTGATGATCAGGCTTTTTCTTCATCTCTCATGCGTAGAATAAATTTCAAACTTTTTTAAAATTTATTTCTGCACTGAAGAAACCGTGAAAAAAATTGACAGTGAAACACTGGGCTGCTGTTTTGGTTTTTGTGGTTTAGTTTTGACTCGTTAATGAAAGTTAACGTACGAGAAAATTCTCTCTCTCTCTCTCTCTCCCTCTCTTTCTCTCTCTCTCTCTCTCTCTCTCTCTCTCTCTCTCTCTCTCTCTCTCTCTCTCTCTCTCTCATTAATCCGCCGACAGGAGAACCCCACGAGAGGGCGTTTAGTCAGGCCACGGGGATGAGTGTCAGGGGGCTGGCGAGAGAACCCAGGCGAGAAATGGCGAAGTTGAGGTTGAGCGGCGGGGCGACGGGAGGCTTTCGGGAGGGGCGCGATGGGATGTGGACAGCAAGAAGACTTTTTTTTTTGTTCTCTTTGATATTTCGTAATATCCTCTGACGCCGACCGTCATCTTGAGTAAGTAGCGAGCCCATCCATCAGGTAGCGGACTTGTCTTGTTTCTGGTTCATCATTGTCTCGCGGATGGGTTGCGGCCTGTCTCCACAATTATATACGCCATACACTGCTGAGAGGATTATGCAATAATTTCCTATGATTTGTTTTTCACGAAAATGAAAGCAAGGCGAGCACCAGTGGTCTCCTTTCCTGTGCAGTCGTGAGGAAACGCACGAATCTAATTAAAGTTTTAGATTCTATTTCAGGACGCTTATTTTTAGATTTCCTTAAAGGACTCTTTAATGGAGTCAGGGATGATTATTATGGTTCTCATGGATGTTTTTCTCCCTTGATGGTGTAGAATCCTTGTTAAACTATCGATGAGATTGCGAAGGTTCCTTTGAAGATCCCCTATAAGTTCCAGTATAGTTAACCTGTTGATCCTTTTATTGCCAGGGTTGTTTGGTAACACTGAGAGTGCTGTACAGAAATTACATGCATGGACACAAAGAAAGAATAAGTGGTTCACTTTTGTCTTTTCTAAGTTGGAGGGCTACGAAACTACAACATAATGATAAGTGTGTAGGAATTTGTAGATGATGGGGGAAAAAAAATCGCCCAGCATTGAGAGGGTTAAGAGTAGTGAAAGAAAAACGCCGAAGTGTTTGATGATGCCATTCCTTTAGCTTATTGAGCCACGAAACACACGTGTGATCCTCGGTGTTAGGTCCTCTAGTCTGATAATGATTTCAGTGACTCGCGCCATATAATACTCGTACAGGTACATTAGTTAAAGGATGTGTCTGTGAACGTATGCCACACACCAATCTTTCATTTTATTCACTCCGCTTGTACATATCTGTTTTGTTTTCGTAGTGATTAATGGCTTGCACGTCAAGTAAAGTATGCATCGTTACTCGCGTTTGTTCTTTTTATTTATGTATTCATTAATTATTGTATCTTTTCCTCGTAAATCTCACCATTTATCTTAAGCAAAAGCAATGCCTCGCTCGTCTAATTCCGTCTTCAACAGTTGCATTTTTTTTTTCTCGCAGCATCAGTAAAGCCTCGCCAGGGACATGAAGCATCATAGTCATAGCTTCGGTTTTTGTTCTTCAGTCTGGAGGAAACTGACGATTTTCCTTCTTTCCGTGCGGTGGTGTGAATCAAGGAAGGTCGCGCAAGCATTAGCGTCGTTATCTTGCTGGTGAAGCATTACCGGATATCGTAATAGTTATTTTCACACAATTCCAATATTGTATTTTTTTTTTTTTTTGTGTGTGTGTTTGTGTACTATGCTAGAAAAAAAGTTTTGCGATAGAAGAAAAATTGTTCATCTCTTGACCTGCTTTGCGGCGCGTATCAAGGGCGGCCTTGGCTCAGCAACAGCAGCGGTACGGAGCGTCATTCATATCCTCGGTCCCTTTCCTTCTCCGACTAATCTATTTTTTTCTCTGTTTTATTCACTTCCTTATATAGAGGTGGAGGACGAGAAAATATTTTATTGTTCCTTTTCCACCGTCCATCAGGATCAAGACAGTCCCTCCGTAAAACTCTGTCTACAAACATTGCTCCCGTTACGCATGAAGTACGCACATGCCTTCCCTTTCCCTTTCCTTTGTGCTCCTCCTCCTCCTCTCGCGTCGTCTCGGCTTTGTGGAAGAGCTGGGTAAGTGATTTTCTTTGTGTCTGGTAACTCTTTACATGCATGAGCTGTAAAGCTTGTGTGCAGGGGAGGAAAGGTGCACAAGCACCTTTGGTGGTTCAGATATGAGTAGATAAAAATAAAATTATTATTGAAAAAAAAACATAAGCAAGGTTATACACACTGCATGTATGAAACACAAAAGAGGAAGGATTCAAGTCTCTGCCCTAAAGTTCCCACAAGGTGTTCCAGCCTAAAGGAGAAACACAAGTCATGGTGTAGATTGTCGGAATATGAAATAAATGCTGAAATTAATCCGTTTCATGAATTATAAACTGCAGGTTTTAAGTGGATTTGTCAATCAAAAAAAAAAGTGGTTTATCGTTCGTTCTAAGCTGTGTAAAAGTTAATGTTTAGAAGAGGTCGAAACATGAGAAGATAGTTATTCAGTTATTCATATCGCATTTTTCTAAATGTCAAAGTATTTAAGGCTGTTTTATATTGCGTCGTTGTGTTTCGGTGAAACAATGAAGAGGAATGATCATGATTTATTTCCATATGGAATTCATTGCAGGTATAGTTAACGCTTCATTATCACCAAATGCATTCGTCGGCGTGATGTACTAGTATTTACTGCATTTTAAACATTACAGTTGGAAAAATATTTGTGGGATCGATTATACTCTCCAAATATTAGTCGCTTTTTCAGCCTCGTGGGTTAAAGGGTTGAGCAGGCGTCGGGTAGTTGTAGCCAGTGTTGCAATCAGGTTGGCTGGTGCTTGTGGCGGTGATGGTGTTGTACACAGGTCTGTAGGTGGTGGAGGTGACATAGTTGGTGTTGTATACGATGCTGGTGACGTACTGCGTGCGGGTCCTGCCGGGCACCTGCTGGGTGTTAACAGCAGTGCGAGTGACGGTCACGTACTGGGTCTGGGCCGGCTGGTAGACAGTGGTTTGGATCGTCTGCTGAGTATAGATGGTTGTGGGCACCACCTGTGTTGACACTTGAGTGCTGACCACCTGCTGGGGCACCGTTATCGTCCTGGTGACGTACTGGGATACCTGCTGCGTGCGGTAGACGGTAGACACCTGCTGCTGCACCTGTGTGCTGGTGACGTACTGAGTCTGTGTGTTGGTGAGCACCACCTCAGAGACGATGGTGGTGGTGACAGGCACCACCTGGGTGCTGGTGACGACTTGTGTCTGTCCCGGCTGGGTGATGGTTTGGGTGACAATGCTGGTGCTGTAAACGGTGGTGGAGCGCACCACATCTGGGGCAGGGATGACCGTGGTGGAGTAGATAGTGCTGTACTGGGTGCTCTGGACGGTGCGGGTCTGTCCCGGCAGCTGTTGGGTGCTGGTGACCGTCTGGGTCTGGTAGACGGTGCTGTAAACCTGCTGAGGAACCACCTGGGTGGACACCACGTTCCTGGTGACGGTGGTGGGCACCTGCTGGATGCGGGTGGTGTACCTGGTCTGGTACTGGACTAGGGTGCTGACGACCTCTGTTGTGCTTGTGACGTAGTTGACCTGGGCAGGGAGAGTGATGACCTCAATACGCGTGTTGTCTTGTGTGTTGGTTACCGTCACCGTGCTGTACACGATAGAGGGGATCTGCTGGGTTCGCACGACCTCTGAAGTAATTGTCGTATAGATCTGCTGAGTGCTGACTGAAGTCTGAGTGATGTACTGGACGTCAGTGTTGTAAACAGTGGAAGGAATCACTTTGGTGGAGTACTGGGTCTGTGTGCGGTAGACAGTGGATGGCTGGCAATCCGGCTCCTGGCGGGGAGGGAGATAGCCCTGGGACGACTGCAGGTTTAATCTGTTGCCCCAGACTTGCCGTCGCTGTCGCTGTACAGTGGCTGAGAGCGAGACCCCCAGTAGCACTGATAGCAACACCAGCAGCTTCATTTTCCTGCTAAAGAACAGTGTAAGGTGATTAGAGAGTATGTGATACCTGTATAGATATCAATGATATAACATGAAACTGGTGATATTTAATAATACTTACACATGAAAAAATATATGGTGTAATATCTGAAGCGTGAAACTCCACTGGTTTTAATGGATGAAAAGAAACCTATAATGATATGTTACATTTTTACTATTCGTAAATCCTAACAGTATAATTGGAAATAGTTTGAAATTTAGCAAAATGATCCCTTTGCATTCACTTCCTCATATAACAAGGCTTTCGGATGAAGTTCAGTAATTAAAAGCGTTTTGCGGCCTGTCATAGTTGTATCCTGTTTGTCCACAAGTGCCTGTGACGGTCGTGGTGACGGTGATCTGCTGGGGTCGGTTGACAGTTTGGTAGACGATGCTTTGCTGTTGCTGAGTCTGCACCACCTGCTGGGTGATGACGCGGTCCGGGCCGGACACCTGCACCACAGAGGTGCTCGTCACCTCCCTAGTCTGGTAGACAGGGGTGGGAGTGACGTACTGGGTCTGCACCACAGTCTGCACCTGCGTGAAGGGCTGCACCTGGGTCCTGTAGATAGTGGTGTAGATGGTGGTGGGCACCACTTGGGTCGTCACCACCT
>NC_087156.1:26956996-26976996 GCF_035594125.1 Scylla paramamosain | reverse complement strand
CACACACACACACACACACACACACACACAGAGAGAGAGAGAGAGAGAGAGAGAGAGAGAGAGAGAGAGAGAGAGAGAGAGAGAGAGAGAGAGAGAGAGAGAGAGAGAGAGAGAGAGAGAGAGAGAGAGAGAGAGAGAGAGAGAGAGAGAGTAAAAAAATAATTTTGAACCTTACTCATCTCGAGAGGTTAATGAGGAATATTTACACAGAATAAGTTCCTCGTCAAAGGTGTTATGTTCTTTTTAATGAATGTTAGATTTGGTAGTGCTGAAAAGTGAGATGACAAGAACAAAGGAGGTAGATATAATAAACTGTGTGTTGTTGGCGAAGACCTTACTTGAAACTGCCTGGAAGCTGGTAATGTAAGCGCTTGCATTCATGTTTGCATTCATGTAAACATTAACCCTTTATGTATATGCTGCGGTTAAATCTGGTCACCTGTACCGAGCAACTTATTTACTTTTCGTGGCAAATGCAAATTCCACTGTTCAATATAAGACGTCTTGCTAGTGTATAGAGCGTTTATAGACATTAATATTTATGGTCTTTAGACGTCTTTGCGTTTGGGAGAATGGTTGAGACGGGTATGCTGTCCGTAGGTGTTGCTGCTGCTGTGGCCAAGGCGCCTGATGAAGGAGTTGGTGATAGACATCCATATGGTGACGAGTGTCGCGGGGCAAGATGTATGTATCATACTGGCCAGTGTATCAGGTTAGAAGTTAACGACATCAAAAGTTACCGAAACAATCGCATGCATGACCCATAGCACTTCTCTCTTCTCACCTTCCGCCATGGCACAAGTTACTAAACGCTGCGCAATAAAAAATTCAGCTATGAAAGGCAAGGAAAGATAAATAAATATAACGTTATAAGTGGTAACCTCTAAGGACATTTCTAAGCTAAATCTAACGCAGTTTAATAATTCATGTAGACACGTTTAGGAACTTATGGTCTGGTGGAGGATAAAGAAAGGAAGAACGCACCATAAACACACACACACACACACACACACACACACACACACACACACACACACACACACACACACACACACACACACACACACACACACACACACACAACCCACACACACACACACACACAACCCACACACACACAACCCACACACACACACACACACACACACACACACACACACACACACACACACACACACACACACACACACACACACACACACACACACAACCCACACACACACACACACACACACACACACACACACACACACACACACACACACACACGTACACACACAACCCAATCATCCACCCACCCACCCACCACCACCACGGAGACACTCTTAGGAGTATAACCTTACAACTTGAGTGTGTGTCACCCTGGCTCAACAACAACAGCACGGCGGGTAACCTTGCCTTGCTCTTATGCTATGATTACAATGGTCACGTTCTGTATCATAAGTAAATGATGTCGGCTGAGAATCTGACCGTCTTTTTTTTTTTTCAGAACAATGTATACTGGTTACTGTGAATAGACAGACCTATACTACCAACGTTTGAGTGACAGTGTAGGTTTTCTAATGCATTATGTAGGATTAGATAGATAAATATGTAGGTGGACAGATAGATAGATCGATAGATAGATAAATACTTAAGTAGACAGATAGGCAGATAGAAGTAGCATATCTTATAGTAGGTAAGACACACCCTTAATAAAAAGAGAATAAAAAGAGAAAATTAGAAAGTTGCTCTGCTTTTAATACTCTCAGGGCGAAGCAATGGGCGGTGTTAGTGTTATCGCTGTGTTAGTCGCAGATGTTGGTCCCAGTAGAGGTAGTGGGGTTCCTGCAGTGACGGGTAATGGTGTTGGTTTACCCAGACGAACTTTCCTCCTTATTCAGAACTCACTGTTAAACATTATAAGTTATAATTATTACTAGTATTGCAGTACTGATGCGTCCCATAATTATCTGGTAACAACAAGGTTTAGGTGTTTGGTGTTCGTGAGGCTCACCTTCATGAAAGGACAGTCACTTGATTATAGTACATAGTAGAGTTCTAGTGCCCATATAATACAGCCAAGTAATATTAGATGAAGTACGGCTGCATTATCGTACCTGGATCTGAAATGGGCAACTTTAATTTTTTTTTTTAATCAGAATATGGATGTTGAATTACATTACACCGTACAGTTCCCACGCAAAGCTGTGCAAGGATGGATTTCTGGGCTGGGTTGTGGCGTCACATTTTGTCAAGAAGGCTTGGCCACCAATCTTCCTCTCTTTGTGTGTGTGTGTGTGTGTGATTCACCTACAGTCAGTCGTCTGCTGGTCACCCAGCCGTTCCCCTACGGAAAGAGCTCAGAGCTCATAGTGACCGATCTTTGGGTAGGACTGAGACCACTTACACACCACACACCGGAACAGCGAGGTCACAACTCCTCGGGTTATATCCTGTACCTACTTGCTGCTAGGTGAACAGGAGCTACACATTAAGAGGCTCGCCCATTTGCCTCGCCGCTCCCGGGATTCAAACTCAGGCCTTCTTGGTTGTGAGTCGAGCGTGCTAACCACTAAACTACTTGGTGTGTGTGTATGTGTGTGTGTGTGTGTGTGTGTGTGGAGGGCGGGGCGTTTGCGCGCGCGTGCTTGTGTGCGCGAGCGTGTGTGGGCGCGCGTTTGTTGGGTACGAGTTTGTGCGCGCCGGTATTGTGTGTTGAGTATACATTCATCCGTGTATGCTTACTGCCAAAGACCAGGTTATGGTCTGCAGCACATCAGTAGAGAAGTGAACAGATGACGCGCACGCACGCACGCAGGCACGCACGCACGCACGCACGCACGCACGCGTGCGCGCACACACACACACACACACACACACACACACACACACACACACACACACACAGAGGGATAGTTTTAGACATTCATTACAGTAATATTTTATTGTATTTTTATATTAAATACCATACAAATAGAGTTGATCGAAGCATACTTTTGTATTACGTTTCTGTGGTTAGTATAAGGTTGTTTGGCATTGTTAACCAAAGTGAAGACCGGAAGTAGACCGTCTCATTGATGTGGTGGATCTTGCTTTCCGAGAACAATGAAAGGTGATGGACAGTAGACTGGAGCGCTGGTTGGAGGACTGCGCACCTTTTGCCATATTCTCCAGTGCTTCACTTAACGTCCTAAGGCGTTGAAGGGCCTGGCAGGAGCTTGGTAGTCGTAACCAGTTTTACAGTCAGGCTGGACGGTGGTGGTGGCGGTGATGGTGTTGTACACCGGTCTATAGGTAGTGGAGGTGACGTAGTTGGTGTTGTAGACGGTGTTGGTGACGTACTGGGTGCGGGTCCTGCCGGGCACCTGCTGGGTGTTGACAGCAGTGCGAGTAACGGTCACGTACTGGGTCTGGCCCGGCCGGTAGACGGTGGTCTGAATCGTCTGCTGAGTATAGATAGTTGTGGGCACCACCTGTGTAGACACCTGAGTGCTGACCACCTGCTGGGGCACCGTCACTATCCTGGTGGTGTACTGGGGCACCTGCTGCGTGCGGTAGACGGTGGTCGTTTGCTGCTGCACCTGTGTGCGGGTGACGTACTGAGTCTGTGTGTTGGTGATCACCACCTCAGAGACGATGGTGGTGGTGACAGGCACCACCTGGGTGCTGGTGACGACTCGTGTCTGTCCCGGCTGGGTGACGGTTCGGGTGACAACGTTGGTCCTGTAGACGGTGGTGGAGCGCACCACATCTGGAGCAGGGATGACCGTGGTGGAGTAGACAGTGCTGTACTGGGTGCTCTGGACGGTGCGGGTCTGTCCCGGAAGCTGTTGGGTCCTGGTGACTGTCTGGGTCTGGTAGACGGTGCTGTAAACCTGCTGAGGAACCACCTGGGTGGACACCACGTTCCTGGTGACGGTGGTGGGCACCTGCTGGATGCGGGTGGTGTACCTGGTCTGGTACTGGACTTGGGTGCGGACAACCTCTTGTGTGCGTGTGACGTAGTTGACCTGAGGAGGGAGCGTGACGACCTGGGTGCGTACCCTGTCCTCCGTGCGGGTCACCGTCCTTGTCTGGTACACGATGGAGGGGACCTGCTGGGTTCGCACGATCTCCGAATAGACGGTGGTGTACACCTGCTGGGTTCTGTAGTCTGTCTGGGTGATGTACTGAACATCGGTTCTATAGACGGTAGAGGGAACAACTTGAGTGGAGTATTGGGTCTGTGTGCGATAGACGGTGGAGGGTACGCACTTGTCAGGTGGAGGAGGAAGGTAACCTCCAAGGGACGACTGAAGGCTTAAACTGTTGCCGAATAACTGCCTCCGTTGTCTTTCAAATGAGGCCCCGACCACGCAGCCCACCAACAGCGACAGAAGCAGCACCTTCATCCTGAAATATTAACAAAGTCATTGCACGATCTATAAAATATGTTTGTTGCATGTATCATGAAAAATGGCAATGAAGATACAGACTTACCACTCTTATAAATGTTGGCAATATTTCGTGTTGGAGAAAACATATTTTAATATTATTAGTTTATTACTTAAAACATAAATACAAAAGTATGCTTCTTGGATGTTAGGTTCATCTTCTGTTCGAAAGTGCTTTCCTCTAATTTGTATGGTGTTCAATGCATGAAAAACGTTTTTCAAGCACGTAAATATTTGATTATCCCCCGAAGTTGAAGGGAATGGCAGGCTTGTCGTAGTTGTATCCTTTTTCTTCGCAAGTGCCAGTGACGGTCCTGGTGACAGTAACCTGCTGGGGCTGAGTGACGGTCTGGTAGACGACCTGCTGTCGCTGCTGAGTCTGCACCACCTGCTGGGTAATGACGCGGTCTGGGCCGGGCACCTGCACCACAGAGGTGCGCGTCACCTCCCTAGTCTGGTAGACAGGGGTGGGGGTGACGTACTGGGTCTGCACCACAGTCTGCACTTGCGTGAAGGGCTGCACCTGGGTCCTGTAGATAGTGGTGTAGATGGTGGTGGGCACCACTTGGGTCGTCACCACCTCCTGAGGAACGACCTGTGTGCTGACTCGAGTCTGAGTGACGACGTTGGTGCGGGTGACGACCTGCTCGCGGGTGACGTAAGCATTTTCGTAACGGGTGTTGACGGAGGTGAAGGGGATGACCTGCTGGCGCTGGACCACGCTGGTGCGGATCACATCCTGGCCCCGGACGACGCTGGTCTGGACCACCTGGCGCACGCTGGTGGAGGTGACGTAGCGGGTGTTGGCGGGCTGCTGCTGGCGGACCAGTGAGGTCTGGACCACGGTCTGCACGCGGGTGCGAACCACGTCAGGTCCGGGGATGGAGACGTACCGGGTTTGCTGCACCACCTGCGTCTGGTAGTTGACGACAGGTTGGTTGACAGTCCGAGTCTCTGTGCGGGTAACTTCGACAGGTACTACCTGTGTCTGTACCTGTGTCTGGGTGACGTAGCTGACCTGGGGCACCACGCGGGTCGTGGTGATGTATTGGACCTCCTGACGGGGAGGGCTTGTTACGGTCTGGGTTACCACTCGGTCCACGTATCTGACTGTGGTCTGCTGGACTACACTGGTCTGATAGCGGACCTGAGTCTGGACCTGAGTCCTGTATATCGTGGTGGGAACCACCTGTTGACTAACAAGGGTGGTGGTGCGGTACTGTGTGTTAACACGATCGACGGTCTGAACGACAACGGAGGTCTGATAGCGAGTCGTGTACGCGACTGAGGTGACTGTCTCACAGACAGTGTCAGGTCTAGGTGGCAGGTAACCACCCTGGGGGATGGCGGAGGCCAGGGAGGCCAGCAGCAATGTCGCCGTCAAACGCCACATCCTGCAACAAAGAGAAATTCCACAGGTTAGAGCAGCGGTGATTGGAACCCCCGCGTCTCGCCAACTCATTTGGGAATAAAGTCCAATCACGCGCCGCTCCCCTGTGCAATTTCTCCGTGCGGTGTGGGTTGTGGGCTGACCCGAGAGGACTTTATCGCCCAGATGAGCAGAGACACTTACCTTTATATATATATATATATATATATATATATATATATATATATATATATATATATATATATATATATATATATATATATATATATATATATATATATATATATATATATATATATACACACACACACACACACACACACACACACACACACACACACACATTGTGGCAACGAGGAGTTGAAAATGAGTTTACCTTCGACGTATTTTCTTATTCTTTTCTTGCTTTGTTTTATCCAGGTTCGTGTCTTTTCTATAAGTAGATATATTGGAGAATAATTTGTGTGCCTTAGTGTGAGGCACATTGTAGACATTACTTGTATTGAATGTAAATGATGCTTCTTTGATTCAAACAACGAGGTTTAGTGACACTTTTAGAAGAATCTTGAGCATCACACTGTGGTGTGAAATAATTTTCCGTAATCACCTACTTTATGAGTTTGCCACGTGTTTGTTCCCCTAGAACAGTGGGCTTTACAGATATCTGAATAATTTTTGTTCTTGTTCTTGGAACTCTTAAGTCAATGGTTCTCAAACTTTGTTAGTTAGTGGTGCACTGAAGTTACTTCCTGGACATTGATGGAGCGCGAAGCCTGTTGTCGTTGTAGTGCAGGCCTATTAAAAGGCACAAACTTAAGAACATACCTATCTAAGAAAATTAAAACCGTACTTTGGTGATAGCCATATCACATCTTTTGCGAATCAATGCTCTACACTCTACCAAGAGTGTGGATATATTTTGTCTCGGAATATGATGTGTTATAACAGTTTGTCTAGTCAAATAGACGAAGTATGTAAGTTACCAAAATGTACATGTAATGAAGAAATTTATTTATTTATTCGTTTATTTATTTTTTATTTTTATTTTTTTTTACACAGAGAAGGTGACGGAGTTTGGGATTAAGAAGCTGTCATGACCTAGCATGGGGGAGGTCATAGTCACCCTCCGCTACTCACCGCATCCTTTACTTTCACCCTCGTTAGAGAGGCGACGTCTGTGTACACTGGACTTTTGCTTTGGGAATATTTTGTGTTACTGACTGACAACCATACTCATCCAGAGCGTTCTTTATCATTTCCACCAGCCTTTCACGAAACAAGAAAAGGAATATTTCTCCCGTGTTGTGTTGTCTTAATCATTGCTGAATACGCCATGAAACTTTAAACGACCGCATTCGCAAACGTTTCGGCGTCTTACCTCGATTACCTTTAAGAGGCTTTAGTGGAAGTTACTGAGCTTTTCAGTTTTCGTTATGCAATCCATGTGACCCGGATGAATAATCTGTGGCCTTTGAAAATAGTCCTTACGAGAGCACAAAACGTTTCAGAATACGTGCTGTATATGCCTGCAGTAATGATAAAATTAGCCGTCACTGTCTACCAACGCGATGATGTTATATACTTCTTGCACTTTAAACAAATCTTGGTCGAATATCAATCAGGCTGGCGCTGGGCACACCAGGACTGAGGCAGAGGCTCCCATTCCTATCAAACACTCGCCACTTCCCTTAAGCACAAACACGTCGCTGTGTGTAACCCACCTCGTTGTGATCCCGGCGCAGCGGAGTAGAGGTGGAGGATGTTAACAGCGCCGAGAGCTTGAGCAACTCTCCCTCCCAATGGGATAAGGCCCGTATTTATACTCTTGAGGCAGGTGGAGAAGGGCAGCAGGATGGGAGGAAGGACGCGAGGTGGAAGGGGAGGAGAGAGGGTAGGCAGGGGGGAGGAGTGGAGGAGGTGGAGTATGGTGTGGGTTGGGAAGGGAAGGGGGAACGGGAGGGGAGGAGAGGGGAGTCAAGGAGAGGGGAGAGGAGGGAGGAAGGGAGAGTGTGGGAAGGAGAGGGAGGAGTAGAATGGAGGGGTGTGGGAAGGAGGAGGGAGGGGAAGAAAGGAGGGATGTGGGAAGAAGAGGTAGGTGAAAATGGAAGGACGATGGAGGAGGGAGCGTGAGAGCGTCTCTTCTCATGGCAAACAACAATACAGGTGAGACATGGTGTCACCCTCCTCAACCCTCCCTCACCTTCTCCTTCAGCCACTCAAGGGCAGAAAGCGCGACACCCATCGGGCACTGGCGTATATCGAGGTTAAGTACTTCCGAAATTAAGATCATGAACTTTAGTCACCTAAAGCCTTACGCATTTTCAGTGTCTGATTAATATTTCGGTCCGCCAGGTAGAAAGGCAGCGTGTGCATTTCGCTCCATTTCATCATCTAGTGAAAGTACGAAGCGATCTTGCGACTAAGCCCTGTCCGATCTGGGTCCGGTACTATTAAGACCACCTCAAACACGCCACCGCAACGACGGAGGGTGCCAGCCGAACCTGCTCCCCGAGTCTTCGCACGGCACAGACCACAGGCAGCTCTCACCAACGCCACTCACCATCGATGCTCCGCTCTTGGTGGTGGTGAGCGGGAGAAGGGGCAGGGTGTGTGTGTGTGTGTGTGTGTGTGTGTGTGTGTGTGTGTGTGTGTGTGTGTGTGTGTGTGTGTGTGTAAAACGAAGTCAGTATCGACAGTCTTACATTGACATTGATCATAATACAGAAGGTTTATAAAAGAAAAGGATCTGAAGATCATAGTGAAGGTGCAGGGTTGGTGCAGATGAGCCTAATAAAAAAACAGTAGAGCAACCGACGCGTCTACCCGAGAGTAGTAGTGGCAATGATACGCGAGAGAGAGAGAGAGAGAGAGAGAGAGAGAGAGAGAGAGAGAGAGAGAGAGAGAGAGAGAGAGAGAGAGAGAATGGTGATGGTGTCAGAAATCATACTGGCGTCGGGATAGTGATAGCAATAGCAGTGGGAAAGGAGGTTCCTGCCTCTCTCCCTCTCTCCCTCCTTCCCTCTCTCGTCTCCCTCCAGTTGTCTACCCATCACTTTCGCTTTCGTCTCCTTTGGGAAGCAGTTCATCACGACGACTCGTACCCAAAAAACCACCAAGGGAGTGTAGTAGGTAAAGGCAGAGTTTCATATAGATGTTCTCAGAGGTGTGGCAGAGTTAAGAGGTTGATGGCAGGGCAAAAAAAAGAGGGCTTACGAGGTGTGTGTTGGAGGGCACGCAACAATGAGGGCACGCAACAAGCACGGAGAAGAGAGATGTAGTAGGAGAGGGCGAGAAAGACTACATGGAAGACGCATAGTTATAAGTGTACGGGAATGGCATGCTAAGTGAGGTAACTGGTAGTCGTGTGGGAGCAGGCGCTATTGTTAGTGGAACGTAAGGCCTATATGAACTGTGCGCCATTGTTAGGATGCATGTATGTGATATGTGGGTATCTATGTATGTATGAATGAATGTGTGTGTGTGTGTGTGTGTGTGTGTGTGTGTGTGTGTGTGTGTGTGTGTGTGTGTGTGTGTGCGTGCGTGCGCGCGTGTGCGTGCGTGCGCGCGCGCGTACGTTTTTATTTATTTTTTATTTTTTTAGTGTTAAGAGGTTGGTCAAGAGCGCAAAAAACGGGAAAAAAGACATGGTGCCACTCCCAAGAGGTCGAATATATATATATATATATATATATATATATATATATATATATATATATATATATATATATATATATATATATATATATATATATATATATATATATATATATATATATATATATATCTGCGTTTATATGTGTACATATATATGCATGCATTTATATACGAGTATGCATGTATTCATGTCAGGCATGAATGTGTGCGTTCATTTACCGTCCAGTCACATACGAGGACACGTCTTACACTAACCTCTTTGTGTCTATCATGAAAAAAAAAAAAAAAAAATAGAAAACAGGCCTACAATAATACATTTATCTTGCTCTGTCTGATTTGCTTTTTTATAAATCTCTTTCTTAAATGTTTCTCTGCCATCGTTATCCTTTGTTAACATTGAGACCACTGTGAAAAGATGTTTGCTTGGATACCAAAAAAAAAAAAAAAAGATTAATTTTGCCTTTGTTACGACACAGGTAAGAGAATACCACATAAGTGCCTAAAAAAGTCGTAGGTGGACATTACAGAAATATTCATCTGGCATTGAAAGGGTTGATGAAGAGCAAAATCTGTGTCAATACTACTTTTATGTTCTTCTTTGCGTCTTCTGAACTGAGAGCAGAAGTGACTAAAAACCAGCCATTCATGGGGGCTCTTTTTGTGGGGCTCATCTTTTTCCCTTATTGGGGAGGAGCTTCCCTGGTCGCCGCGCTTCCTGCTTGCCTTGATGTGACAAATTATTGAGTCCAGTCCGCCTTGGGGAGTCCATCTGCCGCTCGTGTCTTTCATCTGCTGGTGGTATTTAACTCATTATCTTTATTCGTCGTCATTCTCTCTCTCTCTCTCTCTCTCTCTCTCTCTCTCTCTCTCTCTCTCTCTCTCTCTCTCTCTCTCTCTCATGTTTTCGTTATGCATGAGCGATTTTAATTTCAAAAGTCTGACCATTCTCTGTCTGTTTGTCTGTTTTTGACTCTTTCGCTCTCTCTGTTGGTTTGAATGTCCGTCTGATTGTCTTTGTCTGTCTGTGTCGGTGTGTCAGTGTGTCTGGCTATGTCCTCTGCTTCTGCTTCTACTTCTGCCTCTGATGGTTCGAGTGTGTGTGTGTGTGTGTGTGTGTGTGTGTGTCCGCCTGTTTGTCTGTGACTCTCCCACTGTCTGTCCGTCTGTCAGTCTCCCTGTCTGTCTGTCTGTTTATTAGTCTGCTTTCTCTCTCTCTCTCTCTCTCTCTCTCTCTCTCTCTCTCTCTCTCTCTCTCTCTCTCTCTCTCTCTCTCTCCTCCTCCTCCTCCTCCTCCTCCTCCTCCTCCTCCTCCCACTACTACTACTACATCTCGCTCCCTCTACGAAGTCCTCATTTCACTTTGCTGCACTCTCCCTTTCCGCCTTTCCTTCACCTCCCTCGCATTCATCTCTGTTTATTTTTCTTTTGTGTTGTGCAATTATGATTTTTTTGCGTGCCCATAATCTTGGTTTTCTCTCGGTACACTCGTCCTCCCGTAGTTGCCGCGACGGGAAGTGGGGAGAAGTAAACACTCGTTCCTTCCTTGATGTGCGAGTTAGTGGTGGACATTCCTGAGCTGGGTTAAAAAAAATTAGAGAGAGAGAGAGAGAGAGAGAGAGAGAGAGAGAGAGAGAGAGAGAGAGAGAGAGAGAGAGAGAGAGAGAGAGAGAGAGAGAGAGAGAGAGATTCTTTACACTCACATTATTTTCTTTCGTATTCAGCGTTAAAGATTTCCTAGAAATATTTGAATATGTGTAACAAAATTTCTTTTCCTTATTTTTATTGAGTTGTGGTTCATGGGTTTTTCAACATTTTTAATAAAACTCTTCCTCAACCTGAAAAGAAAAGGGATAAATTTTACGTACTCCTTTTAGTTACTGATAAAGATTTTGGCAGACGAATCAGCAGACTAGCTTGAAGTAAAGTGAAGTAAAGAGTGCTGCATAGATAAACCTGTTCTGGCACAAACAAAAACTCACAATAAGAATATTCAAGCATCCTAAGCAACAGTAACATAAAAGAAAAAAAGTCACCGTGCTCCTCATATATGTAAACAGAAGAGGAACCAAGAAACCACACAGTAAATGAAAAAAAAAACAAACAAACACAGACCTTTATTTCTTCACACAATTATGCACTCAACAAACAATGAAAGATTTCAGATTTTGTGCACGGGCCAATATTTTACGGGAAATAGTAAATGGGGACACGAAAACATTATCTTTTTACGACCATGCTCTTCTCCTGGACAACTTTCACATGATAGAGTAGAGATCTGCCTTCTCTTGTCGCGTGCACCGAGCTACTGGCAACACCTGAGGCTGAGTGCGTGAGTGATTGAGTGAGTGGGTGAGTGGTGGGTGAGAGAGTGGATCAATGGATGGACATGTAGGTGGATGAATCAATCCGGGAGTGCATGAGTCATTGGGTGAGTTAATAGGTGATTTAGTGAGTAAGGGATATGTATGAGTGAGTATGAGTAAGTGGATGAGTTAGTGGAAGGGTGCTTGAATAGATGGATCAGTGAGTAAGGAAGTGTGTGGGTGAGTCAGTGAAAGGGTGAGCCAGTGTGTGAGTGGATGAATCAGTCAGTGAATAGATAAATAAGTGATGAGCCAGTGAGTAGAACATTGCGTGATTGAGTGCGTGTGTGAGTGAGTGGATGAGCGAGTGAGTGAACAGGTGAGTCAGTAAAGAAGTGGGTGAGTAAGAAGTGAGTGAGTGGATAAGATGCATAAGTGGGTGAGTTAATGATGAATGAGTGAGTCAGTAAATAAATGAGTGTGACAGAGTTAATGAGTCTGAGCGGGTGAGTGTACGAGTCAGTGAGTGAATGAATTAGTGAGTGGGAAGTTGAAGGGATTAGGTGAAGTGTGTGTGTGTGTGTGTGCGTGAGTCAGTGACAGAGTGGGTGAATCAGTAAGCGAGTGAGAAAAAAAAGCAAGCAAGCGAGTGAGTGAATGAATCAGTGAACCAGTGACTAAAGGAATCAAAGAGTGAATAGGTGAGCTAGGGAATTGTAAAGTGAATGTGTTTGTGGGTGAGTAAGCAAGCTGAGTGAATGAGTAAACAAGTAAGTCAGTGAATGAGTGAGTGGGTGAATTAATGAATGAATAAATGAACAAGTAAGTGAGCCAAGGAGTGAGTAAGTGAAAAAAAAAAGAGTCGGTGAGTCGGTGAGTGAGTAAGTAAGGCAGTGAGGGCAGGGAATATGACACAGCATCGTGGAGAAGGTTGTACTCTCTACTTGGTACACTTTCACCTGTGCCTGTGACCTGAGCCGGGGCAAGCATGGGCACGGCCGCGCACGTTGTGTGTGTGTGTGTGTGTGTGTGTGTGTGTGTGTGTGTGTGTGTGTATGTGAGTGACTTGGCTCTATATTAACCTTGACTAGTAGTTTGTATACGTGCAGAATACAAAATAACAGCCCGTTGATTTTATGACTCCTACATGTTTCTATAAATACGGTCAGGGTGCGCATCTCTATTTTCCTCTTAATTTGCTTTATTTTTATCTTAGATTTCCACGCCATTGTGCATTCACTTTAAGGAGGCCAGTACATACCTATTTCCATTCTCTCTCTCTCTCTCTCTCTCTCTCTCTCTCTCTCTCTCTCTCTCTCTCTCTCTCTCTCTCTCTCTCTCTCTCTCTCTCTCCAAATACGGTGCCGCCCGATTGCTATACTTTTACTGCTACGTCACTGTTTATATTAGCAGGAAGCAGGAGGGACGCGAGGGAAGACAGGAGAAAGGAAATGCGGCAGGGAGAGGTGAGGAAAGGAGAGGTGAGGGAGGGAGGGAGAGGTGAGGAAGGGAGAGGTGAGGGACGGAGAGGAAGAGGGAGGGGAATCAGGGAGAGGAGGGAGTCATTACTGGAGAATCATTGTTTGAGTGTGCAAGTTCAGGTGTCCGTCCCAGAAGTTCCGCCCTTGTTTGCTTTAACACTTGATTGTCTTCGTGGTTTTGATAATGTCTGGGGTTAGAAAAAGAAAATTTAATGTGTGTGTGTGTGTGTGTGTGTGTGTGTGTGTGTGTGTGTGTGTGTGTGTGTGTGTAGTAGATAGGTAGGAAAATGGAGGGATAGATAGACGGGCATTCTAAGAATTGATTGGAAGGAAATTGATAGGGATTGCTGGGTAGATACACAGACCGACAGATAAATGTCTACTTTTTAGTGGCAAAAGACGTAATTATGGTGCTGTTTTGCATACTTTAAAATTTCTCTCTCTCTCTCTCTCTCTCTCTCTCTCTCTCTCTCTCTCTCTCTCTCTCTCTCTCTCTCTCTCTCTCTCTCTCTCTCCGACCTTTTAAGCTGCACGTTCTAGGCGGCGTCCACGACACTAACGACCACTCACGCTTCACCGCAGCAACCACAAAGTAACCTGCTATTTTTCCTTATTAATGAGAGAAACAACTGTAACGTATTGAAGTACTGTGTGTGTGTGTGTGTGTGTGTGTGTGTGTGACGGGGACTAAGTGACAGAAAATTAGGAAAGATGGGGATATCACATGAGCAGCTCGGATTCTATGGAAGACTTGGACGGCTTAGGTCATGCAGAGACGGTGCGGTGCAAGGCAAGGCACGACCGGGGACTGGTATGGGGCGGGGCAGACAAGTAAGGGTGAGGCAGAGTAGAGGGTCAAGGTAGCTGTGGTGCCTCCATCTCTTCCTGAAATTTTAGTGATGTCATGGAGGCTATTTACGGGTACGAGACGGATCCACCGCCTTTATAATGCATTGGGCAATAGTACAGTCCTACCTGAAAACCCATTGTGTGATTTCTAGGTCTCCTCGTCTCACTAAGCAGAGTCCAGCCTGTTTCCTTTCTTATTAGTAAATGTGGTCGTACTACAAATAAAAAAAAAAAATAAATAAATAAAGCAATGATAGGAAACATACACTGGTTACAAATATGAATGTTTTGAACGATTTCTCTTATCACGCATCATCATCATCATCAGCAGCAGCAACACCAAAAACAATAACAACAACAGGAACAACTGCAAGAAAAACGACAGGAACAACGTTAACAACAACAGCCATATCATCATCATCATCATCATCATCAACAGTATCAGGAGCAGCAGCGTTTCTACTACTACTACTACTACTATTACTACTACTACTACTTTCACTACTACTACTACTACTACTACTACTACTACTACTACTACTACTACTACTACTACTACTGTTGCTGCCGCTGTTGCTGCTGCTGCTACAGTATTAACTTCTACCACCACCACCACCACCACCGGTACTACTACTACTGGTGGTGGTGGTGGTGGTGGTGGTGCTGCTGCTGCTGCTGCTGCTGCTACTACTACTACTACTACTACTACTACTACTACTACTACTACTACTACTACTACTACTACTACTACTGCCGCTGCTGCTATTACTACTGCTTCGAACATTTTCAGGCTGTGCTTTTTCTTGCTCAGAAACTGCATGTTTTTTGTAAGCAGCGCAGTCTATATTATTTTTTCATAGCACATGTTTTGGATTATTGCTGCATGCGAGTTGCTGGTATAAAGAAGGAATAGAAGAGGTTGGACGGGTCAAGATAATTCGTGAATGATTTTTTATTTTTATTTTATTTTTTTATTGAAAGGAAAAGTAGGAAGAGGAAGAAGAATGTTGTTTACAATTTAATGTCCCCAATGTCCTTGATAATCTTCATGCCCAGGAACGTAATTCACCTCATAATAAGAAAACGTCTTATGACAAAGGAGTGTTCCAGCTATTGTGCGTAATGGATGAAGGTGCGAAATAGCCAGTCATCAGACGTTCCCAAGCTTGAAGGAGTTGCTTGCTGAACCTGTTTGTTTTTCCCAAGGCCGCGTGCAGGCGAAGTAAGGAGTTAGGAGGTCAAGGTAAATCTGCAGGCCGAGGTGTAGTTGTGCTGAACGAACCCATAAGACTGACTGGACGGCCTGAGAGAGAGAGAGAGAGAGAGAGAGAGAGAGAGAGAGAGAGAGAGAGAGAGAGAGAGAGAGAGAGACGAACAGGTCGGTCCCACCCTCGCTTGTGTAGTAAAGGGAGGAGGTGTTTTGATAACATTTTCACTTTTGCTTTTCTTACGTTGATTCACCTTCAGAACATTTTCACTTTTGTTTTCCTTCTACTACATAATAAACTTTCTCTTTCGATATTTCTTTGCAGGTGCATGAAAACTGCATTTATTTTTGTTATCTTCTTTTCAAAATATTAGATATATACATAGAAACTATGAATATTTCATGTTAAATATAATTTGTGCATTATTTTCCATATTTTTTTCTTTTCTGTGGTAAGTTTTTGTTCATATGAGACTCGTTGAACCAGTACCGACAGGGAGCTAAATCAAGATCTTGTATATTATCGATAGGTGAAAGTGTGGTTTTTCAAGTATGGCTCAGTATTTTAGGAACTGAAGATGACATATCCACACACACAGTCACGTCTTGGTCTTTCCGTCCCACGTTTTTTTTTTCGTTCCTCGTTTCAAATTATTTGGTGCGCCAGCCAGGCTGCTATTACCTTTTATTTATTTTTATTTTCTCTGTAAATGTTCCGTACCTAAAGCCAGACGAAAGACAGCTTGGGTGTCGGTGTGGGTGCTGCATTCCTATAGCAGGGAGTTGCAACAATTCCCTCCCCTGTCGTGAAGGTGGTGCTTTGGAATGCCATCAGAACCTTTCACATAATCGCTCGTTGTCTTCTTCAGTAACGTCTATTTTTTCCGGTATCCACGAGCGTATCCAGTATCCACTTGCCCACAAATCCGCGATGAGCAGAACAGTAAAGACAAACATTCTGCCAATAACAGTGAAAATATGTACGTAGGAATTGGTAATGTTTTCTCCCGCTGTGGTGTGTCATGAGGTGTGTCGCTCGCCAATTTGTAGGAACATCACACTGACGTCAAGACAGCATGGGGCGCGTCACATGTTTGTTTTGGCATGAAGGAAATTGGCCAAGGGCTGATAGAAAAAGATGGATGCAAGAAGTCCGCTTAAATACCGGTAACAAATAGAAAATACGAGTATGAGAACCGAGAGAGAAGCCATTTTTCATTTTTTTTCAAGAATCAAAAAGAAATTGCATAGAGAAAACGTACTCCAAGGACTTTCCAGTAATGAATGTACGGGGATACTTGTGTGCTGGAAAGTTTGAGCGGCGTCACCCTTCTCCACGAAAAGCATAGGGAATGTCTGAGAGCGGTGAATTTTGTTTTCAAGGGATATACTTCCATTGCTTGAAATGCCTAAGAAGTGGCTTGGAAAAACCTCGGTTGTCACCAAAATTGATATGAATGAAACCACTATCGCCATCTAATCATCATAACTTCATCATCATCATCATCATAACTTCATCATTATAATTTCATCTCAACTTCATCATTATCATCATCATAACTATCATCATCACCATCATCATAACATCATCATCATTATCATCATCATAACTTATTATCATCATCATAACTTTATCACCATTATCATAACTTTATCATCATCATAACTTTATCATCATTATCATCATCTTCATCGTCATTATCATCATCATCATCGTCATCATCATCATCATCATCATCATCATCATCATCATCATCATCATCATCATCATCAACTTCCTCCTCCTCCTCCTCCTCATCATCATCATCCTTATCATCATCATCATCATACTTATCATCATCATTATCATCATTATTAGCTTTATCATCATCATCATCAGCATCATCATCGTCATCATCATCATCATCATCATCAATTTCACCAGCTTCATCAGCTCCATTACTGTCAGGCACTGTTAGGTTACAATTTTGTACATGTATGAATATGCAGCACACGTGGGAGGCGAGATGTAGCAATAGGCATCACGGGAGCCGAGTTGCATGCAGCGGCAGCCAAGCAAGTTGAGCTTGCATTGGTGGGTTGTGTGCAGTGACTGCCAAACAAGTTGAATTGCATTGCTGAGGTGTCATAATCGGGATTGTTGGCTACGCAGTTCCCTTACACGATAAATAGCCTAACTAGATTGTATTCGAGAACAGATTCACCCCTGACCCAGCGCGGCGTCGAGAGCTTTCTCTAGTCTCTGTGCATGTCGCTGTTCTATCTATACATATTGTGTATAAAATAACAAAGCTCCAAAGACTGGTACTCTCCCTCAACATAAGCCCAAGCTGTCGTCTTGCACGTCTTACACTTCATCATCATCATCATCATTATTAGTTTCATCATTGTCAGCTTTATCATCGTTATCATTATCAACTTCATCATCATCATCATCGTTAGTTTCAACATCATTGTCATCATCATCATCATCATCAGCTTCATCATTATCCATCATCATCAGCAGCAGCAGGAACTTTATCATTATTATCAACACCATCATCATCATAATCATCATGATCATTATCATTACCATCACCATCATCATCATCATCATCATCATCGTCATTGTCATCATCACCAAAACCACCATCACTACCACCACCACCAAAACCAGTATCATGATCATCATCATCGCCATCACCTATATATATATATATATATATATATATATATATATATATATATATATATATATATATATATATATATATATATATATATATATATATATATATATATATATATATATATATATATACGCCAATGCAGCAACTCTTCATATAAAGCCTAATTGAGGGCTGACTCCACTAACACTCCCAAAATACGAAGGAATAAGTGTTAAGACACCATTGATGAATGCTTAATGAGAGAACAATACTTAAGGACTTTGTATTATCAGATAAAGGCATTCGATCAGCGTACAGTATTTATAGGAAGATTAATCACCAGCAGAGCCAACAAGTGTCTCCGCTTTCCACACGCAAGAGTGGTTCAGAAGCAGGACTCAGCTGTGGTCAGCGGCCATATGGATTAAAAGGCTTGGCCGGAGCATTGTAGTTGTAACCTGTTTTACAGTAAGGTTTGAGTGTACGAGTAGCAGTGATGGTGTTGTACACCGGTCTATAGGTAGTGGAAGTGACATAGTTAGTGTTGTAAACGGTGCTGGTGACGTACTGGGTGCGGGTCCTGCCGGGCACCTGCTGGGTGTTGACAGCAGTGCGAGTGACGGTCACGTGCTGGGTTTGGGCCGGCTGGTAGACAGTGGTTTGGATCGTCTGCTGAGTATAGATAGTTGTGGGCACCACCTGTGTAGACACTTGAGTGCTGACCACCTGCTGTGGCACCGTCACTGTCCTGGTGACGTACTGGGGCACCTGCTGCGTGCGGTAGACGGTGGTCGTCTGCTGCTGCACCTGTGTGCGGGTGACGTACCGGGTCTGTGTGTTAGTGATCACCACCTCAGAGACGATGGTGGTGGTGACAGGCACCACCTGGGTGCTGGTGACGACTCGTGTCTGTCCCGGCTGGGTGACGGTTCGAGTGACAACGTTGGTCCTGTAGACGGTGGTGGAGCGCACCACATCTGGGGCAGGGATGACCGTGGTGGAGTAGACAGTGCTGTACTGGGTGCTCTGGACGGTGCGGGTCTGTCCCGGGAGCTGCTGTGTCCTGGTGACTGTCTGGGTCTGGTAGACGGTGCTGTAAACCTGCTGAGGAACCACCTGGGTGGACACCACGTTCCTGGTGACGGTGGTGGGCACCTGCTGGATGCGGGTGGTGTACCTGGTCTGGTACTGGACTTGGGTGCGGACAACCTCTTGTGTGCGTGTGACGTAGTTGACCTGAGGAGGGAGCGTGACGACCTCGGTGTGCACCCTGTCCTCCGTGCGGGTTACCGTCGCTGTCTGGTACACGATGGAGGGAACGACTTGTGTGCGAATGACCTCAGAATAGATGGTGGTGTGCACCTGTTGGGTCTTATAGTCCGTCTGGGTGATATACTGCACGTTGGTGTTGTAAACGGTGGAGGGAACCACTTGAGTGGAGTACTGGGTCTGTGTTTGGTAGACGGTGGAGGGCTCACACTTGTGAGGAGGAAGGTATCCCAAGGAGGGAAAAAGTCTTACTTTGTTGCCAAATAAATGTCTGCGCTGCCGATCCACAGAGGCTGTCAGCGTGACGCCCATCAGCACGTGTAGCACCAGCAACAACATTAAGACCTTCATTGTGTTCCTGAAAGATGGAAAAGGTGTTTTGTAATAATGTGGCTGCATATTATATGATAGTCACATGATGAAAAGTAATGGCTTGATGAGTAACTTTGAAAACTACGAACTACTCACCTGATCAATCTGCATCGAAGGAACCATTAAATCAAATAAAAGCATGTGGCATTGGTTGGTTTATGTGACGTCAATAGATCATACACCATGAAAAACAGATCGATCTTTTAAATAGCCTAATCACAGCACAATTGTGTTGTGCTTCAATCAGATGAAAGAATCACCGGTACTAAAGTTTATTTTATCCCCTGATGTTGAAGGGAACGGCAGGAGGGTCGTAGTTATATCCTGTTTGTCCACAAGTGCCTGTGACGGTCGTGGTGACGGTGACCTGCTGGGGTCGGTTGACAGTTTGGTAGACGATGCTTTGCTGTTG
>NC_087156.1:26946996-26951996 GCF_035594125.1 Scylla paramamosain | reverse complement strand
TTTCCAAAAGTGAATTTGTTACATTGAAGTCATAACAGAATGCTCCCTTTAAAAGTTGTTTTGTATGTAGCAAGCCTGAGATGGTTTCTGTTGACAATTTGTTTCTTGCTTTTGTTTTCATTCTATTGACTGCAGAAAAATTTTTTTCTACACTGGCACTAGAATGAGATAGAGACAACAGTGTTTGCATGAAAGCAGCAAGATTTGGAAACATTAATGCATTATCACATTGCCTTGTTAAACTTACTGTACACCAGAAATTTTGTGGCATCATATCTGAAGTAACATTCATTGAATCTAGAGAATTTGCTAGCAGCCTCCATTCAGTGTCGATTGCCTGAATATCTGTGGCAGTAGCTCCAAACACACTGATAAGATCAATAATGGAAGGTATTTCTCTATCAATCACTACCTTTGGGGTCAAAGCTCTCAGGGATTTTATTACAGTCATAGAGTCAAAATCAAACCTCTAAGCTGCGCGTTGCCACGGGCGCTCATCTCCCGCCACATCGGCCTTTGAGCCTGTGGTGAATATAATCCGTTAACCTGGGACACAAGGCCACTGCGAAATCCGGGTAAGCAGTAGCCTACATTATTAGTTTTTTTTCGGCCATGGGCACATACCCCTTGGGTCCCTTGGCCCCTTTTCGAGACTCTACGTCCATAGGCTCGGGCCCCCTTTACCTAATCATTATTATATAGGCCCTGGCCCCGTGGCAGTTTGCTACCTCTGCCACCCTATTGTTACGCCTCTGAGCATGCAGAGCTTACTTACTTGCTATAGCTTGTAGTTGTAAGGGTATAGCGACGATGTAGCTCTATAGCTTGTTCTTGTGTGTTTGCTGGGGTCGTGTAGGGCAGGCTGTGGGACTGTGGGAGTATGTTTGTACTTTGTTTACATGACGCGCGCGCCCTCGGGCCTCGGGGATCAGGATGATCTTGATCTTTATGTAGCCTCTGAACTAAAACTTGATGTTGCAGGTGCCTCCTTCTAGGGGAGGGCTGGTCTTTTTTATCGGGAACTCCCGCAAGGGAAAAGAAAAATACAGGGCATCTGTCCCGAACTCATGCATACCATATTCTTAAGTAAGTGCCTTAAGTGAGGAAAATATCTGTAGATTTTGTCCATTTAGAAAAAAAAATCTGAAAATCTGAAAAGAGGTCTGAAATCTGTAGAACCTCAGGAAAATCTGTGGATCTGGCAACACTGTGCCTCGGGCTGGAACCACAGTCTGCGGTGATGCCTCGCTCATCTTTCGTCCCGCCATACATAGATGCCAAACACTGCCACGCATATACCCACTGAATCACGCACTCACACACACCCTGCTGACTTTCATCAAACTTTCTCATGAGATTTATTAATACTGCAGAATAAATCTTGTGTGACGCAATGCCTCTCACTCGCTCTGGTGAGCACGAACGCCGTGTCGGTGAGGAGGAGGACCACGCCGTCGCCGGCGATTGGCGACATACTGCAACCTCACCACCACCAGCTGATATCGTGTCTCTCATGAAATGGATGGAGGAGACTAGGCTCAGAGATGAGGAACGACGAAGAGAAGCAGAGGAAAGCAGAAGGCAAGAGGATAATGCCAGGTTTGAGGCTCTGATCAGCATGCTTGCTGCTCAACGGCAAACCCCTCAAGTTCCCCCTGAGGACGACGGCGAGGACCCCGAGAACCCCACCCGCCGCCAGCCCCAACAGCCACGGATTCCTTCCACTCAGAAGCCTGCAGCTCAGATTCCACCGCCGCTGAAGCCCGACGCTACCTACCAACTGTTTCGTGAATGGAAGCGACGCTGGCAGGACTATGCAACAATGGTGGACCTGTCCAGCTTAACACAGGAGAAGCAGCTCATCCAGCTGCGTATGTGTCTCACCCTTGAGACTCAACGTGTCTTAGAGCACACCTTACAAATTCCTCCCACCACAGATAAGACTGTCGGTGAGGTGGTGGACGCTCTGGAGCTACACATCAAGGGTTTGCGGAACGAGGCATTACGCAGAAGAGAGCTCTTCAGCTGCAGACAGATGGAAGGTGAAACATTCGCCGACTTTTACGTAAGGTTGCGACGCCGCGCCGAGGAGATCGACATCTGTCCTGGTAAGTCATCGGTATGCGAGGAGACTCAGCTTAAATCGGTGATTCTTATGGGTGTCCGGGATGATGAGTTAATCCAGCGACTCATATCCTTGGACGACAAGTGCTCCCTACAGGAGATGGTCACGGCCTGCCGCTCCTACGAGGCAGCCAGATGCGCCACGTCTGACATCCGTGCCCAGCCTACACAGGTGAGAGCCTTAACCCAGCACCAGAAGAGTAAGAAACAGAAGAATCTCGATAAGCAACCTCCGCAACAGTCGACAGCGAAGACAGCAGAACTGTGCCAGTGCTGTGCAAGGTACCATGAGACAGGGGCCTGCCCTGCAGCCCAGGTCACCTGTCGTAACTGTGGTCGCCAAGGCCACTTCGCATCCACTGTCAAGTGCCCCGCCAGCAAAGCTCAGTGCCGTCTCTGCTCCCGTATCGGCCACTTTGATAGTTGTTGCAAGAAGGTATCCCGTCAGAACCACAAGCGGGGTAGTACTGATGGTGCTCCCACCCCTTCGCAACAAAAATCCAAGCAGCTCTCCTGCCGTCGCGTGATATCTCCCAGCCCGGCAGTACCTCAACACGTCAGTGTTCTCGTCACCCATGGTGGTAAGTCGTCGCACTTGCGGATGATGCCTGACACCGGCGCTGATATCACTATGATCGGCCCACAACACCTGAGGAGTCTTCAGATTCCTTCGAGCCAGCTACAGACCCCCCCAGACACCACTACACTCACAGCTGACGGTTCTGAAATGGCTCCCGCCCTCGGAATGCTCACGGCCACTCTAACTCTAGGCGAGAAGTCGTGTTTAGCTGAAATCCGGGTACATAAGGATATCCAGACTCCACTTCTCTCCCGCGGCCACTGTCAAGCGTTGGCCATCATCTCCAAGGACTTCCCCAAGCCAATCTTGGAAGTAAAGCATGCCAAGAAGTGCGTGGAGCTCCCGGTCTCTAGCAACACACCACCTTCAGAAGCTAAGGCGTACTTTTTGAAGGAGTTCCAGGACGTTCTTGTGGACAAGGCAGCCTTAGAGTCCACACCACTCAAACCTATGGTGGGTTCACCTATGAGAATCCATCTCAAGGATGGTGCAGTGCCTTTTGCCATCCATACTGCCCGGCAGATCCCCCTGGCTTTCAGAGGTCAAGTTCAAGAAGAGCTCGAATCCATGGTATCTCAAGGGATCATTCGACCTGCAGGTGATGAACCCTCCGAGTGGTGTCACCCACTGGTCGCCGTGGCTAAACCTAAGGGAGGTGTAAGGATCACGACAGATCTGTCCAAACTCAACTCACAAATCGCCCGACCAGCTCATCCATCGCCTACACCCTTTGCCGCTGTTCGTAGCGTGGATGCCACAGCCCGTTACTTCTCGACGATGGATGCTCTCTGCGGTTACTGGCAGATCGAGCTTGCTGAGGAAGACAGACACCTTACCACCTTCATAACACCACATGGTAGGTTCCAGTACTGCAGGGGACCGATGGGATTCGCAGCGACAGGTGATGCCTATTGCTTGCGAGATGATGCAGCTCTACAAGGCATCAAGAATTGTGTGAAAGTGGTTAACGACATCTTACTGTATGACGCCGACTACACCACTCACCTGAGCCGCATCCACCAAGTTCTCACTAGATGTCGCGAATTTGGCATCACCCCTCAACAGGGAAAAATTTGTAGTCGCAGCACCCCGGGTAGATTTCTGCGGATTCACACTATCAATGGCTGGCATTGCCGCTGACCCAGGTAAAGTGGCTGCTATCAGGGATTTCCCAACTCCAGCAAATCTGACAGACCTCAGATCCTTTTATGGGGCTTGTCAACCAGTTAGCTGAGTTTTCTCCTGAGATCTCTGCAGCCGCTCAACCCCTCCGACCCCTGATGAGCCCGAAGAGACAGTTCCTGTGGACACCGGATCATGATGCGGCCTTTCGACAAGTCAAGGCAGCACTCTCACAACCTCCAGTCCTCACCTCATTTGATCCAGCCCGGCCAACTATCCTCCAGACGGATGCCTCTCGGCTCAACGGAATCGGGTTTGCATTACTGCAAGACCATGGCGGTGGACAGCTACGCCTCGTACAGTGCGGTTCCCGTTTCTTGACAGAGGCAGAAAGCAGGTACGCCACCATCGAGCTGGAATTGCTCGCTGCTGTCTGGGCGATGTTCAAGTGGAAATTTTACTTGGTGGGACTGCAGAACTTTACGTTGGTGACTGATCATCAGCCCCTGGTGCCCATCTTAAACAGCTATACTTTGGACGCAGTGGAAAATCCACGCCTCCAGCGTCTCAAAGAGAAGACATCTCCATACATCTTCACGGCAGTGTGGCGTGCCGGAAAGGATCTCCGCATTCCCGACGCCTTATCCCGCGCTCCAGTAAGCCACCCACTTCCGGAAGACTACACACTCTGTGCTGAGTCCACTGCATCCCTCCATACCGTAGCAACTGTGCGGGCTGTGACAGGGACCAAGGTGGATGACGACAGGATCCTGGAAGAGTTGCGTGATGCAGCAAAGGCCGACCCAGAATACGTCCGGTTACTCAACTGCGTGACCTCCGGATTCCCCTTGGACCGTTATGCCCTTCACAGGTCTTTGCTCCCTTACTGGAAGATTCGGGACAATCTTTATGCCGATGGTGACCTAGTTCTCTACGGTATGAGAATTGTGGTTCCTGCTGTCCTGCGTCGCCGCATCCTAGCCCGTCTTCATGATAGCCATCGGGGTGTTGAGGCGACAAAACGTCGGGCAGGTCAAACTGTCTTCTGGCCAGGTATCAACTCGGACATTGCGAACATGGTCCAAGCTTGTGAGCCTTGCCAGACTCTCCAACCTACCCAGCAGAAGGAACCCCTACTCAACGATGACCATCCAACGAGGCCCTTCGAGTCTGT
>NC_087156.1:26936996-26941996 GCF_035594125.1 Scylla paramamosain | reverse complement strand
GTTGTCTCTGTGGTTTGATTTGTAACGAGCCATGCACAGTCGCCACGAAGTGATGCTATGTTCTACAATATGCCTCATACAAAAAAAAAAAAAAAAGTAGCTTGTAACTTCCGCATTACGTATCCATTTCTTCTTGGGCTTTGCATAATTGTTAATATAACGCATTTCATTTGCCCAAGTATTGTACCTCATTTGTAGACATGAAATTCACTGGACTTTGTAACATCCCTATTGTTCGTGTCTTGAATTTTTTGTCAACAATTTGTTATCTGGCCTCTCCCTCTCATAGATAACGTTTAGATGAATATTTCACTATTTGAAAAAAAAAAAAAAAATTCAGTATAGATCTATGAAGTACTCTTTATAGAAAATTGTTTTCATACTAAAGATGCAATAATTGAAAACGAGATTACATTTTGGTTGATGTTTGTGTTGTGTGGTTGACATGTAGTGATGAGCTACAACAACAATGTTTTGTAACTGTAGAAGAAGACATCTAGGTTAGCATACGTGGGGCTGGAGAGACTCAAGATCGAATGTTATTTTATAAATGCACTGAACCGTGCAAAAGACAAAAGATATGTGATGATGTAACTGATCACTTTTGCAGACACGAAAAAGGTTTTAGATTCGAATACATCCATAACTCTTATTGCCATTGGGAGCTGAATCTTTATCACAGACAAGGTAAATATGATGAAATTGAAAACATGTTTTGCTTTACTGAAAAGTTTCCTAAATAATTTAAATGAAAAAAAAAGTAAGCGAAGAAAGAATATACTAAAAGCTAACATGTGTAGATATAACTTATATTCAATAAAACATTATTCCCAGATTTTGAAAGCACATTAATATTTGTCATCAGCAGTAGTGATAAACACTGATTTTTCGTTTTGATTTGATTGCGTAATTCTAGGAAATTATAATTAGCGTTGAAATGTTAGAAAAAAGAAATGTAGAGACTACGATATCGTCATCTTGTAAATCTTGTATTGAGAAAAATCGTAATAAAAAATGCACATATGACATGGTTCTTTCTTGGTGACTTCATGGTTATGGAGGGTTTCGTAAAATTACCGTTTTTTTTTTTGTGATGAGTTGTGTATTTACCAATGTTTGTCTCTCTGTCAGTCTGCAAAGAGATGAAAAGATTTTTTTTTCTTTATGTAGGAAGGACACCGGCCAAGGGCAACAAAAATCTAATAAAAAAAATGCCCACTGAAATGCCAGTCCCATAAAAGGGTCAAAGCAGTGGTCAAATATTGATGAATAAGTGTCTTTAAACCTCTCTCTTGAAGGAATTCGTCATAGGAATGTGGAAATATAGAAGCAGGCAGGGAGTTCCAGAGTTTACCAGAGAAAGGGATGAATGATTGAGAATACTGATTAATTCTTGCGTTAGAGAGATGGACAGAATAGGGGTGAGAGAAAGAAGAAAGTCTTGTGCAGCGAGCCCGCGGGAGGAGAGGAGGCATGCAGTTAGCAAGATCAGAAGAGCAGTTAGCATGAAAATAGCGGTAGAAGACAGCTAGATATGCAACATTGCAGCGGTGAGAGAGAGGCTGAAGACAGTCAGTATAAATGGATTTCTAAGAATCTATTACGTTTTGTGGCGGATCCAGACATATAAGGGGGTCTAGAATTTTACAGGTGCCCATGGACCTCTGCCTTGTCATTGAAGCTCTGTGGGTAATGTTTGCCTTGTTTTAGATAAGTCCGCGGATAATGTTAGCCAGATTTCACCGAAGTCTACGGACTGTCGTGTTTCATTCGAGTCTGCGGAACATAGTTACCATGGTTTATATTGTGTGGCATTGGCGGAGACATTTGCTTTTTGAGCGTCTTCCATCTAGTATGATTGTGTTAGAAAACTCACCGTACATGTGTTAATTTTCTTAATTTATCCCCTTCGTCCCACTTTATTAAAAAGTTCGGGACTGTGTGATGAATTTCTTTAGTATGGTGTGGTGGCAATGTCTGGTAGCCCCTCATGACAGTCAGTCTGGCAAATCTGGTGCGGCTTAGCGTTGCATGGCTTTACCTACTTTTAATTAAGAACTAGAACTGGTAAATCTGTGGGATGAACAGCTATTTAGTTTGTATGTTTATTGCAAACTCTCCGAGACTAAACTGTGTTCAGATGGACTTCACATTACCTTTGTGTCTCATGATAAAAATGACAGAAGACATTCATACAGCATACTAGATATAGCAGTGGACGAGACAGATGACCGTTGAGAAAAATGATCGTGCAGCATAATCGTTCCTTAATCTTGCTTACTATTTCTTTTGCATTTGTTGTACTTGCTATTATTTAGGGGGATTAAGAAAGATATATGTAACTGTAACACATACTTTAATTTCATGGCAAATAGTTTCAGAAATAAAGTCGCTTGTAATAACCAGCTTTTATGCACATCTTATATATGTAAAGTATAATAGACAGTTATTCACACGTGTGCAAAAGGCTGGAGCACTTCCGCTGGTCTCTACGATCCCTGATTAAAGCTAGTAATTTTTGTCAACTATTTAACCATTATAGGGATTGAATGGCCTGCTTGGAGCGTTGTAGTTGTAGCCAGTATTACAATTAGGTTTGACGGTGGAGGTGGCGGTGATGGTGTTGTACACTTTGTTGTAGACTGTGGAGGTAACGTAGTTGGTATTGTAAACGGTGTTAGTGACGTACTGGGTGCGGGTCCTGCCTGGAAGGTATTGAGTGCTGTAGTATGTGCGTGTATTCGTCACGTACTGGGTCTGGGCCGGTTGGTAGACGGTGGTTTGGATCGTTTGCTGAGAGTAAATGGTTGTTGGCACCACCTGTGTTGACACTTGGGTCCTCACCACCTGCTGGGGCACCGTCACCGTCCTGGTGACATACTGGGGCACCTGTTGCGTGCGGTAGACGGTGGACACCTGCTGCTGCACCTGTGTGCGAGTGACGTACTGGGTCTGTGTGTTGGTGAGCACCACCTCAGAGTAAATGGTGCTGGTGACAGGCACCACGTCGAGAGCTTTCTCTAGTCTCTGTGCATGTCGCTGTTCTATCTATACATATTGTGTATAAAATAACAAAGCTCCAAAGACTGGTACTCTCCCTCAACATAAGCCCAAGCTGTCGTCTTGCACGTCTTACACTTCATCATCATCATCATCATTATTAGTTTCATCATTGTCAGCTTTATCATCGTTATCATTATCAACTTCATCATCATCATCATCGTTAGTTTCAACATCATTGTCATCATCATCATCATCATCAGCTTCATCATTATCCATCATCATCAGCAGCAGCAGGAACTTTATCATTATTATCAACACCATCATCATCATAATCATCATGATCATTATCATTACCATCACCATCATCATCATCATCATCATCATCGTCATTGTCATCATCACCAAAACCACCATCACTACCACCACCACCAAAACCAGTATCATGATCATCATCATCGCCATCACCTATATATATATATATATATATATATATATATATATATATATATATATATATATATATATATATATATATATATATATATATACGCCAATGCAGCAACTCTTCATATAAAGCCTAATTGAGGGCTGACTCCACTAACACTCCCAAAATACGAAGGAATAAGTGTTAAGACACCATTGATGAATGCTTAATGAGAGAACAATACTTAAGAAGACTTTGTATTATCAGATAAAGGCATTCGATCAGCGTACAGTATTTATAGGAAGATTAATCACCAGCAGAGCCAACAAGTGTCTCCGCTTTCCACACGCAAGAGTGGTTCAGAAGCAGGACTCAGCTGTGGTCAGCGGCCATATGGATTAAAAGGCTTGGCCGGAGCATTGTAGTTGTAACCTGTTTTACAGTAAGGTTTGAGTGTACGAGTAGCAGTGATGGTGTTGTACACCGGTCTATAGGTAGTGGAAGTGACATAGTTAGTGTTGTAAACGGTGCTGGTGACGTACTGGGTGCGGGTCCTGCCGGGCACCTGCTGGGTGTTGACAGCAGTGCGAGTGACGGTCACGTGCTGGGTTTGGGCCGGCTGGTAGACAGTGGTTTGGATCGTCTGCTGAGTATAGATAGTTGTGGGCACCACCTGTGTAGACACTTGAGTGCTGACCACCTGCTGTGGCACCGTCACTGTCCTGGTGACGTACTGGGGCACCTGCTGCGTGCGGTAGACGGTGGTCGTCTGCTGCTGCACCTGTGTGCGGGTGACGTACCGGGTCTGTGTGTTAGTGATCACCACCTCAGAGACGATGGTGGTGGTGACAGGCACCACCTGGGTGCTGGTGACGACTCGTGTCTGTCCCGGCTGGGTGACGGTTCGAGTGACAACGTTGGTCCTGTAGACGGTGGTGGAGCGCACCACATCTGGGGCAGGGATGACCGTGGTGGAGTAGACAGTGCTGTACTGGGTGCTCTGGACGGTGCGGGTCTGTCCCGGGAGCTGCTGTGTCCTGGTGACTGTCTGGGTCTGGTAGACGGTGCTGTAAACCTGCTGAGGAACCACCTGGGTGGACACCACGTTCCTGGTGACGGTGGTGGGCACCTGCTGGATGCGGGTGGTGTACCTGGTCTGGTACTGGACTTGGGTGCGGACAACCTCTTGTGTGCGTGTGACGTAGTTGACCTGAGGAGGGAGCGTGACGACCTCGGTGTGCACCCTGTCCTCCGTGCGGGTCACCGTCGCTGTCTGGTACACGATGGAGGGAACGACTTGTGTGCGAATGACCTCAGAATAGATGGTGGTGTGCACCTGTTGGGTCTTATAGTCCGTCTGGGTGATATACTGCACGTTGGTGTTGTAAACGGTGGAGGGAACCACTTGAGTGGAGTACTGGGTCTGTGTTTGGTAGACGGTGGAGGGCTCACACTTGTGAGGAGGAAGGTATCCCAAGGAGGGAAAAAGTCTTACTTTGTTGCCAAATAAATGTCTGCGCTGCCGATCCACAGAGGCTGTCAGCGTGACGCCCATCAGCACGTGTAGCACCAG
>NC_087156.1:26926996-26931996 GCF_035594125.1 Scylla paramamosain | reverse complement strand
GAGGAACGACGAAGAGAAGCAGAGGAAAGCAGAAGGCAAGAGGATAATGCCAGGTTTGAGGCTCTGATCAGCATGCTTGCTGCTCAACGGCAAACCCCTCAAGTTCCCCCTGAGGACGACGGCGAGGACCCCGAGAACCCCACCCGCCGCCAGCCCCAACAGCCACGGATTCCTTCCACTCAGAAGCCTGCAGCTCAGATTCCACCGCCGCTGAAGCCCGACGCTACCTACCAACTGTTTCGTGAATGGAAGCGACGCTGGCAGGACTATGCAACAATGGTGGACCTGTCCAGCTTAACACAGGAGAAGCAGCTCATCCAGCTGCGTATATGTCTCACCCTTGAGACTCAACGTGTCTTAGAGCACACCTTACAAATTCCTCCCACCACAGATAAGACTGTCGGTGAGGTGGTGGACGCTCTGGAGCTACACATCAAGGGTTTGCGGAACGAGGCATTACGCAGAAGAGAGCTCTTCAGCTGCAGACAGATGGAAGGTGAAACATTCGCCGACTTTTACGTAAGGTTGCGACGCCGCGCCGAGGAGATCGACATCTGTCCTGGTAAGTCATCGGTATGCGAGGAGACTCAGCTTAAATCGGTGATTCTTATGGGTGTCCGGGATGATGAGTTAATCCAGCGACTCATATCCTTGGACGACAAGTGCTCCCTACAGGAGATGGTCACGGCCTGCCGCTCCTACGAGGCAGCCAGATGCGCCACGTCTGACATCCGTGCCCAGCCTACACAGGTGAGAGCCTTAACCCAGCACCAGAAGAGTAAGAAACAGAAGAATCTCGATAAGCAACCTCCGCAACAGTCGACAGCGAAGACAGCAGAACTGTGCCAGTGCTGTGCAAGGTACCATGAGACAGGGGCCTGCCCTGCAGCCCAGGTCACCTGTCGTAACTGTGGTCGCCAAGGCCACTTCGCATCCACTGTCAAGTGCCCCGCCAGCAAAGCTCAGTGCCGTCTCTGCTCCCGTATCGGCCACTTTGATAGTTGTTGCAAGAAGGTATCCCGTCAAAACCACAAGCGGGGTAGTACTGATGGTGTTCCCACCCCTTCGCAACAAAAATCCAAGCAGCTCTCCTGCCGTCGCGTGATATCTCCCAGCCCGGCAGTACCTCAACACGTCAGTGTTCTCGTCACCCATGGTGGTAAGTCGTCGCACTTGCGGATGATGCCTGACACCGGCGCTGATATCACTATGATCGGCCCACAACACCTGAGGAGTCTTGAGATTCCTTCGAGCCAGCTACAGACCTCCCCAGACACCACTACACTCACAGCTGACGGTTCTGAAATGGCTCCCGCCCTCGGAATGCTCACGGCCACTCTAACTCTAGGCGAGAAGTCGTGTTTAGCTGAAATCCGGGTACATAAGGATATCCAGACTCCACTTCTCTCCCGCGGCCACTGTCAAGCGTTGGCCATCATCTCCAAGGACTTACCCAAGCCAATCTTGGAAGTAAAGCATGCCAAGAAGTGCGTGGAGCTCCCGGTCTCTAGCAACACACCACCTTCAGAAGCTAAGGCGTACTTTTTGAAGGAGTTCCAGGACGTTCTTGTGGACAAGGCAGCCTTAGAGTCCACACCACTCAAACCTATGGTGGGTTCACCTATGAGAATCCATCTCAAGGATGGTGCAGTGCCTTTTGCCATCCATACTGCCCGGCAGATCCCCCTGGCTTACAGAGGTCAAGTTCAAGAAGAGCTCGAATCCATGGTATCTCAAGGGATCATTCGACCTGCAGGTGATGAACCCTCCGAGTGGTGTCATCCACTGGTCGCCGTGGCTAAACCTAAGGGAGGTGTAAGGATCACGACAGATCTGTCCAAACTCAACTCACAAATCGCCCGACCAGCTCATCCATCGCCTACACCCTTTGCCGCTGTTCGTAGCGTGGATGCCACAGCCCGTTACTTCTCGACGATGGATGCTCTCTGCGGTTACTGGCAGATCGAGCTTGCTGAGGAAGACAGACACCTTACCACCTTCATAACACCACATGGTAGGTTCCAGTACTGCAGGGGACCGATGGGATTCGCAGCGACAGGTGATGCCTATTGCTTGTGAGGTGATGCAGCTCTACAAGGCATCAAGAATTGTGTGAAAGTGGTTGACGACATCTTACTGTATGACGCCGACTACACCACTCACCTGAGCCGCATCCACCAAGTTCTCACTAGATGTCGCGAATTTGGCATCACCCTCAACAGGGAAAAATTTGTAGTCGCAGCACCCCGGGTAGATTTCTGCGGATTCACACTATCAATGGCTGGCATTGCCGCTGACCCAGGTAAAGTGGCTGCTATCAGGGATTTCCCAACTCCAGCAAATCTGACAGACCTCAGATCCTTTATGGGGCTTGTCAACCAGTTAGCTGAGTTTTCCCCTGAGATCTCTGCAGCCGCTCAACCCCTCCGACCCCTGATGAGCCCGAAGAGACAGTTCCTGTGGACACCGGATCATGATGCGGCCTTTCGACAAGTCAAGGCAGCACTCTCACAACCTCCAGTCCTCACCTCATTTGATCCAGCCCGGCCAACTATCCTCCAGACGGATGCCTCTCGGCTCAACGGAATCGGGTTTGCATTACTGCAAGACCATGGCGGTGGACAGCTACGCCTCGTACAGTGCGGTTCCCGTTTCTTGACAGAGGCAGAAAGCAGGTACGCCACCATCGAGCTGGAATTGCTCGCTGCTGTCTGGGCGATGTTCAAGTGCAAATTTTACTTGGTGGGACTGCAGAACTTTACGTTGGTGACTGATCATCAGCCCCTGGTGCCCATCTTAAACAGCTATACTTTGGACGCAGTGGAAAATCCACGCCTCAAGCGTCTCAAAGAGAAGACATCTCCATACATCTTCACGGCAGTGTGGCGTGCCGGAAAGGATCTCCGCATTCCCGACGCCTTATCCCGCGCTCCAGTAAGCCACCCACTTCCGGAAGACTACACACTCTGTGCTGAGTCTACTGCATCCCTCCATACCGTAGCAACTGTGCGGGCTGTGACAGGGACCAAGGTGGATGACGACAGGATCCTGGAAGAGTTGCGTGATGCAGCAAAGGCCGACCCAGAATACGTCCGGTTACTCAACTGCGTGACCTCCGGATTCCCCTTGGACCGTTATGCCCTTCACAGGTCTTTGCTCCCTTACTGGAAGATTCGGGACAATCTTTATGCCGATGGTGACCTAGTTCTCTACGGTATGAGAATTGTGGTTCCTGCTGTCCTGCGTCGCCGCATCCTAGCCCGTCTTCATGATAGCCATCGGGGTGTTGAGGCGACAAAACGTCGGGCAGGTCAAACTGTCTTCTGGCCAGGTATCAACTCGGACATTGCGAACATGGTCCAAGCTTGTGAGCCTTGCCAGACTCTCCAACCTACCCAGCAGAAGGAACCCCTACTCAACGATGACCATCCAACGAGGCCCTTTGAGTGTGTGTCAGCAGATTTCTTCTCTGTCGCTGGGAAGTCATTCCTGGTTCTCGTCGACAGACTCTCTGGCTGGCCTGTGGTCGTCCCTTGCAAAGGTGATACAACATCGTCCAACACCGTCCGGATGTTTTGTCGCTACTTCCGTGAGATTGGTGTTCCCCTTCGCCTGCGAACGGATGGAGGCCCCCAGTTCACCAGCCAGGAATTCCGGAGCTTCGCAGAGCGATGGGGTGTGCGACATATCGTCACATCACCTCACTACCCGCAAGCTAATGGTCATGCTGAGGCCGCTGTGAAATCCATCAAGCACCTCATCCTCAAGGTGGCTCCCTCAGGTGACATAGATTGCGAGGAGTTCGACCGAGGTTTGCTGGAACTTCGGAACACTCCCAACTTCACCGGCCGTTCCCCAGCTCAGGTGCTCTACGGCCACCCTCTCCGGTCCTGCGTTCCTGCCCACCCTGACTCTTTCTCCATGGAGTGGCAGTCCAAAGCTGAGGATTGCGATCGTCGTGCAGCTACCCATACTGAAAATGTTGCAGTCCAGTATGACAACCAGGCACGCGAACTTCCCAAGCTGCAGGTCGGAGAGCAAGTCAGGCTACAGGACCCGAAGACTCACCGCTGGGACAAGGTCGGCGTTGTCATGAGCGTTGGCAAAGCCAGGACCTACGAAGTGCGTGTCCCCAGTGGTCGTGTGTACTGGCGCAACCGCCGCTTCTTGCGCCCAGTCCGCAATACCGACGATCCTCCTCAGTGTGAAGCCCCTAGTGATGGACCACCTGCAGAGTTGCGTCGCTCCAAGAGGCTTCAAGGCAGACCGTCCGCTCGAGAATGAGACTACGAGCGTGGAGGGGGGGAGGGAGGTGTATATGTTTGATATTATGTACGGGTATACCTACTAATGTTAGCTAGAGTAGGGTACTTATTAGTATGTGGCAACTCAGCCGTGTTCCCCTCAGGACACGCCGCCGACTTCAGCAGTAGCAGCGAGACCTGTACTTCAGTTAGACGCAGGACTATACCACCCTTGTATTTCTCCTCTCCTGTGCTGCTTTACGGATTAAGGACCTACAAACAACACCTCCTGAGTTTCCTTCACCTGCTGTAGTGCTAGAAGGAGCTCACTCTAGAATAGAAAAAAAAAAAAAGTGTCAATCTAGGAATCATAAAAAAAATATGTAAATCAATGTATTAGTAAACCGTAAGGGCGAGCGTGTAACTAAGAATTTTTATTTATTTATTTATTTTTTTTTTTGTCTGTTACGGCATGGAATAGACGGGCAGCCGAGTGATGGAGAAGGCTGGGAAGACCTTTGTTCTGCAGTGGACTCATACAGGCTAATGATGGTGATTCTCGTGACGGTGATGGGATTTATTGGTGTTCTGTCTGTCATGCACCCTGAAGCACCATGCAGGAACAACATTAGCAACAGTAGCTGCAATACATAATACCAGTGGCAGAAGTACCACCACCACCACCACCACCACCAACCATTACCATTATATACCATTAACCAACAATGAGTCCTTCCTCTCATTACCTTCACAATG
>NC_087156.1:26914496-26924496 GCF_035594125.1 Scylla paramamosain | reverse complement strand
TCTCTCTCTCTCTCTCTCTCTCTCTCTCTCTCTCTCTCTCTCTCTCTCTCTCTCTCTCTCCTTGCCAGCATTTACTTATTCCAGATCAATATTTTTCTCACCAACATGATTGAGTTACGTGTTTAGTGTATTCCTCCTTTCCGCTCCTTGCACAAGTATCTGGTTCACTCAGATGACCGCGACTGCCGGAGGAGGGTCAGCGGTGTTTGCTTAAATTCTTAACCTTCGTCGCGCTCTTTTTATTCTAGTGTTTCATGTTTCACATTTCTGCAACTTGTAATTTTTTCGTCAAACCATTCATCTCAATCATACCTTTTCTTTTTTTATTCTAGAGACCAGTTTCCTAATGCTTACCATGTTTTTGGTGAATGCATTGGCCCCATTTTCTCTCCATTCTCTTCCTTCGTTGCTGTTTTAAGTTTTGTAACATTTGTGTAATCGTGTGGCCTGGAACGTTGAGGGTGGTGGCTGAAATAGTACGTGGGAAGGGGAAAGAAGAAGAGAAGAAAGGTAATTATTTTTTATTTCGCTTAATTGCTTCACCGCCGATATCACTAATCGCTGTTTGGCTTTACATTGTATTTCTCGACTGTAGTGTTGGTCCCGCTCCTGCTCCCCTGCCCTTTCTGCGTCTCTCAGCCGACACCATAGTTTTCCATGCTTCGTCTAGTCTTGTCACTCCGGTCTGCTACAAGCGACGGATGACACTCGTTACCAAGGACTGTCACCGCATCAAATGAACAGATTTCGGTTACGCAGCACTGGTCAACCATTGCTCCCTACAAAAGGTAGTCGTCTTAGAAACTACGCTGCTTTAAGATGATGAGTGTAGATTGTAAACATAGCTACTCGCTGAATTATTTATGGTAATGTGGCGTAGTGATGAAATAGTGTTGTCTCTGTGGTTTGATTTGTAACGAGCCATGCACAGTCGCCACGAAGTGATGCTATGTTCTACAATATGCCTCATACAAAAAAAAAAAAAAGTAGCTTGTAACTTCCGCATTACGTATCCATTTCTTCTTGGGCTTTGCGTAATTGTTAATATAACGCATTTCATTTGCCCAAGTATTGTACCTCATTTGTAGACATGAAATTCACTGGACTTTGTAACATCCCTATTGTTCGTGTCTTCAATTTTTTGTCAACAATTTGTTACCTGGCCTCTCCCTCTCATAGATAACGTTTAGATGAATATTTCACTATTTGAAAAAAAAAAAAAAAATTCAGTATAGATCTATGAAGTACTCTTTATAGAAAATTGTTTTCGTACTAAAGATGCAATAATTGAAAACGAGATTACATTTTGGTTGATGTTTGTGTTGTGTGGTTGACATGTAGTGATGAGCTACAACAACAATGTTTTGCAACTGTAGATGAAGACATCTAGGTTAGCATACGTGGGGCTGGAGAGACTCAAGATCGAATGTTATTTTATAAATGCACTGAACCGTGCAAAAGACAAAAGATATGTGATGATGTAACTGATCACTTTTGCAGACACGAAAAAGGTTTTAGATTCGAATACATCCATAACTCTTATTGCCATTGGGAGCTGAATCTTTATCACAGACAAGGTAAATATGATGAAATTGAAAACATGTTTTGCTTTACTGAAAAGTTTCCTAAATAATTTAAATGAAAAAAAAGTAAGCGAAGAAAGAATATACTAAAAGCTAACATGTGTAGATATAACTTATATTCAATAAAACATTATTCCCAGATTTTGAAAGCACATTAATATTTGTCATCAGCAGTAGTGATAAACACTGATTTTTCGTTTTGATTTGATTGCGTAATTCTAGGAAATTATAATTAGCGTTGAAATGTTAGAAAAAAGAAATGTAGAGACTACGATATCGTCATCTTGTAAATCTTGTATTGAGAAAAATCGTAATAAAAAATGCACATATGACATGGTTCTTTCTTGGTGACTTCATGGTTATGGAGGGTTTCGTAAAATTACCGTTTTTTTTTTTTTTGTGATGAGTTGTGTATTTACCAATGTTTGTCTCTCTGTCAGTCTGCAAAGAGATGAAAAGATTTTTTTTTCTTTATGTAGGAAGGACACCGGCCAAGGGCAACAAAAATCTAATAAAAAAAATGCCCACTGAAATGCCAGTCCCATAAAAGGGTCAAAGCAGTGGTCAAAAATTGATGAATAAGTGTCTTTAAACCTCTCTCTTGAAGGAATTCGTCATAGGAATGTGGAAATATAGAAGCAGGCAGGGAGTTCCAGAGTTTACCAGAGAAAGGGATGAATGATTGAGAATACTGATTAATTCTTGCGTTAGAGAGATGGACAGAATAGGGGTGAGAGAAAGAAGAAAGTCTTGTGCAGCGAGCCCGCGGGAGGAGAGGAGGCATGCAGTTAGCAAGATCAGAAGAGCAGTTAGCATGAAAATAGCGGTAGAAGACAGCTAGATATGCAACATTGCAGCGGTGAGAGAGAGGCTGAAGACAGTCAGTATAAATGGATTTCTAAGAATCTATTACGTTTTGTGGCGGATCCAGACATATAAGGGGGTCTAGAATTTTACAGGTGCCCATGGACCTCTGCCTTGTCATTGAAGCTCTGTGGGTAATGTTTGCCTTGTTTTAGATAAGTCCGCGGATAATGTTAGCCAGATTTCACCGAAGTCTACGGACTGTCGTGTTTCATTCGAGTCTGCGGAACATAGTTACCATGGTTTATATTGTGTGGCATTGGCGGAGACATTTGCTTTTTGAGCGTCTTCCATCTAGTATGATTGTGTTAGAAAACTCACCGTACATGTGTTAATTTTCTTAATTTATCCCCTTCGTCCCACTTTATTAAAAAGTTCGGGACTGTGTGATGAATTTCTTTAGTATGGTGTGGTGGCAATGTCTGGTAGCCCCTCATGACAGTCAGTCTGGCAAATCTGGTGCGGCTTGGCGTTGCATGGCTTTACCTACTTTTAATTAAGAACTAGAACTGGTAAATCTGTGGGATGAACAGCTATTTAGTTTGTATGTTTATTGCAAACTCTCCGAGACTAAACTGTGTTCAGATGGACTTCACATTACCTTTGTGTCTCATGATAAAAATGACAGAAGACATTCATACAGCATACTAGATATAGCAGTGGACGAGACAGATGACCGTTGAGAAAAATGATCGTGCAGCATAATCGTTCCTTAATCTTGCTTACTATTTCTTTTGCATTTGTTGTACTTGCTATTATTTAGGGGGATTAAGAAAGATATATGTAACTGTAACACATACTTTAATTTCATGGCAAATAGTTTCAGAAATAAAGTCGCTTGTAATAACCAGCTTTTATGCACATCTTATATATGTAAAGTATAATAGACAGTTATTCACACGTGTGCAAAAGGCTGGAGCACTTCCGCTGGTCTCTACGATCCCTGATTAAAGCTAGTAATTTTTGTCAACTATTTAACCATTATAGGGATTGAATGGCCTGCTTGGAGCGTTGTAGTTGTAGCCAGTATTACAATTAGGTTTGACGGTGGAGGTGGCGGTGATGGTGTTGTACACTTTGTTGTAGACTGTGGAGGTAACGTAGTTGGTATTGTAAACGGTGTTAGTGACGTACTGGGTGCGGGTCCTGCCTGGAAGGTATTGAGTGCTGTAGTATGTGCGTGTATTCGTCACGTACTGGGTCTGGGCCGGTTGGTAGACGGTGGTTTGGATCGTTTGCTGAGAGTAAATGGTTGTTGGCACCACCTGTGTTGACACTTGGGTCCTCACCACCTGCTGGGGCACCGTCACCGTCCTGGTGACATACTGGGGCACCTGTTGCGTGCGGTAGACGGTGGACACCTGCTGCTGCACCTGTGTGCGAGTGACGTACTGGGTCTGTGTGTTGGTGAGCACCACCTCAGAGTAAATGGTGCTGGTGACAGGCACCACGTCGAGAGCTTTCTCTAGTCTCTGTGCATGTCGCTGTTCTATCTATACATATTGTGTATAAAATAACAAAGCTCCAAAGACTGGTACTCTCCCTCAACATAAGCCCAAGCTGTCGTCTTGCACGTCTTACACTTCATCATCATCATCATCATTATTAGTTTCATCATTGTCAGCTTTATCATCGTTATCATTATCAACTTCATCATCATCATCATCGTTAGTTTCAACATCATTATCATCATCATCATCATCAGCTTCATCATTATCCATCATCATCAGCAGGAGCAGGAGCAGGAGGAGGCAGTAGACACCTGCCGAAACGATAATTACTCCCAGTGAGGTCTAAAGCACTGTTCAGGGGGTGCTGTGAACTTATCATTAAACCCAGCTGTGACCTCACTGAACGTTTCCCTTTGTGTCTCACAACACAAGGGGGTAGTCACAGCCTGCCCTCTAAAGACAACTCTCTTCCTCCACACAAAACTACAAGCACCTAATAACACACACACCCTTCACTCAAAAAATTTTAAAATCATGGCGACTCCTACACCAGCCTCGGAGTCCCCATCTGGGGAGGGGACCATAAATGTCCCCAGGTAGGACTGCCTTTCCGTCGACGACCCTAAGTGTCTTGACACCCCCCTCAACTTTTTCTTCATTAACTTCTGCAACATTCGCGGTCTAAGATCTAATTTTCAATCTGTAGAACACCACCTCTCCTCTTCTAAACCTCATCTTCTTTTCCTCACTGAAACTCAGGTGTCTGAGGCAACTGACAGTAGCCCCTTTTCTGTTCCCTCCTACTTTCTCTATCCTCATTTTCGATCCAAAGCTGGATGCTGCGTTTATGTGCGCAATGACTTAACCTGCTCTCGTGCCCACGCTCTTGAATCTTCCGAGTTTTCCACCATCTGGCTACGACTACAGAGTCATTCTCATACTAAATTTATCTGTGCTGTATACCTCTCTCCTAACTCCTCTGACTATAAGAAATTCTTTGACTACTTAACTTCCAAAGTGGAGCACATTCTGACCCTCTTCCCTTTTGCAGAGATCTCCATTCTTGGAGACTTCAATGTTCACCACCAGCTTTGGCTTTCCTCTCCCTTCACTGACCATCCTGGTGAACTAGCCTACAACTTTGCTATCCTCCACGACCTAGAGCAATTGGTGCAACACCCTACTCGTATTCCTGACCGTCTTGGAGATACGCCCAACATTCTTGACCTTTTCCTGACCTCTAATCCTTCTGCTTATGCTGTCACCCTTTCTTCTCCGTTGGGCTCCTCCGATCACAATCTCATATCTTTATCTTGTCCTATCACTCCAATCCCTCCTCAGGATCCCCCTAAGCGAAGGTGCCTCTGGCGTTTTGCCTCTGCTAGTTGGGGGGACCTGAGGCGGTATTTTGCTGATTTTCCTTGGAATGACTACTGCTTCCGTGTCAGAGACCCGTCTTTATGTGCTGAGCGCATAACAGAGGTGATAGTGTCTGGCATGGAGGCGTACATTCCTCACTCTTTTTCTCGTCCTAAACCTTCTAAACCTTGGTTTAACACAGCTTGTTCTCGTGCTATACATGATAGAGAGGTGGCCCACAAAAGGTACTTAAGCCTTCCTTCACCAGAATCTCATGCACTTTATATTTCTGCCCGGAACCATGCCAAGTCTGTTCTCCAACTAGCCAAAAACTCCTTCATTAACAGAAAATGTCAAAACCTTTCAAGATCTAACTCCCCTTGTGATTTCTGGCATCTAGCCAAAAATATCTCCAATAACTTTGCTTCTTCTTCTTTCCCTCCTCTACTTCAACCAGATGGCACCACTGCTATCACATCTATTTCTAAAGCTGAACTCTTTGCTCAAACCTTTGCTAAAAACTCTACCTTGGACGATTCTGGGCTTGTTCCTCCCTCTCCTCCACCCTCTGACTACTTCATGCCTCGTATTAAAATTCTTCGTAATGATGTTTTCCATGCCCTCGCTGGCCTAAACCCTCGGAAGGCTTATGGACCTGATGGGGTCCCTCCTATTGTTCTCCGAAACTGTGCCTCCGTGCTTGCACCTTGCCTAGTCAAACTCTTTCAGCTCTGTCTGTCAACATCTACCTTTCCTTCTTGCTGGAAGTTTGCCTACATTCAACCTGTTCCTAAAAAGGGTGACCGCTCTAATCCTTCAAACTACCGTCCTATTGCTTTAATTTCCTGCTTATCTAAAGTTTTTGAATCTATCCTCAACAGGAAGATTCTTAAACATCTATCACTTCACAACCTTCTATCTGATCGCCAGTATGGGTTCCGTCAAGGCCGCTCTACTGGTGATCTTCTGGCTTTCCTTACTGAGTCTTGGTCATCCTCTTTTAGAGACTTTGGTGAAACTTTTGCTGTTGCCTTGGACATATCAAAAGCCTTTGATAGAGTCTGGCACAAAGCTTTGATTTCCAAACTACCCTCCTACGGTTTCTATCCTTCTCTCTGTAACTTCATCTCAAGTTTCCTTTCTGACCGTTCTATTGCTGCTGTGGTAGACGGTCACTGTTCTTCTCCTAAATCTATTAACAGTGGTGTTCCTCAGGGTTCTGTCCTGTCACCCACTCTCTTCTTATTATTCATTAATGATCTTCTAAACCAAACTTCTTGTCCTATCCACTCCTATGCTGATGATACCACCCTGCACTTTTCCACGTCTTTTCATAGACGTCCAACCCTTCAGGAGGTAAACATATCACGCAGGGAAGCCACAGAACGCCTGACTTCTGATCTTTCTAAAATTTCTGATTGGGGCAGAGCAAACTTGGTATTGTTCAATGCCTCAAAAACTCAATTCCTCCATCTATCAACTCGACACAATCTTCCAGACAACTATCCCCTCTTCTTCAATGACACTCAACTGTCCCCCTCTTCTACACTGAACATCCTCGGTCTGTCCTTTACTTATAATCTGAACTGGAAACTTCACATCTCATCTCTAGCTAAAACAGCTTCTATGAAGTTAGGTGTTCTGAGACGTCTCCGCCAGTTTTTCTCACCCCCCCAGCTGCTAACTCTGTACAAGGGCCTTATCCGTCCATGTATGGAGTATGCTTCACATGTCTGGGGGGGTTCCACTCATACTGCTGTTCTAGACAGGGTGGAATCAAAAGCTTTTCGTCTCATCAACTCCTCTCCTCTAACTGACTGTCTTCAGCCTCTCTCTCACCGCCGCAATGTTGCATCTCTAGCTGTCTTCTACCGCTATTTTCATGCTAACTGCTCTTCTGATCTTGCTAACTGCATGCCTCCCCTCCTTCCGCGGCCTCGCTGCACAAGACTTTCTTCTTTCTCTCACTCCTATTCTGTCCACCTCTCTAACGCAAGAGTTAACCAGTATTCTCAATCATTCATCCCTTTCTCTGGTAAACTCTGGAACTCCTTGCCTGCTTCTGTATTTCCACCTTCCTATGACTTGAATTCCTTCAAGAGGGAGGTTTCAGGACACTTATCCACCAATTTTTGACCACTGCTTTGACCCTTTTAGGGACTGGCATTTCAGTGGGCATTTTTTTTTATTAGATTTTTGTTGCCCTTGGCCAGTATCCTTCCTACATAAAAAAAAAAAAAAAAAAAAAAAAAAAGCAGCAGCAGGAACTTTATCATTATTATCAACACCATCATCATCATAATCATCATGATCATTATCATTACCATCACCATCATCATCATCATCATCATCATCGTCATTGTCATCATCACCAAAACCACCATCACTACCACCACCACCAAAACCAGTATCATGATCATCATCATCGCCATCACCTATATATATATATATATATATATATATATATATATATATATATATATATATATATATATATATATATATATATATATATATATATATATATATATATATATATATATATATATATATATATATATATATATATATACGCCAATGCAGCAACTCTTCATATAAAGCCTAATTGAGGGCTGACTCCACTAACACTCCCAAAATACGAAGGAATAAGTGTTAAGACACCATTGATGAATGCTTAATGAGAGAACAATACTTAAGAAGACTTTGTATTATCAGATAAAGGCATTCGATCAGCGTACAGTATTTATAGGAAGATTAATCACCAGCAGAGCCAACAAGTGTCTCCGCTTTCCACACGCAAGAGTGGTTCAGAAGCAGGACTCAGCTGTGGTCAGCGGCCATATGGATTAAAAGGCTTGGCCGGAGCATTGTAGTTGTAACCTGTTTTACAGTAAGGTTTGAGTGTACGAGTAGCAGTGATGGTGTTGTACACCGGTCTATAGGTAGTGGAAGTGACATAGTTAGTGTTGTAAACGGTGCTGGTGACGTACTGGGTGCGGGTCCTGCCGGGCACCTGCTGGGTGTTGACAGCAGTGCGAGTGACGGTCACGTGCTGGGTTTGGGCCGGCTGGTAGACAGTGGTTTGGATCGTCTGCTGAGTATAGATAGTTGTGGGCACCACCTGTGTAGACACTTTAGTGCTGACCACCTGCTGTGGCACCGTCACTGTCCTGGTGACGTACTGGGGCACCTGCTGCGTGCGGTAGACGGTGGTCGTCTGCTGCTGCACCTGTGTGCGGGTGACGTACCGGGTCTGTGTGTTAGTGATCACCACCTCAGAGACGATGGTGGTGGTGACAGGCACCACCTGGGTGCTGGTGACGACTCGTGTCTGTCCCGGCTGGGTGACGGTTCGAGTGACAACGTTGGTCCTGTAGACGGTGGTGGAGCGCACCACATCTGGGGCAGGGATGACCGTGGTGGAGTAGACAGTGCTGTACTGGGTGCTCTGGACGGTGCGGGTCTGTCCCGGGAGCTGCTGTGTCCTGGTGACTGTCTGGGTCTGGTAGACGGTGCTGTAAACCTGCTGAGGAACCACCTGGGTGGACACCACGTTCCTGGTGACGGTGGTGGGCACCTGCTGGATGCGGGTGGTGTACCTGGTCTGGTACTGGACTTGGGTGCGGACAACCTCTTGTGTGCGTGTGACGTAGTTGACCTGAGGAGGGAGCGTGACGACCTCGGTGTGCACCCTGTCCTCCGTGCGGGTCACCGTCGCTGTCTGGTACACGATGGAGGGAACGACTTGTGTGCGAATGACCTCAGAATAGATGGTGGTGTGCACCTGTTGGGTCTTATAGTCCGTCTGGGTGATATACTGCACGTTGGTGTTGTAAACGGTGGAGGGAACCACTTGAGTGGAGTACTGGGTCTGTGTTTGGTAGACGGTGGAGGGCTCACACTTGTGAGGAGGAAGGTATCCCAAGGAGGGAAAAAGTCTTACTTTGTTGCCAAATAAATGTCTGCGCTGCCGATCCACAGAGGCTGTCAGCGTGACGCCCATCAGCACGTGTAGCACCAGCAACAACATTAAGACCTTCATTGTGTTCCTGAAAGATGGAAAAGGTGTTTTGTAATAATGTGGCTGCATATTATATGATAGTCACATGATGAAAAGTAATGGCTTGATGAGTAACTTTGAAAACTACGAACTACTCACCTGATCAATCTGCATCGAAGGAACCATTAAATCAAATAAAAGCATGTGGCATTGGTTGGTTTATGTGACGTCAATAGATCATACACCATGAAAAACAGATCGATCTTTTAAATAGCCTAATCACAGCACAATTGTGTTGTGCTTCAATCAGATGAAAGAATCACCGGTACTAAAGTTTATTTTATCCCTTGATGTTGAAGGGAACGGCAGGAGGGTCGTAGTTATATCCTGTTTGTCCACAAGTGCCTGTGACGGTCGTGGTGACGGTGACCTGCTGGGGTCGGTTGACAGTTTGGTAGACGATGCTTTGCTGTTGCTGAGTCTGCACCACCTGCTGGGTGATGACGCGGTCCGGGCCGGACACCTGCACCACAGAGGTGCGCGTCACCTCCCTGGTCTGGTAGACAGGGTATGGGGTGACATACTGGGTCTGCACCACAGTCTGCACCCGGGTGAAGGGCTGCACCTGGGTCCTGTAGACGGTGGTATAGATAATGGTGGGCACCACTTGGGTCCTCACCACCTCTTGAGGAACGACCTGTGTAATAACTTGAGTCTGAGTGACGACGTTGGTGCGGGTGACG
>NC_087156.1:26901996-26909496 GCF_035594125.1 Scylla paramamosain | reverse complement strand
AGGGTACAACAAAATACATTTAAAGTGAGTGAATGAAGACGCTGACTCTGCCCTGGATGAGAAAAACTAGAAAGCGATGAAATAACTCCTCAGTGAAGAAGGGGGCGTAAAGCAAGGAGCCGATTGTCCGTAACAGTGACGTAACAGCGCTCATACGTGACGAAGACGAAGCAAAATAATATATCCATACTTCACACCTACCTTTCTCTCTCTCTCTCTCTCTCTCTCTCTCTCTCTCTCTCTCTCTCTCTCTCTCTCTCTCTCTCTCTCTCTCTCTCTTGTATGTATGGATAGACATGATTTCTTTCTGGTGTGTGTGTGTGTGTGTGTGTGTGTGTGTGTGTGTGTGTGTGTGTGTGTGTGTGTGTGTGTGTGTTTGCGCGTGTGTTGATTTTGTCACGGTGTGTACGGAGTTTATTTCCTGAGAATTGGTGTCCGTCATTTATTTGAAGTTGTAAGCTTGCAATGGGTCTCCGTGTTTTCATGTGACACACACACACACACACACACACACACACACACACACACACACACACACACACACACACACACACACACACACACACAGAGTAATCTTAACTCACATCAATCATGCATTCGGGTTGACTCACTCGCTGGCTGACCACAGACTTACTCGTTCCTCACTCGTTCCTCTTTCCTCCACATTCACTTTCATCGGCCTTCCCACGTTCCTTGCATTCAATTGTAATATTGATGGTAGAAAACTGCTGAAGATGTGGAGTATTCAAGGTCTTGCTAGCAGTTGCACAGATGGCAAAGTGGCCTCTTGATGATGCATTGCTGCTGTTTAAATTGCAGTGTGTTTGCGATAGTCGCTCGGGACAGTATTGCTAACGTCAGGATGTCAACAAGTGAGTTTTCCCCCTCAACCTTCCAATATCCGCAATAGAAAACGGCGTCGATTGAAGAGAGTATGGGATGAAAGGGAAAATGTTTAGATTCTCTTTATGCTATTTTTTTTTTTGATAAATTTGTGTTTTTCTTTTTAACCTCGTTTTATATCGTTATATGATGTACCTAGGTACTAAAATGTTAGATATTTATCTATCTTTTATTTTTGCATTTGTATGATCATTGTATTTCTCTTTATTCGTATACTATCATTCACTTCCAAAATCATTATTTTACCAATCTCTTCCAAATCCTAATATTGGAACCTTATCCATTTTTTAAGCGTTTATTAACATTTTCCAAAGAATCTCTCTCTCTCTCTCTCTCTCTCTCTCTCTCTCTCTCTCTCTCTCTCTCTCTCTCTCTCTCTCTCTCTCTCTCTCTCTCTCTCTCTCTCTCTCTCTCTCTCTCTCCTTGCCAGCATTTACTTATTCCAGATCAATATTTTTCTCACCAACATGATTGAGTTACGTGTTTAGTGTATTCCTCCTTTCCGCTCCTTGCACAAGTATCTGGTTCACTCAGATGACCGCGACTGCCGGAGGAGGGTCAGCGGTGTTTGCTTAAATTCTTAACCATCGTCGCGCTATTTTTATTCTAGTGTTTCATGTTTCACATTTCTGCAACTTGTAATTTTTTCGTCAAACCATTCATCTCAATCATACCTTTTCTTTTTTTTATTCTAGAGACCAGTTTCCTAATGCTTACCATGTTTTTGGTGAATGCATTCGCCCCATTTTCTCTCCATTCTCTTCCTTCGTTGCTGTTTTAAGTTTTGTAACATTTGTGTAATCGTGTGGCCTGGAACGTTGAGGGTGGTGGCTGAAATAGTACGTGGGAAGGGGAAAGAAGAAGAGAAGAAAGGTAATTATTTTTTATTTCGCTTAATTGCTTCACCGCCGATATCACTAATCGCTGTTTGGCTTTACATTGTATTTCTCGACTGTAGTGTTGGTCCCGCTCCTGCTCCCCTGCCCTTTCTGCGTCTCTCAGCCGACACCATAGCTTTCCATGCTTCGTCTAGTCTTGTCACTCCGGTCTGCTACAAGCGACGGATGACACTCGTTACCAAGGACTGTCACCGCATCAAATGAACAGATTTCGGTTACGCAGCACTGGTCAACCATTGCTCCCTACAAAAGGTAGTCGTCTTAGAAACTACGCTGCTTTAAGATGATGAGTGTAGATTGTAAACATAGCTACTCGCTGAATTATTTATGGTAATGTGGCGTAGTGATGAAATAGTGTTGTCTCTGTGGTTTGATTTGTAACGAGCCATGCACAGTCGCCACGAAGTGATGCTATGTTCTACAATATGCCTCATACAAAAAAAAAAAAAAAAGTAGCTTGTAACTTCCGCATTACGTATCCATTTCTTCTTGGGCTTTGCGTAATTGTTAATATAACGCATTTCATTTGCCCAAGTATTGTACCTCATTTGTAGACATGAAATTCACTGGACTTTGTAACATCCCTATTGTTCGTGTCTTGAATTTTTTGTCAACAATTTGTTATCTGGCCTCTCCCTCTCATAGATAACGTTTAGATGAATATTTCACTATTTGAAAAAAAAAAAAAAATTCAGTATAGATCTATGAAGTACTCTTTATAGAAAATTGTTTTCATACTAAAGATGCAATAATTGAAAACGAGATTACATTTTGGTTGATGTTTGTGTTGTGTGGTTGACATGTAGTGATGAGCTACAACAACAATGTTTTGTAACTGTAGAAGAAGACATCTAGGTTAGCATACGTGGGGCTGGAGAGACTCAAGATCGAATGTTATTTTATAAATGCACTGAACCGTGCAAAAGACAAAAGATATGTGATGATGTAACTGATCACTTTTGCAGACACGAAAAAGGTTTTAGATTCGAATACATCCATAACTCTTATTGCCATTGGGAGCTGAATCTTTATCACAGACAAGGTAAATATGATGAAATTGAAAACATGTTTTGCTTTACTGAAAAGTTTCCTAAACAATTTAAATGAAAAAAAAAGTAAGCGAAGAAAGAATATACTAAAAGCTAACATGTGTAGATATAACTTATATTCAATAAAACATTATTCCCAGATTTTGAAAGCACATTAATATTTGTCATCAGCAGTAGTGATAAACACTGATTTTTCGTTTTGATTTGATTGCGTAATTCTAGGAAATTATAATTAGCGTTGAAATGTTAGAAAAAAGAAATGTAGAGACTACGATATCGTCATCTTGTAAATCTTGTATTGAGAAAAATCGTAATAAAAAATGCACATATGACATGGTTCTTTCTTGGTGACTTCATGGTTATGGAGGGTTTCGTAAAATTACCGTTTTTTTTTTTGTGATGAGTTGTGTATTTACCAATGTTTGTCTCTCTGTCAGTCTGCAAAGAGATGAAAAGATTTTTTTTTCTTTATGTAGGAAGGACACCGGCCAAGGGCAACAAAAATCTAATAAAAAAAATGCCCACTGAAATGCCAGTCCCATAAAAGGGTCAAAGCAGTGGTCAAATATTGATGAATAAGTGTCTTTAAACCTCTCTCTTGAAGGAATTCGTCATAGGAATGTGGAAATATAGAAGCAGGCAGGGAGTTCCAGAGTTTACCAGAGAAAGGGATGAATGATTGAGAATACTGATTAATTCTTGCGTTAGAGAGATGGACAGAATAGGGGTGAGAGAAAGAAGAAAGTCTTGTGCAGCGAGCCCGCGGGAGGAGAGGAGGCATGCAGTTAGCAAGATCAGAAGAGCAGTTAGCATGAAAATAGCGGTAGAAGACAGCTAGATATGCAACATTGCAGCGGTGAGAGAGAGGCTGAAGACAGTCAGTATAAATGGATTTCTAAGAATCTATTACGTTTTGTGGCGGATCCAGACATATAAGGGGGTCTAGAATTTTACAGGTGCCCATGGACCTCTGCCTTGTCATTGAAGCTCTGTGGGTAATGTTTGCCTTGTTTTAGATAAGTCCGCGGATAATGTTAGCCAGATTTCACCGAAGTCTACGGACTGTCGTGTTTCATTCGAGTCTGCGGAACATAGTTACCATGGTTTATATTGTGTGGCATTGGCGGAGACATTTGCTTTTTGAGCGTCTTCCATCTAGTATGATTGTGTTAGAAAACTCACCGTACATGTGTTAATTTTCTTAATTTATCCCCTTCGTCCCACTTTATTAAAAAGTTCGGGACTGTGTGATGAATTTCTTTAGTATGGTGTGGTGGCAATGTCTGGTAGCCCCTCATGACAGTCAGTCTGGCAAATCTGGTGCGGCTTAGCGTTGCATGGCTTTACCTACTTTTAATTAAGAACTAGAACTGGTAAATCTGTGGGATGAACAGCTATTTAGTTTGTATGTTTATTGCAAACTCTCCGAGACTAAACTGTGTTCAGATGGACTTCACATTAGCTTTGTGTCTCATGATAAAAATGACAGAAGACATTCATACAGCATACTAGATATAGCAGTGGACGAGACAGATGACCGTTGAGAAAAATGATCGTGCAGCATAATCGTTCCTTAATCTTGCTTACTATTTCTTTTGCATTTGTTGTACTTGCTATTATTTAGGGGGATTAAGAAAGATATATGTAACTGTAACACATACTTTAATTTCATGGCAAATAGTTTCAGAAATAAAGTCGCTTGTAATAACCAGCTTTTATGCACATCTTATATATGTAAAGTATAATAGACAGTTATTCACACGTGTGCAAAAGGCTGGAGCACTTCCGCTGGTCTCTACGATCCCTGATTAAAGCTAGTAATTTTTGTCAACTATTTAACCATTATAGGGATTGAATGGCCTGCTTGGAGCGTTGTAGTTGTAGCCAGTATTACAATTAGGTTTGACGGTGGAGGTGGCGGTGATGGTGTTGTACACTTTGTTGTAGACTGTGGAGGTAACGTAGTTGGTATTGTAAACGGTGTTAGTGACGTACTGGGTGCGGGTCCTGCCTGGAAGGTATTGAGTGCTGTAGTATGTGCGTGTATTCGTCACGTACTGGGTCTGGGCCGGTTGGTAGACGGTGGTTTGGATCGTTTGCTGAGAGTAAATGGTTGTTGGCACCACCTGTGTTGACACTTGGGTCCTCACCACCTGCTGGGGCACCGTCACCGTCCTGGTGACATACTGGGGCACCTGTTGCGTGCGGTAGACGGTGGACACCTGCTGCTGCACCTGTGTGCGAGTGACGTACTGGGTCTGTGTGTTGGTGAGCACCACCTCAGAGTAAATGGTGCTGGTGACAGGCACCACGTCGAGAGCTTTCTCTAGTCTCTGTGCATGTCGCTGTTCTATCTATACATATTGTGTATAAAATAACAAAGCTCCAAAGACTGGTACTCTCCCTCAACATAAGCCCAAGCTGTCGTCTTGCACGTCTTACACTTCATCATCATCATCATCATTATTAGTTTCATCATTGTCAGCTTTATCATCGTTATCATTATCAACTTCATCATCATCATCATCGTTAGTTTCAACATCATTGTCATCATCATCATCATCATCAGCTTCATCATTATCCATCATCATCAGCAGCAGCAGGAACTTTATCATTATTATCAACACCATCATCATCATAATCATCATGATCATTATCATTACCATCACCATCATCATCATCATCATCATCATCGTCATTGTCATCATCACCAAAACCACCATCACTACCACCACCACCAAAACCAGTATCATGATCATCATCATCGCCATCACCTATATATATATATATATATATATATATATATATATATATATATATATATATATATATATATATATATATATATATATATATATATATATATATATATATATATATATATATATATATATATACGCCAATGCAGCAACTCTTCATATAAAGCCTAATTGAGGGCTGACTCCACTAACACTCCCAAAATACGAAGGAATAAGTGTTAAGACACCATTGATGAATGCTTAATGAGAGAACAATACTTAAGAAGACTTTGTATTATCAGATAAAGGCATTCGATCAGCGTACAGTATTTATAGGAAGATTAATCACCAGCAGAGCCAACAAGTGTCTCCGCTTTCCACACGCAAGAGTGGTTCAGAAGCAGGACTCAGCTGTGGTCAGCGGCCATATGGATTAAAAGGCTTGGCCGGAGCATTGTAGTTGTAACCTGTTTTACAGTAAGGTTTGAGTGTACGAGTAGCAGTGATGGTGTTGTACACCGGTCTATAGGTAGTGGAAGTGACATAGTTAGTGTTGTAAACGGTGCTGGTGACGTACTGGGTGCGGGTCCTGCCGGGCACCTGCTGGGTGTTGACAGCAGTGCGAGTGACGGTCACGTGCTGGGTTTGGGCCGGCTGGTAGACAGTGGTTTGGATCGTCTGCTGAGTATAGATAGTTGTGGGCACCACCTGTGTAGACACTTGAGTGCTGACCACCTGCTGTGGCACCGTCACTGTCCTGGTGACGTACTGGGGCACCTGCTGCGTGCGGTAGACGGTGGTCGTCTGCTGCTGCACCTGTGTGCGGGTGACGTACCGGGTCTGTGTGTTAGTGATCACCACCTCAGAGACGATGGTGGTGGTGACAGGCACCACCTGGGTGCTGGTGACGACTCGTGTCTGTCCCGGCTGGGTGACGGTTCGAGTGACAACGTTGGTCCTGTAGACGGTGGTGGAGCGCACCACATCTGGGGCAGGGATGACCGTGGTGGAGTAGACAGTGCTGTACTGGGTGCTCTGGACGGTGCGGGTCTGTCCCGGGAGCTGCTGTGTCCTGGTGACTGTCTGGGTCTGGTAGACGGTGCTGTAAACCTGCTGAGGAACCACCTGGGTGGACACCACGTTCCTGGTGACGGTGGTGGGCACCTGCTGGATGCGGGTGGTGTACCTGGTCTGGTACTGGACTTGGGTGCGGACAACCTCTTGTGTGCGTGTGACGTAGTTGACCTGAGGAGGGAGCGTGACGACCTCGGTGTGCACCCTGTCCTCCGTGCGGGTCACCGTCGCTGTCTGGTACACGATGGAGGGAACGACTTGTGTGCGAATGACCTCAGAATAGATGGTGGTGTGCACCTGTTGGGTCTTATAGTCCGTCTGGGTGATATACTGCACGTTGGTGTTGTAAACGGTGGAGGGAACCACTTGAGTGGAGTACTGGGTCTGTGTTTGGTAGACGGTGGAGGGCTCACACTTGTGAGGAGGAAGGTATCCCAAGGAGGGAAAAAGTCTTACTTTGTTGCCAAATAAATGTCTGCGCTGCCGATCCACAGAGGCTGTCAGCGTGACGCCCATCAGCACGTGTAGCACCAGCAACAACATTAAGACCTTCATTGTGTTCCTGAAAGATGGAAAAGGTGTTTTGTAATAATGTGGCTGCATATTATATGATAGTCACATGATGAAAAGTAATGGCTTGATGAGTAACTTTGAAAACTACGAACTACTCACCTGATCAATCTGCATCGAAGGAACCATTAAATCAAATAAAAGCATGTGGCATTGGTTGGTTTATGTGACGTCAATAGATCATACACCATGAAAAACAGATCGATCTTTTAAATAGCCTAATCACAGCACAATTGTGTTGTGCTTCAATCAGATGAAAGAATCACC
>NC_087156.1:26879496-26896996 GCF_035594125.1 Scylla paramamosain | reverse complement strand
ACTATGCAACAATGGTGGATCTGTCCAGCTTAACACAGGAGAAGCAGCTCATCCAGCTGCGTATGTGTCTCACCCTTGAGACTCAACGTGTCTTAGAGCACACCTTACAAATTCCTCCCACCACAGATAAGACTGTCAATGAGGTGGTGGACGCTCTGGAGCTACACATCAAGGGTTTGCGGAACGAGGCATTACGCAGAAGAGAGCTCTTCAGCTGCAGACAGATGGAAGGTGAAACATTCGCCGACTTTTACGTAAGGTTGCGACGCCGCGCCGAGGAGATCGACATCTGTCCTGGTAAGTCATCGGTATGCGAGGAGACTCAGCTTAAATCGGTGATTCTTATGGGTGTCCGGGATGATGAGTTAATCCAGCGACTCATATCCTTGGATGACAAGTGCTCCCTACAGGAGATGGTCACGGCCTGCCGCTCCTACGAGGCAGCCAGATGCGCCACGTCTGACATCCGTGCCCAGCCTACACAGGTGAGAGCCTTAACCCAGCACCAGAAGAGTAAGAAACAGAAGAATCTCGATAAGCAACCTCCGCAACAGTCGACAGCGAAGACAGCAGAACTGTGCCAGTGCTGTGCAAGGTACCATGAGACAGGGGCCTGCCCTGCAGCCCAGGTCACCTGTCGTAACTGTGGTCGCCAAGGCCACTTCGCATCCACTGTCAAGTGCCCCGCCAGCAAAGCTCAGTGCCGTCTCTGCTCCCGTATTGGCCACTTTGATAGTTGTTGCAAGAAGGTATCCCGTCAGAACCACAAGCGGGGTAGTACTGATGGTGCTCCCACCCCTTCGCAACAAAAATCCAAGCAGCTCTCCTGCCGTCGCGTGATATCTCCCAGCCCGGCAGTACCTCAACACGTCAGTGTTCTCGTCACCCATGGTGGTAAGTCGTCGCACTTGCGGATGATGCCTGACACCGGCGCTGATATCACTATGATCGGCCCACAACACCTGAGGAGTCTTCAGATTCCTTCGAGCCAGCTACAGACCCCCCCCCAGACACCACTACACTCACAGCTAACGGTTCTGAAATGGCTCCCGCCCTCGGAATGCTCACGGCCACTCTAACTCTAGGCGAGAAGTCGTGTTTAGCTGAAATCCGGGTACACAAGGATATCCAGACTCCACTTCTCTCCCACGGCCACTGTCAAGCGTTGGCCATCATCTCCAAGGACTTCCCCAAGCCAATCTTGGAAGTAAAGCATGCCAAGAAGTGCGTGGAGCTCCCGGTCTCTAGCAACACACCATCTTCAGAAGCTAAGGCGTACTTTTTGAAGGAGTTCCAGGACGTTCTTGTGGACAAGGCAGCCTTAGAGTCCACACCACTCAAACCTATGGTGGGTTCACCTATGAGAATCCATCTCAAGGATGGTGCAGTGCCTTTTGCCATCCATACTGCCCGGCAGATCCCCCTGGCTTTCAGAGGTCAAGTTCAAGAAGAGCTCGAATCCATGGTATCTCAAGGGATCATTCGACCTGCAGGTGATGAACCCTCCGAGTGGTGTCACCCACTGGTCGCCGTGGCTAAACCTAAGGGAGGTGTAAGGATCACGACAGATCTGTCCAAACTCAACTCACAAATCGCCCGACCAGCTCATCCATCGCCTACACCCTTTGCCGCTGTTCGTAGCGTGGATGCCACAGCCCGTTACTTCTCGACGATAGATGCTCTCTGCGGTTACTAGCAGATCGAGCTTGCTGAGGAAGACAGACACCTTACCACCTTCATAACACCACATGGTAGGTTCCAGTACTGCAGGGGACCGATGGGATTCGCAGCGACAGGTGATGCCTATTGCTTGCGAGGTGATGCAGCTCTACAAGGCATCAAGAATTGTGTGAAAGTGGTTGACGACATCTTACTGTATGACGCCGACTACACCACTCACCTGAGCCGCATCCACCAAGTTCTCACCAGATGTCGCGAATTTGGCATCACTCTCAACAGGGAAAAATTTGTAGTCGCAGCACCCCAGGTAGATTTCTGCGGATTCACACTATCAATGGCTGGCATTGCTGCTGACCCAGGTAAAGTGGCTGCTATCAGGGATTTCCCAACTCCAGCAAATCTGACAGATCTCAGATCCTTTAAGGGGCTTGTCAACCGGTTAGCTGAGTTTTCCCCTGAGATCTCTGCGGCCGCTCAACCCCTCCGACCCCTGATGAGCCTGAAGAGACAGTTCCTGTGGACACCGGATCATGATGCGGCCTTTCGACAAGTCAAGGCAGCACTCTCACAACCTCCAGTCCTCACCTCACTTGATCCAGCCCGGCCAACTATCCTCCAGACGGATGCCTCTCGGCTCAACGGAATCGGGTTTGCATTACTGCAAGACCATGGCGGTGGACAGCTACGCCTCGTACAGTGCGGTTCCCGTTTCTTGACAGAGGCAGAAAGCAGGTACGCCACCATCGAGCTGGAATTGCTCGCTGCTGTCTGGGCGATGTTCAAGTGCAAATTTTACTTGGTGGGACTGCAGAACTTTACGTTGGTGACTGATCATCGGCCCCTGGTGCCCATCTTAAACAGCTATACTTTGGACGCAGTGGAAAATCCACGCCTCCAGCTTCTCAAAGAGAAGACATCTCCATACATCTTCACGGCAGTGTGGCGTGCCGGAAAGGATCTCCGCATTCCCGACGCCTTATCCCGCGCTCCAGTAAGCCACCCACTACCGGAAGACTACACACTCTGTGCTGAGTCCACTGCATCCCTCCATACCGTAGCAACCATGCGGGCTGTGACAGGGACCAAGGTGGATGACGACAGGATCCTGGAAGAGTTGCGTGACGCAGCAAAGGCCGACCCAGAATACGTCCGGTTACTCAACTGCGTGACCTCCGGATTCCCCTTGGACCGTTATGCCATTCACAGGTCCTTGCTCCCTTACTGGATGATTCGGGACAATCTTTATGCTGATGGTGACCTAGTTCTCTACGGTATGAGAATTGTGGTTCCTGCTGTCCTGCGTCGCCGCATCCTAGCCCGTCTTCATGATAGCCATCGGGGTGTTGAGGCGACAAAACGTCGGGCAGGTCAAACTGTCTTCTGGCCAGATATCAACTCGGACATTGCGAACATGATCCAAGCTTGTGAGCCTTGCCAGACTCTCCAACCTAGCCAGCAGAAGGAACCCCTACTCAACGATGACCATCCAACAAGGCCCTTCGAGTCTGTGTCAGCAGATTTCTTCTCTGTCGCTGGGAAGTCATTCCTGGTTATCGTCGACAGACTCTTTGGCTGGCCTGTGGTCGTCCCTTGCAAAGGTGATACAACATCGTCCAACACCGTCCGGATGTTTTGTCGCTACTTCCGTGAGATTGGTGTTCCCCTTCGCCTGCGAACGGATGGAGGCCCCCAGTTCACCAGCCAGGAATTCCGGAGCTTCGCAGAGCGATGGGGTGTGCGACATATCGTCACATCACCTCACTACCCGCAAGCTAATGGTCATGCTGAGGCCGCTGTGAAATCCATCAAGCACCTCATCCTCAAGGTGGCTCCCTCAGGTGACATAGATTGCGAGGAGTTCGACCGAGGTTTGCTGGAACTTCGGAACACTCCTAACTTCACCGGCCGTTCCCCAGCTCAGGTGCTTTACGGCCACCCTCTCCGGTCCTGCGTTCCTGCCCACCCCGACTCTTTCTCCATGGAGTGGCAGTCCAAAGCTGAGGATTGCGATCGTCGTGCGGCTACCCATACTGAAAATGTTGCAGTCCAGTATGACAACCAGGCACGCGAACTTCCCAAGCTGCAGGTCGGACAGCAAGTCAGGCTACAGGACCCGAAGACCCACCGCTGGGACAAGGTCGGCGTTGTCATGAGCGTTGGCAAAGCCAGGACCTACGAAGTGCGTGTCCCCAGTGGTCGTGTGTACTGGCGCAACCGCCGCTTCTTGCGCCCAGTCCGCAATACCGACGATCCTCCTCAGTGTGAAGCTCCTAGAGATGGACCACCTGCAGAGTTGCGTCGCTCCAAGAGGCTTCAAGGCAGACCGTCCGCTCGAGAATGAGACTACGAGCGTGGAGGAGGGAGGGAGGTGTATATGTTTGATATTATGTACGGGTATACCTACTAATGTTAGCTAGAGTAGGGTACTTATTAGTATGTGGCAACTCAGCCGTGTTCCCCTCAGGACACGCCGCCGACTTCAGCAGTAGCAGCGAGACCTATATTCCAGTTAGACGCAGGATTATACCACCCTTGTATTTCTCCTCTCCTGTGCTGCTTTACGGATTAAGGACCTACAAACAACACCTGAGATTCCTTCACCTGCTGTAGCGCTAGAAGGAGCTCACTCTAGAATAGGAAAAAAAAAAAAAAGTGTCAATCTAGGAATCATAAAAAAAATATGTAAATCAATGTATTAGTAAACCGTAAGGGCGAGCGTGTAACTAAGAATTTTTATTTATTTATTTATTTTTTTTTTTTTGTCTGTTACGGCATGGAATAGACGGGCAGCCGAGTGATGGAGAAGGCTGGGAAGACCTTTGTTCTGCAGTGGACTCATACAGGCTAATGATGGTGATTCTCGTGACGGTGATGGGATTTATTGGTGTTCTGTCTGTCATGCACCCTGAAGCACCATGCAGGAACAACATTAGCAACAGTTAGCTGCAATACATAATACCAGTGGCAGAAGTACCACCACCACCACCACCACCACCACCACCAACCATTACCATTATATACCATTAACCAACAATGAGTCCTTCCTCTCATTACCTTCACAATGGCCTTCTCATCCTTTTCGTCCCCTGCCCATCATTAGGAAGCAGGAGCAGCAGAGCGAGACAGCGTGGGCCTGTGGAGCAAGGTGGCGGCGGCAGCGGATCGGTGGAGTGAAATAACGGTAGTGTGTAGGTCTGCAGCCATGAGGGAGGGTGGTCATGCGGCGGGGCGAGGCGCGGAGGCTGCTGCGCCGAGACCAGTGTGGAGTGTGACGGATGGTGTCTTGAGCAGGAAAAGAAAACATACGGGAACATCTTGTGTACTGGAATGTCTTTTTGAATTAATGTTCTTTAAAAGGTACATAGGAGTTGTAGATGTAGCATTCGTATTATCATCACCATCATCATCAGCAGCAGCAGCAGCAGAAGCAGCAATAGTAGAAGTAGAAGTAGTAGTAGTAGAAATAATAGTAGCAGTAGTAATTACAGTAGAAATAATAGTAGTAGAGGTAGTAGTAGTAGTAGTAGTAGCAGTAGTAGTAGCAAAAATAATAATAATAGTAGTAGTAGTAGTAGCAGAAATAGTAATAGTAGTAGCAGTAGTAGAAATAATAGTAGTAGTAGTGGTAGTAGAAATAATTGTAGTAGTAATAGGAGTAAAAATAGTAGTAGTAGTAGTAGTAGTAGTAGTAGTAGTAGTAGAAATAGTAGTAGTAGTAGTAGTAGTAAAAAATATTCGTAGTAATAAAATATTAGTAGTAGTAGTAAAAAATACTAGTAGTAGTAAAAATAGTAGTAGTAGTTAGTAATAAAAATAATAGTAGTAGTAGTAGAAATAATAATAGTAGTAGTAGTAGAAATAATAACAACAGTAGTAGTAGCAGCAGTAGTAGTAGTAGAAATAATAGTAGAAGCAATAGTAGTAGAAATAGTAGTAGTAGTAGTAGTAGTAGTAGTAGTACAAATGATAGTAGTGGTAGTAGTAGTAATAGCATTGGTAGTAGTAGTAGTAGTAGTAGTAGTATTGGAAGAAGTAGAAGTAGTAGTAGTAGTAGTAGTGACAGTAGAAATAGTAGTAATAGTAGTAGTAGTAGCAGAAATAATAGTAGTAGCAGTTGTAGAAATAATAGTAGTGGTAGTGGTGGTAGTAGTAGTAGTAGTAGTAGTATATTATCATTATTATTATTATTAGTAGTAGTAGTAGCAGTGGTAGTAGTAGTAGCAGTAATAGTAGTAGTAGTAGTAGTAGTAGTAGTAGTAATAGCAACATTAGTCATCCCCACCACCACCACTACAAAATCTTACTTCATAAGCATAGTAAGAACAACGAAGGCTATTCACAATGTTGACTGTAAACTGTCACAAAGGGTACAACAAAATACATTTAAAGTGAGTGAATGAAGACGCTGACTCTGCCCTGGATGAAAAAAATTAGAAAGCGATGAAATAACTCCTCAGTGAAGAAGGGGGCGTAAAGCAAGGAGCCGATTGTACGTAACAGTGACGTAACAGCGCTCATACGTGACTAAGACGAAGCAAAATAATATATCCATACTTCACACCTACCTTTCTTTCTCTCTCTCTCTCTCTCTCTCTCTCTCTCTCTCTCTCTCTCTCTCTCTCTCTCTCTCTCTCTCTCTCTCTCTCTCTCTCTTGTATGTATGGATAGACATGATTTCTTTCTGGTGTGTGTGTGTGTGTGTGTGTGTGTGTGTGTGTGTGGTGTGTGTGTGTGTGTTTGCGCGTGTGTTGATTTTGTCACGGTGTGTACGGAGTTCATTTCCTGAGAATTGGTGTCCGTCATTGATTTGAAGTTGTAAGCTTGCAATGGGTCTCCGTGTTTTCATGTGACACACACACACACACACACACACACACACACACACACACACACACACACACACACACACACACACACACACACACACACACACACAGAGTAATCTTAACTCACATCAATCATGCATTCGGGTTGACTCACTCGCTGGCTGACCACAGACTTACTCGTTCCTCACTCGTTCCTCTTTCCTCCACATTCACTTTCATCGGCCTTCCCACGTTCCTTGCATTCAATTGTAATATTGATGGTAGAAAACTGCTGAAGATGTGGAGTATTCAAGGTCTTGCTAGCAGTTGCACAGATGGCAAAGTGGCCTCTTGATGATGCATTGCTGCTGTTTAAATTGCAGTGTGTTTGCGATAGTCGCTCGGGACAGTATTGCTAACGTCAGGATGTCAACAAGTGAGTTTTCCCCCTCAACCTTCCAATATCCGCAATAGAAAACGGCGTCGATTGAAGAGAGTATGGGATGAAAGGGAAAATGTTTAGATTCTCTTTATGCTATTTTTTTTTTGATAAATTTGTGTTTTTCTTTTTAACCTCGTTTTATATCGTTATATGATGTACCTAGGTACTAAAATGTTAGATATTTATCTATCTTTTATTTTTGCATTTGTATGATCATTGTATTTCTCTTTATTCGTATACTATCATTCACTTCCAAAATCATTATTTTACCAATCTCTTCCAAATCCTAATATTGGAACCTTATCCATTTTTTAAGCGTTTATTAACATTTTCCAAAGAATCTCTCTCTCTCTCTCTCTCTCTCTCTCTCTCTCTCTCTCTCTCTCTCTCTCTCTCTCTCTCTCTCTCTCTCTCTCTCTCTCTCTCTCTCTCTCTCTCCTTGCCAGCATTTACTTATTCCAGATCAATATTTTTCTCACCAACATGATTGAGTTACGTGTTTAGTGTATTCCTCCTTTCCGCTCCTTGCACAAGTATCTGGTTCACTCAGATGACCGCGACTGCCGGAGGAGGGTCAGCGGTGTTTGCTTAAATTCTTAACCTTCGTCGCGCTCTTTTTATTCTAGTGTTTCATGTTTCACATTTCTGCAACTTGTAATTTTTTCGTCAAACCATTCATCTCAATCATACCTTTTCTTTTTTTATTCTAGAGACCAGTTTCCTAATGCTTACCATGTTTTTGGTGAATGCATTGGCCCCATTTTCTCTCCATTCTCTTCCTTCGTTGCTGTTTTAAGTTTTGTAACATTTGTGTAATCGTGTGGCCTGGAACGTTGAGGGTGGTGGCTGAAATAGTACGTGGGAAGGGGAAAGAAGAAGAGAAGAAAGGTAATTATTTTTTATTTCGCTTAATTGCTTCACCGCCGATATCACTAATCGCTGTTTGGCTTTACATTGTATTTCTCGACTGTAGTGTTGGTCCCGCTCCTGCTCCCCTGCCCTTTCTGCGTCTCTCAGCCGACACCATAGTTTTCCATGCTTCGTCTAGTCTTGTCACTCCGGTCTGCTACAAGCGACGGATGACACTCGTTACCAAGGACTGTCACCGCATCAAATGAACAGATTTCGGTTACGCAGCACTGGTCAACCATTGCTCCCTACAAAAGGTAGTCGTCTTAGAAACTACGCTGCTTTAAGATGATGAGTGTAGATTGTAAACATAGCTACTCGCTGAATTATTTATGGTAATGTGGCGTAGTGATGAAATAGTGTTGTCTCTGTGGTTTGATTTGTAACGAGCCATGCACAGTCGCCACGAAGTGATGCTATGTTCTACAATATGCCTCATACAAAAAAAAAAAAAGTAGCTTGTAACTTCCGCATTACGTATCCATTTCTTCTTGGGCTTTGCGTAATTGTTAATATAACGCATTTCATTTGCCCAAGTATTGTACCTCATTTGTAGACATGAAATTCACTGGACTTTGTAACATCCCTATTGTTCGTGTCTTCAATTTTTTGTCAACAATTTGTTATCTGGCCTCTCCCTCTCATAGATAACGTTTAGATGAATATTTCACTATTTGAAAAAAAAAAAAAAAATTCAGTATAGATCTATGAAGTACTCTTTATAGAAAATTGTTTTCGTACTAAAGATGCAATAATTGAAAACGAGATTACATTTTGGTTGATGTTTGTGTTGTGTGGTTGACATGTAGTGATGAGCTACAACAACAATGTTTTGCAACTGTAGATGAAGACATCTAGGTTAGCATACGTGGGGCTGGAGAGACTCAAGATCGAATGTTATTTTATAAATGCACTGAACCGTGCAAAAGACAAAAGATATGTGATGATGTAACTGATCACTTTTGCAGACACGAAAAAGGTTTTAGATTCGAATACATCCATAACTCTTATTGCCATTGGGAGCTGAATCTTTATCACAGACAAGGTAAATATGATGAAATTGAAAACATGTTTTGCTTTACTGAAAAGTTTCCTAAATAATTTAAATGAAAAAAAAGTAAGCGAAGAAAGAATATACTAAAAGCTAACATGTGTAGATATAACTTATATTCAATAAAACATTATTCCCAGATTTTGAAAGCACATTAATATTTGTCATCAGCAGTAGTGATAAACACTGATTTTTCGTTTTGATTTGATTGCGTAATTCTAGGAAATTATAATTAGCGTTGAAATGTTAGAAAAAAGAAATGTAGAGACTACGATATCGTCATCTTGTAAATCTTGTATTGAGAAAAATCGTAATAAAAAATGCACATATGACATGGTTCTTTCTTGGTGACTTCATGGTTATGGAGGGTTTCGTAAAATTACCGTTTTTTTTTTTTTTGTGATGAGTTGTGTATTTACCAATGTTTGTCTCTCTGTCAGTCTGCAAAGAGATGAAAAGATTTTTTTTTCTTTATGTAGGAAGGACACCGGCCAAGGGCAACAAAAATCTAATAAAAAAAATGCCCACTGAAATGCCAGTCCCATAAAAGGGTCAAAGCAGTGGTCAAAAATTGATGAATAAGTGTCTTTAAACCTCTCTCTTGAAGGAATTCGTCATAGGAATGTGGAAATATAGAAGCAGGCAGGGAGTTCCAGAGTTTACCAGAGAAAGGGATGAATGATTGAGAATACTGATTAATTCTTGCGTTAGAGAGATGGACAGAATAGGGGTGAGAGAAAGAAGAAAGTCTTGTGCAGCGAGCCCGCGGGAGGAGAGGAGGCATGCAGTTAGCAAGATCAGAAGAGCAGTTAGCATGAAAATAGCGGTAGAAGACAGCTAGATATGCAACATTGCAGCGGTGAGAGAGAGGCTGAAGACAGTCAGTATATATGGATTTCTAAGAATCTATTACGTTTTGTGGCGGATCCAGACATATAAGGGGGTCTAGAATTTTACAGGTGCCCATGGACCTCTGCCTTGTCATTGAAGCTCTGTGGGTAATGTTTGCCTTGTTTTAGATAAGTCCGCGGATAATGTTAGCCAGATTTCACCGAAGTCTACGGACTGTCGTGTTTCATTCGAGTCTGCGGAACATAGTTACCATGGTTTATATTGTGTGGCATTGGCGGAGACATTTGCTTTTTGAGCGTCTTCCATCTAGTATGATTGTGTTAGAAAACTCACCGTACATGTGTTAATTTTCTTAATTTATCCCCTTCGTCCCACTTTATTAAAAAGTTCGGGACTGTGTGATGAATTTCTTTAGTATGGTGTGGTGGCAATGTCTGGTAGCCCCTCATGACAGTCAGTCTGGCAAATCTGGTGCGGCTTGGCGTTGCATGGCTTTACCTACTTTTAATTAAGAACTAGAACTGGTAACTCTGTGGGATGAACAGCTATTTAGTTTGTATGTTTATTGCAAACTCTCCGAGACTAAACTGTGTTCAGATGGACTTCACATTAGCTTTGTGTCTCATGATAAAAATGACAGAAGACATTCATACAGCATACTAGATATAGCAGTGGACGAGACAGATGACCGTTGAGAAAAATGATCGTGCAGCATAATCGTTCCTTAATCTTGCTTACTATTTCTTTTGCATTTGTTGTACTTGCTATTATTTAGGGGGATTAAGAAAGATATATGTAACTGTAACACATACTTTAATTTCATGGCAAATAGTTTCAGAAATAAAGTCGCTTGTAATAACCAGCTTTTATGCACATCTTATATATGTAAAGTATAATAGACAGTTATTCACACGTGTGCAAAAGGCTGGAGCACTTCCGCTGGTCTCTACGATCCCTGATTAAAGCTAGTAATTTTTGTCAACTATTTAACCATTATAGGGATTGAATGGCCTGCTTGGAGCGTTGTAGTTGTAGCCAGTATTACAATTAGGTTTGACGGTGGAGGTGGCGGTGATGGTGTTGTACACTTTGTTGTAGACTGTGGAGGTAACGTAGTTGGTATTGTAAACGGTGTTAGTGACGTACTGGGTGCGGGTCCTGCCTGGAAGGTATTGAGTGCTGTAGTATGTGCGTGTATTCGTCACGTACTGGGTCTGGGCCGGTTGGTAGACGGTGGTTTGGATCGTTTGCTGAGAGTAAATGGTTGTTGGCACCACCTGTGTTGACACTTGGGTCCTCACCACCTGCTGGGGCACCGTCACCGTCCTGGTGACATACTGGGGCACCTGTTGCGTGCGGTAGACGGTGGACACCTGCTGCTGCACCTGTGTGCGAGTGACGTACTGGGTCTGTGTGTTGGTGAGCACCACCTCAGAGTAAATGGTGCTGGTGACAGGCACCACGTCGAGAGCTTTCTCTAGTCTCTGTGCATGTCGCTGTTCTATCTATACATATTGTGTATAAAATAACAAAGCTCCAAAGACTGGTACTCTCCCTCAACATAAGCCCAAGCTGTCGTCTTGCACGTCTTACACTTCATCATCATCATCATCATTATTAGTTTCATCATTGTCAGCTTTATCATCGTTATCATTATCAACTTCATCATCATCATCATCGTTAGTTTCAACATCATTATCATCATCATCATCATCAGCTTCATCATTATCCATCATCATCAGCAGGAGCAGGAGCAGGAGGAGGCAGTAGACACCTGCCGAAACGATAATTACTCCCAGTGAGGTCTAAAGCACTGTTCAGGGGGTGCTGTGAACTTATCATTAAACCCAGCTGTGACCTCACTGAACGTTTCCCTTTGTGTCTCACAACACAAGGGGGTAGTCACAGCCTGCCCTCTAAAGACAACTCTCTTCCTCCACACAAAACTACAAGCACCTAATAACACACACACCCTTCACTCAAAAAATTTTAAAATCATGGCGACTCCTACACCAGCCTCGGAGTCCCCATCTGGGGAGGGGACCATAAATGTCCCCAGGTAGGACTGCCTTTCCGTCGACGACTCTAAGTGTCTTGACACCCCCCTCAACTTTTTCTTCATTAACTTCTGCAACATTCGCGGTCTAAGATCTAATTTTCAATCTGTAGAACACCACCTCTCCTCTTCTAAACCTCATCTTCTTTTCCTCACTGAAACTCAGGTGTCTGAGGCAACTGACAGTAGCCCCTTTTCTGTTCCCTCCTACTTTCTCTATCCTCATTTTCGATCCAAAGCTGGATGCTGCGTTTATGTGCGCAATGACTTAACCTGCTCTCGTGCCCACGCTCTTGAATCTTCCGAGTTTTCCACCATCTGGCTACGACTACAGAGTCATTCTCATACTAAATTTATCTGTGCTGTATACCTCTCTCCTAACTCCTCTGACTATAAGAAATTCTTTGACTACTTAACTTCCAAAGTGGAGCACATTCTGACCCTCTTCCCTTTTGCAGAGATCTCCATTCTTGGAGACTTCAATGTTCACCACCAGCTTTGGCTTTCCTCTCCCTTCACTGACCATCCTGGTGAACTAGCCTACAACTTTGCTATCCTCCACGACCTAGAGCAATTGGTGCAACACCCTACTCGTATTCCTGACCGTCTTGGAGATACGCCCAACATTCTTGACCTTTTCCTGACCTCTAATCCTTCTGCTTATGCTGTCACCCTTTCTTCTCCGTTGGGCTCCTCCGATCACAATCTCATATCTTTATCTTGTCCTATCACTCCAATCCCTCCTCAGGATCCCCCTAAGCGAAGGTGCCTCTGGCGTTTTGCCTCTGCTAGTTGGGGGGACCTGAGGCGGTATTTTGCTGATTTTCCTTGGAATGACTACTGCTTCCGTGTCAGAGACCCGTCTTTATGTGCTGAGCGCATAACAGAGGTGATAGTGTCTGGCATGGAGGCGTACATTCCTCACTCTTTTTCTCGTCCTAAACCTTCTAAACCTTGGTTTAACACAGCTTGTTCTCGTGCTATACATGATAGAGAGGTGGCCCACAAAAGGTACTTAAGCCTTCCTTCACCAGAATCTCATGCACTTTATATTTCTGCCCGGAACCATGCCAAGTCTGTTCTCCAACTAGCCAAAAACTCCTTCATTAACAGAAAATGTCAAAACCTTTCAAGATCTAACTCCCCTTGTGATTTCTGGCATCTAGCCAAAAATATCTCCAATAACTTTGCTTCTTCTTCTTTCCCTCCTCTACTTCAACCAGATGGCACCACTGCTATCACATCTATTTCTAAAGCTGAACTCTTTGCTCAAACCTTTGCTAAAAACTCTACCTTGGACGATTCTGGGCTTGTTCCTCCCTCTCCTCCACCCTCTGACTACTTCATGCCTCGTATTAAAATTCTTCGTAATGATGTTTTCCATGCCCTCGCTGGCCTAAACCCTCGGAAGGCTTATGGACCTGATGGGGTCCCTCCTATTGTTCTCCGAAACTGTGCCTCCGTGCTTGCACCTTGCCTAGTCAAACTCTTTCAGCTCTGTCTGTCAACATCTACCTTTCCTTCTTGCTGGAAGTTTGCCTACATTCAACCTGTTCCTAAAAAGGGTGACCGCTCTAATCCTTCAAACTACCGTCCTATTGCTTTAATTTCCTGCTTATCTAAAGTTTTTGAATCTATCCTCAACAGGAAGATTCTTAAACATCTATCACTTCACAACCTTCTATCTGATCGCCAGTATGGGTTCCGTCAAGGCCGCTCTACTGGTGATCTTCTGGCTTTCCTTACTGAGTCTTGGTCATCCTCTTTTAGAGACTTTGGTGAAACTTTTGCTGTTGCCTTGGACATATCAAAAGCCTTTGATAGAGTCTGGCACAAAGCTTTGATTTCCAAACTACCCTCCTACGGTTTCTATCCTTCTCTCTGTAACTTCATCTCAAGTTTCCTTTCTGACCGTTCTATTGCTGCTGTGGTAGACGGTCACTGTTCTTCTCCTAAATCTATTAACAGTGGTGTTCCTCAGGGTTCTGTCCTGTCACCCACTCTCTTCTTATTATTCATTAATGATCTTCTAAACCAAACTTCTTGTCCTATCCACTCCTATGCTGATGATACCACCCTGCACTTTTCCACGTCTTTTCATAGACGTCCAACCCTTCAGGAGGTAAACATATCACGCAGGGAAGCCACAGAACGCCTGACTTCTGATCTTTCTAAAATTTCTGATTGGGGCAGAGCAAACTTGGTATTGTTCAATGCCTCAAAAACTCAATTCCTCCATCTATCAACTTGACACAATCTTCCAGACAACTATCCCCTCTTCTTCAATGACACTCAACTGTCCCCCTCTTCTACACTGAACATCCTCGGTCTGTCCTTTACTTATAATCTGAACTGGAAACTTCACATCTCATCTCTAGCTAAAACAGCTTCTATGAAGTTAGGTGTTCTGAGACGTCTCCGCCAGTTTTTCTCACCCCCCCAGCTGCTAACTCTGTACAAGGGCCTTATCCGTCCATGTATGGAGTATGCTTCACATGTCTGGGGGGGTTCCACTCATACTGCTGTTCTAGACAGGGTGGAATCAAAAGCTTTTCGTCTCATCAACTCCTCTCCTCTAACTGACTGTCTTCAGCCTCTCTCTCACCGCCGCAATGTTGCATCTCTAGCTGTCTTCTACCGCTATTTTCATGCTAACTGCTCTTCTGATCTTGCTAACTGCATGCCTCCCCTCCTTCCGCGGCCTCGCTGCACAAGACTTTCTTCTTTCTCTCACTCCTATTCTGTCCACCTCTCTAACGCAAGAGTTAACCAGTATTCTCAATCATTCATCCCTTTCTCTGGTAAACTCTGGAACTCCTTGCCTGCTTCTGTATTTCCACCTTCCTATGACTTGAATTCCTTCAAGAGGGAGGTTTCAGGACACTTATCCACCAATTTTTGACCACTGCTTTGACCCTTTTAGGGACTGGCATTTCAGTGGGCATTTTTTTTTATTAGATTTTTGTTGCCCTTGGCCAGTATCCTTCCTACATAAAAAAAAAAAAAAAAAAAAAAAAAAAAGCAGCAGCAGGAACTTTATCATTATTATCAACACCATCATCATCATAATCATCATGATCATTATCATTACCATCACCATCATCATCATCATCATCATCATCGTCATTGTCATCATCACCAAAACCACCATCACTACCACCACCACCAAAACCAGTATCATGATCATCATCATCGCCATCACCTATATATATATATATATATATATATATATATATATATATATATATATATATATATATATATATATATATATATATATATATATATATATATATATATATATATATATATATATATATATATATATATATATATATATATATATATATATATATATATATATATATATATATATATATATATATATATATATATATACGCCAATGCAGCAACTCTTCATATAAAGCCTAATTGAGGGCTGACTCCACTAACACTCCCAAAATACGAAGGAATAAGTGTTAAGACACCATTGATGAATGCTTAATGAGAGAACAATACTTAAGAAGACTTTGTATTATCAGATAAAGGCATTCGATCAGCGTACAGTATTTATAGGAAGATTAATCACCAGCAGAGCCAACAAGTGTCTCTGCTTTCCACACGCAAGAGTGGTTCAGAAGCAGGACTCAGCTGTGGTCAGCGGCCATATGGATTAAAAGGCTTGGCCGGAGCATTGTAGTTGTAACCTGTTTTACAGTAAGGTTTGAGTGTACGAGTAGCAGTGATGGTGTTGTACACCGGTCTATAGGTAGTGGAAGTGACATAGTTAGTGTTGTAAACGGTGCTGGTGACGTACTGGGTGCGGGTCCTGCCGGGCACCTGCTGGGTGTTGACAGCAGTGCGAGTGACGGTCACGTGCTGGGTTTGGGCCGGCTGGTAGACAGTGGTTTGGATCGTCTGCTGAGTATAGATAGTTGTGGGCACCACCTGTGTAGACACTTGAGTGCTGACCACCTGCTGTGGCACCGTCACTGTCCTGGTGACGTACTGGGGCACCTGCTGCGTGCGGTAGACGGTGGTCGTCTGCTGCTGCACCTGTGTGCGGGTGACGTACCGGGTCTGTGTGTTAGTGATCACCACCTCAGAGACGATGGTGGTGGTGACAGGCACCACCTGGGTGCTGGTGACGACTCGTGTCTGTCCCGGCTGGGTGACGGTTCGAGTGACAACGTTGGTCCTGTAGACGGTGGTGGAGCGCACCACATCTGGGGCAGGGATGACCGTGGTGGAGTAGACAGTGCTGTACTGGGTGCTCTGGACGGTGCGGGTCTGTCCCGGGAGCTGCTGTGTCCTGGTGACTGTCTGGGTCTGGTAGACGGTGCTGTAAACCTGCTGAGGAACCACCTGGGTGGACACCACGTTCCTGGTGACGGTGGTGGGCACCTGCTGGATGCGGGTGGTGTACCTGGTCTGGTACTGGACTTGGGTGCGGACAACCTCTTGTGTGCGTGTGACGTAGTTGACCTGAGGAGGGAGCGTGACGACCTCGGTGTGCACCCTGTCCTCCGTGCGGGTCACCGTCGCTGTCTGGTACACGATGGAGGGAACGACTTGTGTGCGAATGACCTCAGAATAGATGGTGGTGTGCACCTGTTGGGTCTTATAGTCCGTCTGGGTGATATACTGCACGTTGGTGTTGTAAACGGTGGAGGGAACCACTTGAGTGGAGTACTGGGTCTGTGTTTGGTAGACGGTGGAGGGCTCACACTTGTGAGGAGGAAGGTATCCCAAGGAGGGAAAAAGTCTTACTTTGTTGCCAAATAAATGTCTGCGCTGCCGATCCACAGAGGCTGTCAGCGTGACGCCCATCAGCACGTGTAGCACCAGCAACAACATTAAGACCTTCATTGTGTTCCTGAAAGATGGAAAAGGTGTTTTGTAATAATGTGGCTGCATATTATATGATAGTCACATGATGAAAAGTAATGGCTTGATGAGTAACTTTGAAAACTACGAACTACTCACCTGATCAATCTGCATCGAAGGAACCATTAAATCAAATAAAAGCATGTGGCATTGGTTGGTTTATGTGACGTCAATAGATCATACACCATGAAAAACAGATCGATCTTTTAAATAGCCTAATCACAGCACAATTGTGTTGTGCTTCAATCAGATGAAAGAATCACCGGTACTAAAGTTTATTTTATCCCTTGATGTTGAAGGGAACGGCAGGAGGGTCGTAGTTATATCCTGTTTGTCCACAAGTGCCTGTGACGGTCGTGGTGACGGTGACCTGCTGGGGTCGGTTGACAGTTTGGTAGACGATGCTATGCTGTTGCTGAGTCTGCACCACCTGCTGGGTGATGACGCGGTCCGGGCCGGACACCTGCACCACAGAGGTGCGCGTCACCTCCCTGGTCTGGTAGACAGGGTATGGGGTGACATACTGGGTCTGCACCACAGTCTGCACCTGGGTGAAGGGCTGCACCTGGGTCCTGTAGATGGTGGTATAGATAATGGTGGGCACCACTTGGGTCCTCACCACCTCTTGAGGAACGACCTGCGTAATAACTTGAGTCTGAGTGACGACGTTGGTGCGGGTGACGACCTGCTCGCGGGTGGCGTAAGCATTTTCGTAACGGGTGTTGATGGAGGTGAAGGGGATGACCTGCTGGCGCTGGACCACGCTGGTGCGGATCACATCCTGGCCCCTGACGACGCTGGTCTGGACCACCTGGCGC
>NC_087156.1:26861996-26874496 GCF_035594125.1 Scylla paramamosain | reverse complement strand
AACGAAGGCTATTCACAATGTTGACTGTAAACTGTCACAAAGGGTACAACAAAATACATTTAAAGTGAGTGAATGAAGACGCTGACTCTGCCCTGGATGAGAAAAATTAGAAAGCGATGAAATAACTCCTCAGTGAAGAAGGGGGCGTAAAGCAAGGAGCCGATTGTCCGTAACAGTGACGTAACAGCGCTCATACGTGACTAAGACGAAGCAAAATAATATATCCATACTTCACACCTACCTTTCTCTCTCTCTCTCTCTCTCTCTCTCTCTCTCTCTCTCTCTCTCTCTCTTGTATGTATGGATAGACATGATTTCTTTCTGGTGTGTGTGTGTGTGTGTGTGTGTGTGTGTGTGCGCGTGTGTTGATTTTGTCACGGTGTGTACGGAGTTTATTTCCTGAGAATTGGTGTCCGTCATTGATTTGAAGTTGTAAGCTTGCAATGGGTCTCCGTGTTTTCATGTGACACACACACACACACACACACACACACACACACACACACACACACACACACACACACACACACACACACACACACACACACACACACACAGAGTAATCTTAACTCACATCAATCATGCATTCGGGTTGACTCACTCGCTGGCTGACCACAGACTTACTCGTTCCTCACTCGTTCCTCTTTCCTCCACATTCACTTTCATCGGCCTTCCCACGTTCCTTGCATTCAATTGTAATATTGATGGTAGAAAACTGCTGAAGATGTGGAGTATTCAAGGTCTTGCTAGCAGTTGCACAGATGGCAAAGTGGCCTCTTGATGATGCATTGCTGCTGTTTAAATTGCAGTGTGTTTGCGATAGTCGCTCGGGACAGTATTGCTAACGTCAGGATGTCAACAAGTGAGTTTTCCCCCTCAACCTTCCAATATCCGCAATAGAAAACGGCGTCGATTGAAGAGAGTATGGGATGAAAGGGAAAATGTTTAGATTCTCTTTATGCTATTTTTTTTTTTGATAAATTTGTGTTTTCTTTTAACCTCGTTTTATATCGTTATATGATGTACCTAGGTACTAAAATGTTAGATATTTATCTATCTTTTATTTTTGCATTTGTATGATCATTGTATTTCTCTTTATTCGTATACTATCATTCACTTCCAAAATCATTATTTTACCAATCTCTTCCAAATCCTAATATTGGAACCTTATCCATTTTTTAAGCGTTTATTAACATTTTCCAAAGAATCTCTCTCTCTCTCTCTCTCTCTCTCTCTCTCTCTCCTCTCTCTCTCTCTCTCTCTCTCTCTCTCTCTCTCTCTCTCTCTCTCTCCTTGCCAGCATTTACTTATTCCAGATCAATATTTTTCTCACCAACATGATTGAGTTACGTGTTTAGTGTATTCCTCCTTTCCGCTCCTTGCACAAGTATCTGGTTCACTCAGATGACCGCGACTGCCGGAGGAGGGTCAGCGGTGTTTGCTTAAATTCTTAACCTTCGTCGCGCTCTTATTATTCTAGTGTTTCATGTTTCACATTTCTGCAACTTGTAATTTTTTCGTCAAACCATTCATCTCAATCATACCTTTTCTTTTTTTATTCTAGAGACCAGTTTCCTAATGCTTACCATGTTTTTGGTGAATGCATTCGCCCCATTTTCTCTCCATTCTCTTCCTTCGTTGCTGTTTTAAGTTTTGTAACATTTGTGTAATCGTGTGGCCTGGAACGTTGAGGGTGGTGGCTGAAATAGTACGTGGGAAGGGGAAAGAAGAAGAGAAGAAAGGTAATTATTTTTTATTTCGCTTAATTGCTTCACCGCCGATATCACTAATCGCTGTTTGGCTTTACATTGTATTTCTCGACTGTAGTGTTGGTCCCGCTCCTGGTCCCCTGCCCTTTCTGCGTCTCTCAGCCGACACCATAGTTTTCCATGCTTCGTCTAGTCTTGTCACTCCGGTCTGCTACACGCGACGGATGACACTCGTTACCAAGGACTGTCACCGCATCAAATGAACAGATTTCGGTTACGCAGCACTGGTCAACCATTGCTCCCTACAAAAGGTAGTCGTCTTAGAAACTACGCTGCTTTAAGATGATGAGTGTAGATTGTAAACATAGCTACTCGCTGAATTATTTATGGTAATGTGGCGTAGTGATGAAATAGTGTTGTCTCTGTGGTTTGATTTGTAACGAGCCATGCACAGTCGCCACAAAGTGATGCTATGTTCTACAATATGCCTCATACAAAAAAAAAAAAAAAAAAGTAGCTTGTAACTTCCGCATTACGTATCCATTTCTTCTTGGGCTTTGCGTAATTGTTAATATAACGCATTTCATTTGCCCAAGTATTGTACCTCATTTGTAGACATGAAATTCACTGGACTTTGTAACATCCCTATTGTTCGTGTCTTGAATTTTTTGTCAACAATTTGTTACCTGGCCTCTCCCTCTCATAGATAACTTTTAGATGAATATTTCACTATTTGAAAAAAAAAAAAAAAATCAGTATAGATCTATGAAGTACTCTTTATAGAAAATTGTTTTCATACTAAAGATGCAATAATTGAAAACGAGATTACATTTTGGTTGATGTTTGTGTTGTGTGGTTGACATGTAGTGATGAGCTACAACAACAATGTTTTGCAACTGTAGAAGAAGACATCTAGGTTAGCATACGTGGGGCTGGAGAGACTCAAGATCGAATGTTATTTTATAAATGCACTGAACCCTGCAAAAGACAAAAGATATGTGATGATGTAACTAATCACTTTTGCAGACACGAAAAAGGTTTTAGATTCGAATACATCCATAACTCTTATTGCCATTGGCAGCTGAATCTTTATCACAGACAAGGTAAATATAATGAAATTGAAAACATGTATTGCTTTACTGAAAAGTTTCCTAAATAATTTAAATGAAAAAAAAAAGTAAGCGAAGAAAGAATATACTAAAAGCTAACATGTGTAGATATAACTTATATTCAATAAAAACATTATTCCCAGATTTTGAAAGCACATTAATATTTGTCATCAGTAGTAGTGATAAACACTGATTTTTCGTTTTGATTTGATTGCGTAATTCTAGGAAATTATAATTAGCGTTGAAATGTTAGAAAAAAGAAATGTAGAGACTACGATATCGTCATCTTGTAAATCTTGTATTGAGAAAAATCGTAATAAAAAATGCACATATGACATGGTTCTTTCTTGGTGACTTCATGGTTATGGAGGGTTTCGTAAAATTACCGTTTTTTTTTTTTTGTGATGAGTTGTGTATTTACCAATGTTTGTCTGTCTGTCAGTCTGCAAAGAGATGAAAAGATTTTTTTTTTCTTTATGTAGGAAGGACACCGGCCAAGGGCAACAAAAATCTAATAAAAAAAATGCCCACTGAAATGCCAGTCCCATAAAAGGGTCAAAGCAGTGGTCAAAAATTGATGAATAAGTGTCTTTAAACCTCTCTCTTGAAGGAATTCGTCATAGGAATGTGGAAATATAGAAGCAGGCAGGGAGTTCCAGAGTTTACCAGAGAAAGGGATGAATGATTGAGAATACTGATTAATTCTTGCGTTAGAGAGATGGACAGAATAGGGGTGAGAGAAAGAAGAAAGTCTTGTGCAGCGAGCCCGCGGGAGGAGAGGAGGCATGCAGTTAGCAAGATCAGAAGAGCAGTTAGCATGAAAATAGCGGTAGAAGACAGCTAGATATGCAACATTGCGGTGGTGAGAGAGAGGCTGAAGACAGTCAGTATAAATGGATTTCTAAGAATCTATTACGTTTTGTGGCGGATCCAGACATATAAGGGGGTCTAGAATTTTACAGGTGCCCATGGACCTCTGCGTTGTCATTGAAGCTCTGTGGGTAATGTTTGCCTTGTTTTAGATAAGTCCGCGGATAATGTTAGCCAGATTTCACCGAAGTCTACGGACTGTCGTGTTTCATTCGAGTCTGCGGAACATAGTTACCATGGTTTATATTGTGTGGCATTGGCGGAGACATTTGCTTTTTGAGCGTCTTCCATCTAGTATGATTGTGTTAGAAAACTCACCGTACATGTGTTAATTTTCTTAATTTATCCCCTTCGTCCCACTTTATTAAAAAGTTCGGGACTGTGTGATGAATTTCTTTAGTATGGTGTGGTGACAATGTCTGGTAGCCCCTCATGACAGTCAGTCTGGCAAATCTGGTGCGGCTTGGCGTTGCATGGCTTTACCTACTTTTAATTAAGAACTAGAACTGGTAAATCTGTGGGATGAACAGCTATTTAGTTTGTATGTTTATTGCAAACTCTCCGAGACTAAACTGTGTTCAGATGGACTTCACATTAGCTTTGTGTCTCATGATAAAAATGACAGAAGACATTCATACAGCATACTAGATATAGCAGTGGACGAGACAGATGACCGTTGAGAAAAATGATCGTGCAGCATAATCGTTCCTTAATCTTGCTTACTATTTCTTTTGCATTTGTTGTACTTGCTATTATTTAGGGGGATTAAGAAAGATATATGTAACTGTAACACATACTTTAATTTCATGGCAAATAGTTTCAGAAATAAAGTCGCTTGTAATAACCAGCTTTTATGCACATCTTATATATGTAAAGTATAATAGACAGTTATTCACACGTGTGCAAAAGGCTGGAGCACTTCCGCTGGTCTCTACGATCCCTGATTAAAGCTAGTAATTTTTGTCAACTATTTAACCATTATAGGGATTGAATGGCCTGCTTGGAGCGTTGTAGTTGTAGCCAGTATTACAATTAGGTTTGACGGTGGAGGTGGCGGTGATGGTGTTGTACACTTTGTTGTAGACTGTGGAGGTAACGTAGTTGGTATTGTAAACGGTGTTAGTGACGTACTGGGTGCGGGTCCTGCCTGGAAGGTATTGAGTGCTGTAGTATGTGCGTGTATTCGTCACGTACTGGGTCTGGGCCGGTTGGTAGACGGTGGTTTGGATCGTTTGCTGAGAGTAAATGGTTGTTGGCACCACCTGTGTTGACACTTGGGTCCTCACCACCTGCTGGGGCACCGTCACCGTCCTGGTGACATACTGGGGCACCTGTTGCGTGCGGTAGACGGTGGACACCTGCTGCTGCACCTGTGTGCGAGTGACATACTGGGTCTGTGTGTTGGTGAGCACCACCTCAGAGTAAATGGTGCTGGTGACAGGCACCACCTGAGTGCTAGTGATGATTCTTGTTTGTCCTGGCTGGGAGATGGTTTGGGTGACAACGTTGGTCCTGTAGACTGTGGTGGTTCTGTAAACATCCTGCGCTGGAATGACGACGGTGGAGTAAGCAGTTCTATATTCAGTGCTGTATATTGTGCGGGTCTGTCCCGGGAGTTGCTGGGTGCTGGTGACCGTCTGGGTCTGATAGATGGTGCTGTAAACCTGCTGGGGAACCACCTGGGTGGACACCACGTTCCTGGTGACAGTGGTGGGTATCTGCTGGATGCGGGTGGAGTACCTAGTTTGGTACTGGACTTGGGTGCGGATAGCCTCTTGTGTGCGTGTGACGTAGTTGACCTGAGGCGGGAGCGTGACGACCTGGGTGCGCACATTCTCCTGCGTACGGGTCACCGTCACCGTCTGGTACACAACTGATGGAACAACTTGTGTGCGAACGACCTCAGAATAAACGGTAGTGTACACCTGTTGGGTTCTGTAGTCCGTCTGGGTGATGTACTGTACATTGGTGTTGTAGACGGTTGAAGGAATCACCTGAGTGGAATATTGAGTTTGTGTGCGGTATACAGTGGAGGGCTGGCAGTATGATGTTTGGGGCGGCAAGTATCCACCAAAGGACGGTTCCAGGCCATTTCCACCACCAAACCTTTCTCCAGCAAGTCCTCGGGTGAAGACCACCAGCAGCAGCACCAATGGTGTCCACATCATTTCTGTTGGAAAAAATGTAAAGGATTTGATGTTAGTGGGATAAGAATAATAATAATAAAAAAAAGTGAATATGAAGTATGACGAACAAACGATACTTACACATTTCTAGAAGATTTACACTACTTGGCCATCAGGTCTTCACTAAGATCCAAACCAACACTTAAAAGGATCATAGTTTAATTGTGTTTCGACCTCAAACTGTCGAAAATACAATACCAACATCAGGTTATGTAACATTCATGGCTTAGTTAAAGTTTTATGGTACACATTAAAGAAAAAAAAAAAACACCTGAAAATTATTTTCCGTAATTGAAGGGAATGGAAGGTCTATTGTAGTTGTATCCCGTTTGTCCGCAAGTGCCAGTTACGGTCCTGGTGACGGTGACCTGCTGGGGTTGGTTGACGGTTTGATAGACGACCTGCTGTTGCTGCTGAGTTTGAGCCACCTGCTGGGTGATGACACGGTCCTGGCCTGGGACCTGCACCACAGAGGTGCGCGTCACTTCTTGGGTACGGTAGACAGGGGCGGGGGTGACATACTGGGTCTGTACCACTGTCTGCACCTGCGTGAAGGGCTGCACCTGGGTTCTGTAGATGGTGGTGTAGATGGTGGTGGGTACCACTTGGGTTCTCACCACCTCCTGGGTAACGACTTGAGTGCGGTATTGAGTTTGAGTGACGACGTTGGTGCGGTAGACGACCTGCTCGCGGGTGACGTAAGCATTTTCGTAACGGGTGTTGACGGCGGTGAAGGGGATGATCTGCTGGCGCTGGACCACGCTGGTGCGGATCACATCCTGGCCCCGGACGACGCTGGTCTGGACCACCTGGCGCACGTTGGTGGAGGTGACGTAGCGGGTGTTGGCGGGCTGCTGCTGGCGGATCACGGAGGTCTGGACCACGGTCTGCACGCGGGTGCGAACCACGTCAGGTCCGGGGATGGAGACGTACTGGGTTTGCTGAACCACCTGCGTCTGGTAGTTGACGACAGGCTGGTTAACAGTCTGAATCTGTGTGCGGGTGACCTCAACAGGTACTACCTGTGTCTGTACCTGTGTCTGGGTGATGTAGCTGACCTGGGGCACCACGCGGGTCGTGGTGATGTATTGGACCTCCTGACGGGGAGGGCTGGGTACGGTCTGGGTCACCACTCGGTCCACATACCGAACCGTGGTTTGTTGGATAACGCTGGTCTGGTACTGTATTTGCGTCTGGACTCTGGTTCTGTACTGTGTGGTGGGAACCACCTGTGTTCTATACATAGTTGTTGTTATATATTGTGTGTTCACTTGATTGACGGTCTGAACCACGACGGAGGTCTGATAGCGGGTGTCATACACGACAGAGGTGACCGTCTCACAGACAGGTTCAGGTCTGGGAGGAAGATAACCACCCTGGGGGATGGCGGAGGCCAGGGAGGCCAGCAGCAGCGTTGCCGTCAAACGCCACATCCTGCAACAAAGAGAAATTCCACAGGTTAGAGCAGCGGTGATTGGAACCCCCGCGTCTCGCCAACTCATTTGGGAATAAAGTCCAATCACGCGCCGCTCCCCTGTGCAATTTCTCCGTGCGGTGTGGGTTGTGGGCTGACCCGAGAGGACTTTATCGCCCAGATGAGCAGAGAGACGCTTATACACATACACTTATGTCATTCTTTTTATTAAGCTTAGGCACTCCCATGCAACAATGCTGCATAAAATGCCTAGGAGGATGATGGCGATGGTGACAACAGGAGAAGCGGCAGCAACAATCACAGTGGTAGTAGTATGTAGTAGTAGTAATAATAGTAGTAGCAGTATACTTAGTAGTAATAGTAGTATTAGTAGTGGTAGTAGTAGTAGTAGTAGTAGTAGTAGTAATATGAGTAGTAATAGTAGTAGTAATAGTCATAGTAGTAACAGCAGTAGCAGTTACATTAATAGTACTATAGTAGTATTACTGGTGGCAGTGGTGATGTGAAAGTAATGACTGATCATCGTCATCACTTTTGGTATTTGCTATTACTGTTGTTGTTGTTGTTGTTGTTGTCGTCGTCGTCGTCATTTATCTTATCTACACTACGGTTCACATGTTGAAGCTTTCCTTCACTATTAACATTATCGATAAAATGTCTTGTATCCAGACTACTACAGAGGGAATCGCAGTAAATGATGTCCTGTATTGCCTGCCTGTCTTAAAGCCTTGTTTCCTTCGTAATGTGTAGGACTCGTCTGCCGGTGTATTGTAGCGTGAAGACGTTTCGTGTGTGTAGTGGCTACTGGCAAAGGACGTTCCTGAAGAATGAGGAATGCAGTGGCTATTCATTCTTCATTCTTTGTCTTAAGAGTGTCTAATATTTCCCTGGCTGTGGCAGAGTTGCATTGTTTACTATTTTGTACCGCTTTTTCATAATTAACTATCTTGCATTACAGTTTACTACCTGACTTGTTTAACTTAACATTTTCTATCTATCCTACAATGTTGAAACCCGCCTGACGGTTTCCTGGTGGTTGTTCCTTTGGGGTTTATGAAATATATTGGTGTGAAGAGAAAATCCTAGTAATAAAAATACAAGTGTGTGTGAAGTTGGGTACCTGTCTTGGCATTGCATTTTTAGTGATTTTGGCTTACCTACTTATGTATCCACCTCCAAATGTAACTTGAAGGACCACTGCGTATCTTAGGAAGAGAGACCCATATACTTTCTAAGCCACCCCAGTTGTATTTAGAGTTGCCCTTGTGTTTTTTTGGATGTTAACTCCCAAGGCTGTAAATCTTAACCACGGTGAAAGGGTGAGTGGTTGAGAGGACTAGCAGCTAGTGACGCCCTCCACATCACCCCCGCGACCATGCATCACAGTAATAACTCATCACGTCAAAAGCATAACTAATAACAGTGATTTTTGAGACAAATGAGCTGCCGACACACTTATTATTCAAACCACGAGTATTTTTTGAAGCAATGAGTGATTCTGCCATCGCGTAGAAAAGAGATCGTGTGAAAAGTTAAAGAGGAAGATGTGGGACAAAATGATACTGTGCAGTCAGAGGAAAATGTGAAAATGGTTGGATAAAGGGAAAAGAATAATCAGAGAGTGGAGGTGGAGAAGGAGGAGGACGAGGAGGAGGAAGAGGATTTGGTTTGATTACTGTGGAAGCAGGCGATTCAACGAAGGAAGTGTAAGGTCAGGAGTAGTAGTAGTAACATCAGCAGCACTAGTAACAGTAGTAGTTGCAGCAGAAGTAATAGTTATTATAGAAGTATGATAATGATGAAAAACGAGGAGGAGGAGGTGGAGGAGAGAAGGAAGAAGAGGTGGAGGAGGAGGAGGAGGATGATGATGGGGAGGATGAGGAGGAGGAGGAGGAGGATAGTATAAGAAAGAGGAGAAAGAGGAGGAGGAGGATAGTATAAGAAAGAGGAGGAGGGAGAGGAGGAAGAGGAGGAGGAAGGGAGGGGAGGATGAATGAAGAATAGCAGTAGGAGTATTAGTAGTAGTGGGAGAGGAGGAGTATGAATATTGTTAAAAAAAAAGAAGAAAGAGAAAGAGGAGGAGGAAGAGCAAGACAAGGAGACTGAAAGGAAGAAGAACAGGAAAAGATAGAAGATGGCGGAATAATAGTCGGAAGAGAGATGGTGAATTACAAGAGGGGAAAGAGCATGACTTAGATGACGGGAATGAGGAGAAAAAGGAGGAGGAGGAGGAGGAGGAGGAGGAAGTGATAGTTGGAATGGTGGAGACAGAAGAATACCATTAACTTTTGTGACGTTGTTGCTAGCAGTAGTCCGTGTAACAATAGGGTGGGTGCGGGAATGGGATCGAAGGTGTGGGTTACAGAAGGGCGACTTTGGTGCTCCATCATTACTCGGAGCAAGACGGAACCGACCAGGAGTGAGGGGAAGGAAGGGAGGTGGAGTGAACAGGGCGGCTGGAGTAACAACGGCAATGAGAATGTTGACCGCGGCGATAGGGAACAATGAAATGAATAAATGCCAAGTGATCCAATGAGCCTTAGCCAAGATACTTATAAGAAATACGAGGAGTTCAGATAAGCCGTCAATGCTAATGGCGCGCCAGTAAACAGTAAACAGAACCAGATGAGAGAAAGAGAAAGTTTTCTTATCAAGTCTGTATCACTTGGAGGTAGAATGTCCTCTCGCCGTGAAAGGGAGAGGAGAGAGAGAGAGAGAGAGAGAGAGAGAGAGAGAGAGAGAGAGAGAGAGAGAGAGAGAGAGAGAGAGAGAGAGAGAGAGTGGAGGGGCATACAGGTGTGTGAAATGCATTTTTTACTCAACCGTACAAACACACGTGGATAGCAGACTTGGCCATCGTCGAAACTCGTAAGGCAGAGTAAAGAAGTGAAGGTGAGGATTGGTTGAAAGGGACTTGGAATGTGTAGATAGGTTGAGAGAGAGAGAGGTTGAGAGAGAGAGAGAGAGAGAGAGAGAGAGAGAGAGAGAGAGAGAGAGAGAGAGAGAGAGAGAGAGAGAGAGAGAGAGAGAGAAAGCAGCATATGCAAACGTGAAGTGGAAAATAATCGCAAAGAAAAAATAAATATGTATTTCTAGTAGAAAGTCGATCAGTAACTAGATGTCGGTGCTTCACTCGCGCGCGCGCACACACACACACACACACACACACACACACACACACACACACACAGTGAGTGTGTAAGATAAACTAAAGATGTAGTCCAGGAAGTGCGCGTTGTTTGAATTATGTAATGAGTGACGGAGAGTGTTCGAGGTCTGGTGAGAGGAGCTGAGCAGAACTGAAGGAAGGGAGGAAAGCATGAGTGGAGGGAGCGAGGGGCGTGGAGGTGGAGGGAGCGAGGCGCGGCAAGTGTCATGGAAGCTCCACCTCCCTCCTCCATGTAAGGCGTGAGGTGAACCTCGGTATTGCATTCGTGCCTGACTCGATGACCTCCCGATAAAGTCACGTGACAGGCAACTTGGGAAATGGTCAAAGATACTATAGGCCTTGTCAGACACACACACACACACACACACACACACACACACACACACACACACACACACACACACACACACACACACACACACACACACACACACACACACACACACACACAGATGAAAGCTTAACCGAATAGAAACTTCTTTTCCTGCGCGTGAGTCAGACGTTCGCATGTGTGAGGACTTTATCCACAGACCACCGGCCGTCAGCCAGAGGGGAGAGGAGCAAGCAACGGAGGCTCCCCGTCATGTTCCTCCGTACAGGTGGCAACGCACTGGGACGGGGCGGCAAAAGTTATTCACTCATCACACTTCAAGTTGGCGGCGGTCCACTGTACAGGAGTTCCACGTATCCGAACCACCGATTTCCACAAGTGAGGAGAAACAGACAGTAGTAATCACCCACCTGAAGTGTCAAGCAGGGCTAGAGCAGACTATGAGAACTCCCCAGCACGAGTGTCTTGGCTCCAGCAGCACGCCAGTATTTATACACGCCGCTGCAGGAGAAGGGGATCTTTGGGCGGGCGGGGACCGGCGGGGGAGGTGCCGAAGTGAATGGGGAGGAAGGCTGAAACGTCGAGTGTTGGGTTGGAGGGGCGGGGTTTGCTGGGGGCCGAAGGAGGTGATGGTGGAGGCAGATTCATTGGGGGGAGAGGTTGGGGGTGAGGGACATGACAGGCTGAGAGGCTGCTTGACACATTTAGATTTGGTCAAGGTTGTTCCTGAAGTTTATGGCAATATTGTTGATGGATGACCAGTGAGCGGCTTCCTAGCAGCGGTAACACACACACACACACACACACACACACACACACACACACGCACACACACAGAGACGCGCTACTTTCCCTTTCCGTACCTCCTTATAAGATCACACTGAGGTAAGAAGAATGGAGGGAGAAGGAATGGGCGATTAGTGGATGGATACTCTTATTTTGTCATTTTTATGGGGAGCACGAACAGACTCAAGCCGATCACGCACTTGGCTCTACTTTCCAATCTAATCGTCACCGTAACAGTTAGGTTTGAAATGAGGAAGTATGAGTACGAGGAAGTACTGAGGGTCACTGAATTATACTTGCCAGTAAAAAAAAAGTCATTTTAATTTGATTAGCCTGTAAGTATAGAAATCAAGCATTTTTTGGCCACTTTTCCCCTTTATGACGGTAGAAGTAAAGATTGTAAATGCAGTACACGTGCAGGAAGATAGCTTGTAATCAAAAGACATCTATGACAGGCAGGAAAGTAGGATAGAAAGACAAATAAACAGCTTTCCCTGACCTAATTTTACAGCAGGTATTAATTTTGTGGCCAAACTAAGCGTAAAAAGAGAATGTTGCTGAACTAGTTTCCAGTAAATGTTTTAGATATTTTGTCTCTTCTTTATTACGTTGTGCTTTCCATTTTTCTTCTCCCTTTTAACTTTTTTCATCAAAGCTTTCCTTTTGTTTACTAGTTATCGAATTCCTTCTTACATGCATTTTCAGTTTCAGTTTACTATTTCTTTTCCTATCACAATATTCATCATCGTTCCTTTCTACATCTGTTGGTTTTTCTTCTTTATCATTAATAAAATTCCTTCTCATTAATGAAATTCCGTCTATCTCTCCACATTGTGACTGACTCTCACGTTAGTCACATTTGCATTAGGTTCTTATTGCTCCCTCACCTCTCCCCCTCCACTTTT
>NC_087156.1:26844496-26859496 GCF_035594125.1 Scylla paramamosain | reverse complement strand
GAAAGAAACCTGTCCTGTTCCTTCATTATGATTTCTTGCACGGGAAGTTTTAATGTATCTCTCTCTCTCCTTGTCTCTCTCATTAAACAAAACAAACTAAGGAAGATCATGGTCTCCTTGAAACACCAACCATGCGTACTAAAAAAACCTTTCACTTGATGGCATGGTTCAAACTCAATGCTCTCTTAAATGTAAACACTAGACCATCACCACCACCACCACCACCACCACTTCCACCTTCAACCACCACCACGACCTACATATCTCAACCACCACGATATTCCCAGTTTATTAGTGAATTCCTCGTTGAAAAAATTAAGTAAGAATTGTCTGCATATTGAATGTTTTTTTCTTTCTTTTCTAAGTATTTTTGCGTCAGGTTTGTGTTGAAAGTAAAAGTGACAAGAAAAATACGAGAAAAGAAAGAGAAAGACCAGCAGGAGGCAAGGGAACAGGGAGTGGGTCGAGGGGAGGTCGTGGTTTGCTCATTTGCTTTACTTAGTGACTCGAATGTACTCCTCTTCCGTCCCTTCCTTTTGAATGCCTTGAGCGTATAAACCTGGAAACCCTGTGTAATTCTTTTCTGATTCCAGCTCTCTCTCTCTCTCTCTCTCTCTCTCTCTCTCTCTCTCTCTCTCTCTCTCTCTCTCTCTCTCTCTCTCTCTCTCTCTCTCTCTCTCTCTCTCTCTCTCTCTCTCTCTCTCTCTCTCTCTCAAACACACACACACACGGCCTTTCCATAACCATGATTTCAAACCGGTTGCCGAGTCGTAGGCTTTTTTTTTTTTTTTTTTAACTTTTCACCTCTAATTTTTTTTTCCGTGTCTTCCTTTAGTTAAAACAGTGGTTAGGTAAAAGTGAAGGGAGGAGGGAGAGCCCCGGTGCCCCTGCGTGCTGCCCTCCTGCCGCAGGGACACGACGGGTGAAAGAATGACTGTAGTTCCTATTTCCAGTCGCTCGCCGAAAACCGTCGTGTCGGAAACGAAGAATAAAGAAAAAAAAAAAGTCTAAAGAACCCCTCACTAAATATTGAAACTACCAACATTATTAGTAACAATATTGAGATGAATGATAATAGAACTCGCTAATCCTCAGAAAGACAGAAGTATTTACCGAGAAGGCCAAAGCTCATAAAACAATCACATGCTTAGTTTAGATGCTTCGACAAAAATGGGATTGTTTACTGAAAACCAACACTTCTGCATTCCGTTAGCACCGGCCAGCTGCCTGCAGGTTAGCGCCGACACTCGTGGACACTTAATGATAGGTATTAGGGAGCATGGTGCTGACTTCTTCTAAGGGCCGTGTGTTATATTAGGTAGCCCGCAGCGTCCCTCGATTGCAGCGTCATGATTCCAGGTGCTTCATCCTTTCCCTGCTGCCTCACTGTTGCCTCATTCCCCGCCTCTGATATCACCGTCCTTTCCCTCTAATGTTTTGGTTTTGCTCCTTCCATTCTCCTCTCTCTCTCTCTCTCTCTCTCTCTCTCTCTCTCTCTCTCTCTCTCTCTCTCTCTCTCTCTCATGCAGTATTTATTTCGTGTCTTCATTTGTTTCTTCTTTTTTTACTTCCTGATGTCACTTTTTTCCTGCCTTTTTGCTTCTTGTCCTTCTTTTTGTTCTTATTCTTGTTCTTGTTCTTTTTTTTCTGTTAATGCCTTCCTACTTCCTCTTTTCCTTTGCATTTTAACTTTCCTTCTGACATTGTTTATTCCACTCTGCAGGTCTCCCCCTTCATCTCTCTCTCTCTCTCTCTCTCTCTCTCTCTCTCTCTCTCTCTCTCTCTCTCTCTCTCTCTCTCTCTCTCTCTCTCTCTCTCTCTCTCTCTCTCTCTCTCACCTCAGGCCCCTTCATCCGTCCTGAGGCTGTTGTTCAATTGTGCCTGACGATGCAGATGAGCGGTCGGCAATTATGTATTTTGAAGTGTGTGTTCTCTGCCTTTCACCACCTTTGCTTTTAACTCTTGGTGGGATTCATACCCGTCACACTTTTCACCTCTCTTATACTTTCAAAATACCTGTCAATTCTTTCCTGACCGGTCTTCTTCTTCGCAGCTTTTCTATTCAATGCATGCTTCGGAATAGCCTTCTCATCAGTCTATCCATAAGTACTTTTTTGCTGAGACGACGCGCAGATAGCAAGATTAATCACAAGTAGTTGCTGAAGAAGACAAGAGCTTTGACACATTTCCCTTCACTCGTATTTTGATAAAAGGATCATCTTCTGAGGTTAGGATGACGAAGGGACTGCCTGCCTGCCTGCCTGCCTGTTTCGTGCCTGCGTGCCTGCCTGTCTGCCTGTATATAAAAAAAATCGTGCCACAGGTCAGGCTCAAGGGTCATCCTGGCGTGAGATTCTGCGTAAGTCGTCATATTGCTTTCCCTTTCTCCTCTTGCCTTGTGTTTTTTTTTCTTAGGCCGTGTGTGTGTGTGTGTGTGTGTGTGTGTGTGTGTGTGTGTGTGTGTGCTTGCTATGCCCTATAATTATTTTTTATTCTGGAAAACGTTGTTGCGTTAAATTTTTTTTTTTTTTTTGACGCAGTGATGTTATTGTTTATGGTTTATGCGTCGTGTGATGAGATGCGGTGGTGGCCGAGCCAAGTGACGCTTCCTGTGTAAGCAAAGAAGTCACCGCCACCACCACCACCACCACCTTCCCCTCCCACCACCATCACCACCACCACCACCAATCACCACCTTCCTCCACCCAATTACAGGATGTCCACAAGGCAAGACTTTCCTTCCATACTCGTGACCTTGTTCCATCGCCAGGTTCGCAGTTTCCTTCCCACCCAGACATCTCAAAGTATGCTAACGACGCAGGTAGGGAGACGGGTGGTCCTCTCCTGACGCCGCGAACTGGCCTCGGAGACGCGATTAGGAAGGTTACTCTCCTCATTAAATGTTTTATGTAGGGGAGGAGCGGGGTGGTGAGGCGCCAGTAGGAGGATAAGTATTTCATTGTTCTTAGAGTCATTTTACGTCGTCTTCCTAGACAGAGGGAGAACGACCAGCCTTACCTTGCCTTGCCTTGCCTTGCCTTGCCTTGCCTTGTCTTGCCTTGTCTTACCGTCACGGGCCTTGGTCTGCAGCGGCGGTGTAGTAATTGCTATATTGCTGAGGGATGGCATGAGTGGCGGGAAGGGAAGCGCTGTAACGACAGAAGAGGGGTCAGTGTGGTGGTAGTGGAATGTTGAGTTATTTATCTCTCAACATTAGCCTGGATAAGGCCACGGCGAGCGCTGTTGTGTGTAATTAAGGGTTGAACTGACAGCCCCTCCTGCAGCCACTCGGAAAGTATAGATACACACACACACACACACACACACACACACACACTTGTGATGTAAGACTATCTGTGTGTGTGTCTGTGTGTATGGGTGGCTGTGTGCGCACGTCTGGGCGTGGGCGGTCATGGTCAGCAGGCGGACGACGAAACTATTGCTACAAATTACATTTGACAACCCTACTTATTTTTATACTTTTCCTTACGAGCATCAAGTACAGAGAATCAAATAGCTCTTATTCCCTCCTTACACGCACATCAAGATGCAAATACACTCACTCATCACCGCCATTTTCCTCCCATGAATATCTCGCGACTTCGATACGCAGAGAGGAGAAACAAAAAAGTGAAAGAAGAAACGTGATGCAGTAGATCCATTCACAGGTAAGTAACGGCACCTTTTATGGGTTAGGGAACACTTGTCAGCACAGCGCAGCGGATCCAAGTGGCGATAAAAGTCTTATGTGACAGACTCCTCTTTTCTTTCCGCTGTACTCTATTGGTTTACAGGATCGTTCTTGCGCTGTAAATCTTTTTCATGTTGGATGTTGCTTGTCTGTCCCCAGCGTATTCTCCTCCCATACATTACACACGCGGCGAGGGGAAGATAATGATGTTTCCGATTTGCTTTTGAATTTTCCGCTATTTCTTTTTTCTTTGAGGATGAAGTGCATGACTGGAATTGCATGAGAGAGAGAGAGAGAGAGAGAGAGAGAGAGAGAGAGAGAGAGAGAGAGAGAGAGAGAGAGAGGAGCTAGATTCTTGATTTTTTGGTGTTTCTTTAGTAATTTTGTTCATCGTCACTTTTCTCGTGTTTAAGTGGTCTGTTATTGATCATAGCTCGTCCCGTTAAGTTACCTTCGCCTCAGAACACCGGCAGCAGTACCGTCACCTGTCACCACTTCCTCTCCTCACCACCACTTGCTTCTCCTCTTCTGCCTTCTCTCCCTCCTCCTCCTTCCTGAAATTACTGCAAGCATCTCCAATTTTTCATCTTTTTTTTTTCCTCCTCTTCCTTCCACTTTGCTATCCTGTTTCTCTCACTTGTAGCTAGTGTAGGATAGTTATACAAATATCCTAGTGAAAACCTCAAGGACTGTTGCTGTTTGTCTTCGTTATTCATTTGTATTCCTTCGTATTCATGTTCCTGTTTTTCATCATCTTCCTTCTTCTTTTTACTCTTCCTCGTTTGTCTCGCTTTGTATTCGTTTTCCTGTTTTCCATCATCATCTTTCTTCTATTTACTTTTCCTCCTCCATCTCTTTCCCGCCCGTGTACCCTTCTCTTCTTCCCCTTTAAATCATAACTTTTCCTTTCGTAGCCCTCTCCTTCCCACCCTCTTTCCCCTCCCCCCTCTCTCTCTCTCTCTCTCTGGATATTTTTTTTACAACTCATCCTCATTCCCCAAGTATCGTTGCATCCTTTCGCCCTGCCATACTCTTTCCTTTGCACATGGTTCGGGCTCTCATCCTGCGTGCGTTTTCCCATCTTAATCACATCCTCGTTTCCTGCTGCATCACTCTCCTTCACATTTCCTTCCCACGCATTACGGTATCTTCTCATTCTGTCCGATTTCTGTCATTTGTCTGATAGATTGTGTCACAGGATTTTGCAAGACCTGTAAGGGTTTATTTTTATTATGGTTCTTGAATGTATCTAGTCATACATATATAAGGTCTATGCGAGTATATACGTGTAAACCTCTATTTATTTATTTTTTTTAAGTTTATATGTGTTTGAATTCCTTTACTAGCAGAAAATCAAGAGAGTCATAGCGTGGTTATGATTTTGTATTGTGTTTTGTTATTTTTTTTCTTTTTTATAAGTGTCAAAAAAAGCTGTCTTCTTCATTTTTCTTTCTTTTACTATAAGGTATCACACACACACACACGCACACACACACATGCATATACCTTCACTCAACCACTCAGAAGTACTTATGTTTACAAGTATTTGAGCTTGGGTATGGTGTGTGTGCGTGTGTGTGTGTGTCAGCAACATAGGTGACTTTAAGGACTGCTGGAGGAAAGTATATCTGGAGACAGGACGAAAAGAGCTGAACTTAAATTATGTAAGCTGCAAAAAAAAGGTAAATACAACCAATCGTTATGCCTGATCCTTCTTGCTTTCATTCCTTCCTCTCTCTCTCTCTCTCTCTCTCTCTCTCTCTCTCTCTCTCTCTCTCTCTCTCTCTCTCTCTCTCTCTCTCTCTCTCTCTCTCTCTCTCTCTCTACACACAAGCAGCAGCAGCATCTAAGTATGGCCACAGGAGCTGAAGTGTCTCAACCTCAAAGTTTCGAAAGCGTTGCTCTGCCATCCATACGTTCACTGACTCAGCGCTCGTGACGTCGCACTTTTACGTCACCAACTCGCCGTATAAACAAGGCACTTCCCTCTATCGGTGCTCTTACGTACGTTCATTGTACTGATTTTATTGGTCTTTTATTTTCAATTTTATTTTTTATTTGTTCGCCGTTGCTTAAATCGGCAGCAAATTCGTTATGCTTATAGGGTTTTTTTATTTATTTATTTTTTATTTTTAGGACTTTATTTTTATTTTCTATGTTATTTGGTGGTGTCGAATGATTTGGTAGTTATAAGGCTCAAATTTCAATCAGTCAATCAATTAGTGAATATGGCAGTCAGTCAGTCAGTCATTCAATCAGTCAATAAGCCAGGAAGTTAGTCATTCACTTATTTAGTCAGCGAGTTAACCTGTTAATCAGTGAATCAGTTAATCAAAGTCCTCCACTTTCCTTTCTCACTCCGCTCCCTTTCCTTCTGTTCACTTACTCTTTTCTTCGTCTTTTCCGTTGCCTCGCCTTACCTTTCCTCCATCCAGTTGAATAATAAATACCTGTCCATAACACTTTCATCTTGTTCAAACTCTAATTTCACTCTTCTTTTTCATTTACTATTTTTCCATCTGCATCATTTTCATCTAATCTTTTTTTTTTTCATTTAGTTTCTCTCATCATCTTGCTCAACGCTTCTTCCTTTCCTTACCAGCGAAAAATATATGTTCCTGTGGTGCACCATTTTAAAATACAATGGACCACAAAAATACCTAATTACTCGTATTACATCATTCCAGTGTATTATGGATAAGTACATATTGAAAGCTGTTAATTCGGGTTAGAGAATGAGTGATAAATAAACATTAGACAAAATGAGGCATGATTGAAACTATATTTACAAGCAAGACCCGAAGAGAGAGAGAGAGAGAGAGAGAGAGAGAGAGAGAGAGAGAGAGAGAGAGAGAGAGAGAGAGAGAGAGAGAGAGAGAGAGACAACGAAAGGGAAGGAAGGAAGGAAGATGAGGCAAGGGAACTGTGATGTGACATGAGAAACAGGAGTGACGAAGCAGAAAGTAAAAGAAAGATTGATAAATGGAGACGGCGATGAAAGTGGCACGTAATGGAGAGAGAGAGAGAGAGAGAGAGAGAGAGAGAGAGAGAGAGAGAGAGAGAGAGAGAGAGAGAGAGAGAGAGAGAGGCAGACTGAGTGATATGTATTTTTTTTTAAGAGAACGAACAAGGAAGCACAAAACATAAAAAAAAAAAAAAGACATAACACTCACGTAAACATATATTCGAGAACGCCTCTTATGTGATCTAAAACTCTATTGTTTCCAGCTGCTAGTTCAGCGAGACAAACTAATAATGTATGTTTGTAGATCTTTTTATCACCACATTTTTCCCGTTTTTTAATGGAGAAAATGGAGAACTTACATCCATTTTCTATTGCGAGTTATGCGAATATTTAGCGTAAACTAAAGGCAAAAGCGTTGTATGAAAAGTAAGGTATTTGGACAGGAACTGGTGAATGAAAATTTATGGCTGTGAAAGACCATTTTTTAAGACAGCTCATCTTGTTTTTGTATTAAAAATAAATTAGAAATAAATTAAGTACGAGAGTTTTTGTTATAGTTCAAAGTTAGTCAATGCAGTTGTTGCAGTGAGGGCAGCTGCAACATTATTTCTTTATGTTCTTTCTCTCTTTCTGTCTTTCTTTACTTTTTTATTTACTCGTTTCTTAATTTATCTAGTTTGTGGTGATTATTATTATTATTATTATTATTATTATTATTATTATCATTATTATTATTATTATTATTATTATTACTATTACTATTATAATTTTTGTTATTGTTATTGCTGTTTGTTGTTGCTGTTGTTACTACTACTACTACTACTACTACTACTACTACTACTACTACTACTACTACTACTACTACTACTACTCCTAAGTTGAATTACTTAATGAAAGATGTACTTCATTAGATGCTTGAAGAAAACATCGGAAAACTTTGACATATAGATAATTTGATGAATGAATGAATTAATTAGTGCATTTATAATTAGGTAAATCATTACATACACTACTACTACTACTACTACTACTAGCATTACCAACACCACCACCACCATTGTTATTACCCCCATCACAACTACCACCACCATTACTATCACCACCACCACTACTACTACTACTACTACTACTACTACTATTACTACTACTACTACTACTACTACCACTACTACTGCTACTACCACTACTACTGCTACCACTACTACCACTACTACTACTACTACTACTACTACTACTACTACTACTACTACTACTACTACTACTACTACTACTTCCTTCTTTAATTTTAGTTACAAGCTCACATATTTTTGAAAATTATCATTCGGTGTGTTTATTGTGTGTATGTGTGTGTGTGTGTGTGTGTGTGTGTGTGTGTGTGTGTGTGTGTGTGTGTGTGTGTGTGTGTGTGTGTGCGTGCGTGCGTGCTCAGCATCATTATTAAATCTGAAAATGAATTTTATTAATCTCACTCTTGTTTTCGTCTGTTTCAGGAGACGGCTCCGGTGCTGTGCTTCATGGTGAGTCCTGTTACCGGGCTTTGGATTTACATAGATTCATTCTCTCTCTCTCTCTCTCTCTCTCTCTCTCCCAATTGGTTTCCTCATGGAGTTTTGGAGAATTTATGTCTGCTTGGTGGATATTTTATGACGAAGGTGAATGTGTGTGTGTGTGTGTGTGTGTGTGTGTGTGTGTGTGTGTGTGTGTGTGTCCGTGTGCGCGCGCATTTGTGTTTAGAGGTAGCAAGAAATGAGTTATCAGTACCATGGATAATAAGAACAAACCACAATAGCATAGGTTGTGTTTTAGGCATGAAGGCTTAGGACTGGTGGAGGGCCAACACTCCTCGAGGCTGAATATATACACTGGTAAAGGAGTGGCGCCTGCTGTCTTGCCTTGCTGGGGTCAGGGGCTGGGACTGAAGAGGGTTAGCGGCCGAAGTTGGCTCCGTGGTGATGCTTGTAGCCGTAATCGTAGACAGTGTTGCAGGCGGCAGGCAGCGTGCGGGTGGCGAAGTAAGTGACATATTGATGTTTTTCTATCGTCGACGTCACGAAGTTGGTGTTTAAGATTAATCTTGTTGTGAAGACTGTGCGTGTCCGGCCTGAGAAGCTTTGAGTCCTCACTACCGTGCGGACAATCGTACTCACCTGAGACTGCCCACTCACGGTCACTACTGTAGAAACGACCTGCTCCGTGAAGATGGTGGTTGGCACCACTTGCGTTGACACTTGCGTGCTGAATACCTGCTCCGGCACCGTCACTATCCTGGTGTTGACCTGAGAAATCTGCTGAGTGCTGAAAACCGTGGACACTTCCTGGAAGACCTGAGTGCTAGTCACGATTTGGGTCTCGGTCTGGGTTTGCATAACCTGTGAGAACACCGTAGTGGTGACAGGGAACACCAAGGTGGAGGTGATGACGTTTGTCACTCCTGGCTGCGTAATGGTGGTGGTGGTGGTGCTGGTGCTGACCACAGTCTGGGTGCTCACCACCTCCTCTCCTGGGATGACGAGGGTGGAAGTCACGGTGCTGAACACACTGCTGTCCACGGTGCGGGTCTGACCCGCCACCTGCCGAGTGGTGGTGACCGTCTGTGTTTGGAGGACTGTGCTGATCACCTGTGTGGGAATCACCAGAGTGGACACGATGCTCCGCGTTGTGGTTGACACCACTTGTTGCACCTGCGTCACTATCTGTGTTTGGACCTGCAGCTCTGTCTGCACGACCTCTTGTGTCAGAGTGACGGTGTTGACTTGACCACCAACAGTCACTATGAGGGTGCTGGTGACTCCCTGGGACTGAGTGACAGCGACCGTTTGGAAGACAACGGAGGTCACCACTTGTGTCTCCACCACTTGAGAGAAGACTGTGGTGAAGACTTGCTGTGTTAGGACTCTTGTCTGGATGACTGTCTGTATGTTTCCATTTTGAACAGTGGAGGGGATAATGACGGTTGAGGTGACCACCTGGGTGTTGTACACTACCGAGGGGTGACACTGGGCTGGGACAGGCTGATTGGGTGGCAGGTAGTTTGGGGAAGGATGCAAACGGATCCTCGTGCCAAATGTTTGCCGCGGGGGCCGGTCAGCGTCCCCGAGCACGTGGCCCTGCAGCAGCAGCAGCAGCAGGAAAACCCGCATTCTGGACCAAAGGAAAAACAATTATTACTTTTCTATAACTGTTCAGAATGATGAAAACAATGAGCAGGTAATAAGGCTAAGCACAACACTCACCTTGTCCGTGGTTACTGCCGCGTTGCATCATGGTGGAACACAAACACGCTACTCCCAATACACATTACAGAATTTAATATACATTACATTCATACACCCTGTTGCTGAGTCTTGTGTTGCTACTGTTATGTGTCAGTGTGCCTAAAATCAGAACAACTGTGATTTCATATTCTTTTGAAATTAATTCCTTAAAAATATCCGTAGTCGACAACAGGCCCGCAGGACCCTGTGACGGTTTTCGTCAACACGACCTTAAAGGGGCGAGTCACGGTCTGGAACACGACCTGCTGTTGAGCACGTGTCTTCAGGATCTCTCTGGTGAAGACATTGTCGCCTCCCGACACCTCAACGAATGAGGTGTGTGTCACCTCCTGAGTCTGGATGCCGCCCCCCACCGTGACAAATGAGGTGCTGGTCACGGTTTGCACCTGCGTGAAGGGCTGGAGTAGCGTCTCTATGATGGTACTGAAGGTTGTGGTGGGTACTACCTGGGTCTCTACCACCTCCCGAGTTATAAACTGTGTTTGAACCTGTGTTTGAGTGGCGGTGTTGGTGGTGGTGACGATCACCTCCTGAGTGGCGATAGCGGTCTCCACGAGGGTGGTGAAGGTCGTGAAGGCAATGAATTGCTGACTCTGTACCAGACTAGTCCTGAGAACATCATCCCCGCGCACCACGGTTGTCTGAAGCTGCTGCTGCACCACTGTGGACGTCACAAAGCGGGTGGTGCCCGGCACGTCAATCGTCACGAGGGACGTCTGCAGCACGGTTTGGACGCGCGTCCGCACAACGTCAGGTCCGGTGATCGTAGATACGCTGGTATGAATTTGCGTCTCTGTCACCGTATTGGTGAAGGACTCCGTGATGGTTTCCAGCTGAGTGCGAGTCACTTCCACGGGCACCACTTGCGTCCTGACTTGTGTCTGTGTGATGAAGCTAACCTGTGACTCGACGCGTGTGGTGGTGACAAAGCGTGTCTCTTGCGTGTCAGAGCCTTGCACGGTCTGCGTCACCAGCACGTCACCGAAAACGGTGGAGGTGCTCTGCACGATACTGGTCTGGACCTGGACCTGCGTCTGCACGGTCGTCTCCAGAAAGGTGGTGGGCACGATCTGCTGCCTGAATAATGTGGTAGTGACAACCTGAGTGCTGATGTCTTGTATGGTGGTGACGTGCACTGTGGTTTGGAGGATCGTGTCGTACACCACAGAGGTGATCACGGGACACTGAGGGTTGAAGCCTCGATTTGGTTTGTAGTAATAACCTGCTCTTGGCGAAGCGGAGGCCAGGGAGACCAGCAGCAGCGTCGCCGTCAAACGCCACATCCTGCAACAAAGAGAAATTCCACAGGTTAGAGCAGCGGTGATTGGAACCCCCGCGTCTCGCCAACTCATTTGGGAATAAAGTCCAATCACGCGTCGCTCCCCTGTGCAATTTCTCCGTGCGGTGTGGGTTGTGGGCTGACCTGAGAGGACTTTATCGCCCAGATGAGCAGAGAGACGCAGATCTTCCATGGCTTATTTATTAGATCTTGTAACAACACTGTATCCTTCGTCATATTTGGTTCCGAATTATATTTTTCGCTTTACTAAGCACACATTTATCTATTGACAGTATTCACATTATTTATGTAACACTTCGCGTCGCTTAGTCCACAAGAAGGGAGTGTTTGTGTGAGGAGTGTCCGAAGGTGAAATCAGGAAAATAACTTAGCAATTTCAAGAAAGGTGAAAAGGAGTCATAACTCTCTCTCTCTCTCTCTCTCTCTCTCTCTCTCTCTCTCTCTCTCTCTCTCTCTCTCTCTCTCTCTCTCTCTCTCTCTCTCTCTCTCTCTCTCTCTCTCTCTCTCTCTCTCGCGGAATCAAGCAAGCACCAGCCATAATCACAACACACTCATCACACATCCTTCTCGTCATGTTCATCTCCGCACCTGCACGCATTCCAGAGGTGCAGGAAGCCAGACAGACAGACACCATCACTCACCAAGCACACTGATCCTTCTTTCTTTCACCTCATCACCTCCCCACACGAGAAGCACGCACCACTCAAGCTCCACGCAGCATCAGCACCTCACGAACACCAAAAGTCAATTCCTCCTGACGAAAACCTTACTAGGACCCTTCACCTGCTACTACCCCTCCCGCCTCGTACCTTAAGACTAGAGTGGAAGGAGACAGACTGATAGGACGAACTGCACGCTGGCGACGTCCCAGTCCTAGTGTGATTCGCGTCCTGGATATCACGCTTTATAACATAGCCCAACTAACGGGAGAGGGAGACCGTGCAGTGGGGGTGAGGCGTCGCGTGAGTCACGGTTATCGCGGGTGAGGTTGGCGATGCAGGAAGGAAGGAAGGAGACTGAGACAGAGAGAGAGAGAGAGAGAGAGAGAGAGAGAGAGAGAGAGAGAGAGAGAGAGAGAGAGAGAGAGAGAGAGAGAGAGAGTAGGATAACTGACATGTAAAAGAAACGCCGTGAGAGAAAGAAAATATGGTAAAAATATATATAAAATAAAAATAAATAAATAAATGTTTAGCTGCCATAAGGATATCGCTTAATGGAAGTAACCGCAAAAATAATGAATGGACATGGTAAGTAGAGGGAAGCCAAGGACGAAATATATCCAACGTAAAAAAACAGAAGAAAATGTAGCAGACAGGAAGGATGAAAGACAGAGATATCACTCACAAAATGAATGCAGATTTACAGCACATTAGATGAGGTGACAAAGGCGGGAGTGTACACGATGTATTGATGGTGAGCAGGACTATGAAGGAACAGCAATGAGAGAAGGAGATTTATTATGATGGTCATGGAGAGGTGACAGAAACGGGAAAAGTGCAGAAAACTCATGCGCATGACAGAGGACAATGTTAGATGGAGAATGAAGGAAAATTTTCTGAAGCTGTGCAATGAAAGAGAAAAAATGGAGACTTCGGAAGGAAAGGGAATGCAGAAGGGAGGGATGCATTTTAAGTAGGACTATAAAAAAAGAGGAAAAAGAGGAAGGTATAGTCTGGAAGAAAGGAAAAAATAATCATAGGGAGTAGGGATGGTGGGGAGGAAAACTGATAGATTGAAACTGGAGGATGGGGAGGGAAAGGAGAGGAGGTAACAAAGGGAAGGGGGAGAGAGGAGCTGCGACCGAGAAACTGTAGTATGGTCACGTTTGCATGCCTTGGTCAGTTTGAAGGTCTTCCCCCTCCCCCTCACAATGACCTCTCACTTCCCCCTCCACTCTCACCTCCTCCATCTCCCTCTTTCTCTCCTCTTTTTCCCTCCACTCACAACTTTCTTCTCCTCTCCCTCCTCCTCCCCTCCTTTTCTCCTTCCCTCTTCCCTCTTCCCTCTTAACCAGTGGGTTCTCTGGAGGGTTCCAAGTGACCTAACAAGAGAATGGAAAAAGATCTCCAAGGTGAGGTAAAGCACAGGTTATTTTTTTGTGTGTGTGCACGCTCGTGTGACATACGATACGCTTTCTGTTCTCTCTTTTTTCTCTCTTTCCTTTATTTCCTTTGTACGTGTTATTACCATTAGACGCTTTATTGCTTTTATATTAAATACTGAATTTTATTTTGTGTTGGGGACGTGTTGATGGCATTGTGAGAAGAGTGAATAGTGGAGAGTAGTGAAATGACAAGTGCCTTTTCCTAAGGAAGCCTGGTCGTCTTGCTTGTGTGTGGGTGGTAAAGGGAGGAGGGGTGGGGGGAAGATGTCCTGCTCAATCCAAAATTATATATATATATATATATATATATATATATATATATATATATATATATATATATATATATATATATATATATATATATATATATATATATATATATATATATTTCTTTCTTTGGCACTGGATATAACAATGATGCATAAAGTGCAGTGGTGGTTGACGTCTATGTTGCCATATAGCAGTAATAGCTGTAGTTTGTGTTGATATAGGTAATGGTAACGAGCTGTTATTGTTCTAACAACACAATGTCTTGAGCCATCAAAAATAAAATAAGAATAGACTTGTGACGCTTTGATCTAGAAAATATCTTCACACTGGCATACAATATATTGGTCAAATATGAGTAAATTTATAGCTGAATTCCATTCACTTATAAACTTCTACGAACTTTATTACAGTAACCTAACATAAATATACATTTAGTGGCAAAAGGTGGGACTGTGTTAGTTTCTCTTGAAGAACAGCCTTTAAACATTGAGTTCATATAAAAGTGATGGTAAATTGATCATTCATGGCGGGACAAGAGTGACTCCTGCGTGCTTGAGGAGGCAGGGAAAGGTTCCTTGCAGCGTAACCGTCGCGGCTGCCGACACCCTGGGAACACTCCTCACGCAGAGGGTGCTGCTCCTGCTTCCTTCCCCGAGACGGGCATTGACGAGCCCCTGGACGACTGGCACCTCCGTAGAAGGCTTGGTGATAGAAACTGTGATTATCTTCGCCCCCTAAACCCACCACATATCCACACATGTGGGGCGTTATCTGTACCAGTATCCACCTCACTTCACTTCGCCGATGATGGCTGCTTGGTGCACTTGCATCTCGATGGTTAGCGCGGAAAACTCTTAGGATCCTCAAGAGTCGTCGCCTGGTATTGAAGACCCAGGAGAGATGGCACTGATGGGTAATCTTGACCTGGCTTGTGTATCGTAACTTTGCCCGGAAAAGTGACATGCTGGCCCGTGCTCGGGGCACCTGTAGGAACACCATCGTCTCGCAGCGGCGCACTTTGTACTGGTGACGGAGCCATCCTTATCCTCTTACTTATGTGGCTTAGTGACTCCAGTAATATCTACCGAAGCGTCTCCTGACCACCGAGACGTATGTGGCCGCGGTCAATACCTATCAGTGTTAATCCTCACGGGACAGGGTATCCTTTAGCACAGAGACCCTACCATCCCACATCATCCGCCATCACCTCCCCGTGGCGCAGGCTGCGACCTGATCTTCCCCCGAGTCCACCATCCTCATTATCCGCCTTGACCCATGCACCCCACCTGGCAGCCACATAACACCACGCTCAGAGCGCCGCAACTCCCACCTGTGTCTCGACGCCCGTCTACCGCCCCCCACAGCGCTGCTCAGGCTCGGGTGTGCCCCCAATCT
>NC_087156.1:26819496-26839496 GCF_035594125.1 Scylla paramamosain | reverse complement strand
ATTGGTAGGACTTTCGAATTCAAATCAGAAGGGGTAATTCTCACATTGTTTAATACACTTGTCCGACCTCTACTTGAGTACTGCGTCCAGTTCTGGTCACCCCATTACAGGAAAGATATAGACAAGCTGGAGAGAGTCCAAAGAAGAGTTACCAAGTTGATCCCACGACTGCGGAACAAGCCTTATGAGGAGCGCTTGAGGGAACTCAACTTGTTCAGTTTAGAGAAACAGCGAATGCGAGGTGACTTAATTGAACTGTTTAAGATGTGTCGGGGCTTTGATAACGTAAATGTAAACAACTATCTCATCATTGACAGTTCCAACACCACTCGAAATAATGGTTACAAGATTATAGGTAAGCGTTTCAGATCAGACGAGGCTAAGTATTATTTCTTCAATAGAATTGTAAATGTCTGGAACTCTCTCCCAGCACATATTGTCGATAGTAATACAATAGAAACTTTTAAACAAAGGTTGGACAATCACCTCGCAGCAACACCTCATATAACGTACTTTGCGTCTACATAAAATCGTTTTTCTTTTTTTTTTATTTATAGTTACTGTAGTGAATAGTAAAATTTCTCTTTCATCCTTTCCTATCACATCTTAGCCTTTCCTCTTCCCTGTACTCTCCTGTTTTTCCTTCCTTGATCTCTAGTGTCCTCCATCCTCTAACTATTAGAATCTGTAGTGGTAGTGGTAGAATCGTAGACACACAAACAGCCTCGTTAGGCCCAGTAGGGCTGTTGCTGTCTGTTCTTTCCTTTGTATTCCTTTGTATTTGTATTCTATTCCTCCTCCTCCTCCTCCTCCTCCTCTTCCTCTTCCTCCAACGAGGAATGCCTTAATTAGCTAAATCTGTTCTCCCTATCCAAACGCAGACAAAGAGGGGATCTGATATTGCTTTACAAAAATTTTAAGGGGTTCGCAAATATGAGACTTGAATTCTTCCTAACACTCAATCAGTCTAATGTTAAGAGAAACAATGGCTTCAAAAAATACGTGAGCGATTTCAAATAAATGAAGCCGAACATTTTTTCTTTAATTGTGTCATAAATATCTGGAATTGTCTTCCATCGAGCGTTGGTTACTCAGGTACTGTTGATTCATTTAAAACCCGTCTTGACAAGCATCTAGAAACTAATTATCGAATGTCATTGTTCATGTCTGAATAACGAACACGTTCACTCCGTAGAGTCATCTGATAGGGGGTATATTTCACTAAGGAAGGGAAACAATTATTATGGAACAAAGATTAAAGAGACCTTAGTGATGGCTCGTTCCTCGGCGACTTACTGTTGACCTCGTCACAGTAATGGTTAAAGGAATTGATTCCTTGAAGAGCAACACACTCATCACTAGTCATCTAGTTAAATGTACTTCAGTGAATGAAAATTTTAAAGAGGAAGTGCCTCATCAGATGACACAAATACTAGGATTGTATGGAGACTGTATATAGTAAATGAATCTCTAAAATTAAACTCATTCTTACTTTTCTCTCAAATTCCATGTTTTTTTTTCTGTACAACATGGTACCATTTCCTTTTTCCGACCACTTTCGGGTGAAGGAATGGGGGTAGGAGCCTTCTGTTCTATCCTGTCTCTCCCACTAATAGAGTAGAATAGTTTACCAAACATCCTGATAAGAACCTCGGTTTCTGTTGCTGTTTGTATTCCTCCTCCTCTTTTTAAACAGGCGGCATGCGAGGGGTGCCAGGAGCTTCCTCAGTGAATACTGCTTACCGTTAATGCTGGGTTGCTCAGTCTGAGTCATGGTAACAGGAGTCTTTCTGGAAACCTACTCTTTGCCACCTTCCTTAACCTTAGCTATTTAACATGGAATGCTGACAAAACTCCCGTGCCAGTGAATGTCCATCTCGCATTCACTTTAAGTTTGGCATCAATCAGTACGACCATTTTCTTCGTGTTGGATTATTACCTGACCGCTAACTCCTTGCTGAAGTAGTTCGTGCCGTACTTACATCCAGACTCACTAGCACCATCAGCCATTCCCACTGCCACTGCCACTGCTGTGTGTGTGTGTGTGTGTGTGTGTGTGTGTGTGTGTGTGTGTGTGTGTGTGTGTGTGTGTGTGCTCGTGCGTGTGTGTATGTGTGTGCTTTGGTACGTGAGTGCGTGTGTGCGTGTGCATGCCTATAAAGAAATAGGTGTATAAGGCGCTTGCTGCAGTGCAGGCAGGCCTTGATCAACAGCCTGGAGTTTAATTTTAGAGAATAACTCTCGTTAGTGAGGAGATAACAGAGTATATTGGCAGTCCATGTTATTTTCCTGAGGCATAAACAATAAGAAAATAATCTAGTACATTTTTAATTAAATACATTTAAGATATGACGAACTTATAGGGTACTTTTTTTCAACTTTCTGTGAAACTAAGGCCATACAGGAAGTTTGGGTGTTGGTCTTCTGTATGAAGATGCCCAGCCAAGCGCTCGATAATTAGTGTTTTTGCTGGTGGGGCAGGAGAGGCTGCCTCCAGTTGTCCTCTTCGATGCTTTACTCAGCGTCCCAGGGCGTTGAAGGTCTCTGCTGGAGCTTTGTAGTCGTAGCCAGTGGAACAGTCAGGCTGGACGGTGGTGGTGGCGGTGATAGTGTTGTACACAGGTCTGTAGGTGGTGGAGGTGACGTAGTTTGTGTTGTAAACGGTGTTAGTGACGTATTGAGTACGGGTCCTGTCTGGAAGATATTGAGTGCTGTAGGCAGTGCGTGTGACTGTCACGTATCGGGTCGGAGCCCCCCGGTAAAGGGTTGTCTGGATGGTTTGTTGAGAATAGATGGTTGTGGACACCACCTGTGTAGACACTTGAGTGCTAACCACCTGCTGGGGCACCGTCACCGTCCTGGTGGTGTACTGGGGCACCTGCTGCGTGCGGTAGACGGTGGTCGTCTGCTGCTGCACCTGTGTGCGGGTGACGTACCGGGTCTGTGTGTTAGTGATCACCACCTCAGAGACGATGGTGGTGGTGACAGGCACCACCTGGGTGCTGGTGACGACTTGTGTCTGTCCCGGCTGGGTGACGGTTTGGGTGACAACGTTGGTCCTGTAGACGGTGGTGGAGCGCACCACATCTGGGGCAGGGATGACCGTGGTGGAGTAGACAGTGCTGTACTGGGTGCTCTGGACGGTGCGGGTCTGTCCCGGGAGCTGCTGTGTCCTGGTGACTGTCTGGGTCTGGTAGACGGTGCTGTAAACCTGCTGAGGAACCACCTGGGTGGACACCACGTTCCTGGTGACGGTGGTGGGCACCTGCTGGATGCGGGTGGTGTACCTGGTCTGGTACTGGACTTGGGTGCGGACAACCTCTTGTGTGCGTGTGACGTAGTTGACCTGAGGAGGGAGCGTGACGACCTGGGTGCGTACCCTGTCCTCCGTGCGGGTCACCGTCCTTGTCTGGTACACGATGGAGGGAACGACTTGTGTGCGAGTGACCTCTGAGTATGCAGTGGTGTACACCTGTTGGGTCCTGTAGTCTGTCCTGGTGATGTATTGGACGCTGGTGGAGTAGACGGTGGAGGGAACCACTCGGGTGGAGTACACGACCGAAGTCTTGGAAATAACAGAGGTCTGACAGTTGGACTCTTGTTTAGGTGGTAAATATGAGAGAGAAGATTTCAAGTTAATATCATTGCCGAAAAGTTGTCGACGAGGTCTATCGACGTTAGCGGCGCTGGCACAGCCCACCAACAGGACCAGCAACAGACACCGCATCCTGTGTGTGAAAAAAAAGCATACATTAGATTGCCATATCTGTAAACACAGAACTGTTGTTTCGTCTCGAAAAAAAAATGCATAACACTTACGTGGTTTGGGAGACAATCCTTCCTTAATACAGAGGGAAAATATCAAAAATTAAGTACTTATAATGTATATTTGCCATTTAGATAAATACAAGATAATGGTGTTATTTAATTACAGAATGGCCATACTCTGGCAGACCACAAGCCCACCTCTCCACTGATTATGAAACTGGTAACTGTGGATATTTATTTATTTGCTTTCAACTGGAGCGCTAGTGAATGATTTTGGCAAATAAGTTGAAAGAATTCTAATGGAATGGCCGAGTCATGTAGGATAATTAGTTTCGTCTTGGGCTGAAAGGCACCGCGGGCTCGTCGTAGTTGTATCCACAAGTGCCTGTGACGGTCGTGGTGACGGTGACCTGCTGGGGTCGGTTGACAGTTTGGTAGACGATGCTTTGTTGTTGCTGAGTCTGCACCACCTGTTGGGTGACGACGCGGTCCTGGCCGGGCACCTGCACCACAGAGGTGCTCGTCACCTCTTGAGTACTGAAGACGGGAGATGGGGTGACATACTGGGTCTGCACCACAGTCTGCACCTGCGTGAAGGGCTGCACCCGAGTCCTGTAGATAGTGGTGTAGATGGTGGTGGGCACCACTTGGGTCGTCACCACCTCTTGAGGAACGACCTGCGTGATAACTCGAGTCTGAGTGACGACGTTGGTGCGGGTGACGACCTGCTCGCGGGTGACGTAAGCATTTTCGTAACGGGTGTTGACGGAGGTGAAGGGGATGACCTGCTGGCGCTGGACCACGCTGGTGCGGATCACATCCTGGCCCCGGACGACGCTGGTCTGGACCACCTGGCGCACGCTGGTGGAAGTGATGTAGCGGGTGTTGGCGGGCTGCTGCTGGCGGACCAGTGAGGTCTGGACCACGGTCTGCACGCGGGTGCGGACTGTTGTGGGGCCAGGGACGGAAATTATGCGAGTAGCTCTTTCTGTTTGAGTTTCATAGTTGGTAACCGTCTGAATTAGAGTCTGAACTTGTGTGCGGGTGACTTCAACAGGTACAACCTGTGTCTCTACCTGTGTTTGGGTGACGTAGCTGACCTGGGGCACCACGCGAGTCGTGGTGATGTATTGGACCTCCTGACGGGGAGGACTTGTTACGGTCTGGGTCACCACTCGGTCCACGTATCTGACTGTGGTCTGCCGGATCACGCTAGTCTGGTACTGGACTTGCGTCTGGACTCTGGTTCTGTATATCGTCGTAGGAACTACTTGCTGTGTGACAAGGGTGGTGGTGCGGTACTGTGTGCTAACGCGGTCGACGGTTTGAACAACGACGGAGGTCTGAACGCTGGTCGTGTATACCACAGAGGTAATTGGTGCGACCTGACATATCTGATCACTAGGGACCGGGGGGAGATATTCAAGACCAGGTTCAGGATAGTTGTATTCCTGTGCAGAGGCGGAGGCCAGGGAGACCAGCAGCAGCGTCGCCGTCAAACGCCACATCCTGCAACAAAGAGAAATTCCACAGGTTAGAGCAGCGGTGATTGGAACCCCCGCGTCTCGCCAACTCATTTGGGAATAAAGTCCAATCACGCGCCGCTCCCCTGTGCAATTTCTCCGTGCGGTGTGGGTTGTGGGCTGACCCGAGAGGACTTTATCGCCCAGATGAGCAAAGACGCGGACACATTCATATATATAATTTACACACACACACACACACACACACACATATATATATATATATATATATATATATATATATATATATATATATATATATATATATATATATATATATATATATATATATATATTGTAATTATTGTAAGACTAGTGTTGCTTAGTTTAATCATAACAAAGACTGCACGGTGGACGTGACTCTGGTGGAGTTTGTCATTCAATAACCTGAAATACTTAGGAAAGTAACTATCATTGACTTATCCTAAGAATTTAAAAGGCAAGAAATACATTTTTTTTTTTTTTGTTTATGTTTACACCACCACTACCACCACCACCATAACTACTGTCAGAATTAAATGCTGTCTTCACACGCCAGTTCCTGGTCATAAATCACAGGTGTTCCCATGACATCGAATGTCAGCAAAAATTCAATAAAGTAAGACCATCGTTCTCTCTCTCTCTCTCTCTCTCTCTCTCTCTCTCTCTCTCTCTCTCTCTCTCTCTCTCTCTCTCTCTCTCTCTCTCTCTCTCTCTCTCTCTCTCTCTCTTTTCAGTAAAGACAAAACGAACGTAGAATGAGACAAGATTGGTTTGAAGGATCGGTCGGAGCACCACCTAATGGAGAGAGAGAGAGAGAGAGAGAGAGAGAGAGAGAGAGAGAGAGAGAGAGAGAGAGAGAGAGAGAGAGAGAGTGTGTGTGTGTGTGTGTGTGTGTGTGTGTGTGTGTGTGTGTGCAGGCGAGAGATGAGCCAGAGAACTGGGAGGGAGAGAGGGAGGGACGAAAGGACGAAGGGTCAGGAAAGGAGGGACGGAAGGAGGGAGGGAGAGAAAGGTAAGTGGGTATCTGGCAGGATTCCAGGTGTAACAAGGACCTTTCCCTCTTATCCGGATTCACTCCTCTCCTTACACCTAGTCATGTGTTGCTCGTACAAACTATGGTCCTACTCGTCTACTGTTCCTCCTGTTACTGTATATACTGCTGCTGCTGCTGCTGCTGCTTCAACATTTTTTTTTGTTCATTCTTCTGCTTTGCCATTCCTCTTCCTTATCATTTTCCACGCCGTTTCCTCTTCTTCCCTATCTCCACCTCCTCCCTCTCCTCCTCCTCCTCCTCCTCCTCCTCCTCCTCCTCCTCCTCCTCCTCCTCCTCCTCCTCCTCCTCCTCCTCCTCCTCCTCCTCCTCCTCCTCCCTCTTCTTTTACTTCTCCTCCTCCTCCTCCTCCTTGTCGTCATCTTTCTCTTTCTACTCTCCTATTCTTCCTCCTGCTGCTGCCTCCACTTTTCTTTCCCCTCTCCCTCCTCCTCCTCCAGCTCCTGTTCCTTCTCTTCCTCTTCCTCCTGCTCCGCCTCCTTATAATGAGATCGCGTTCTATTTGTTCTTGCTTTGTGTTCTCGTGTGTTCCATCATCTCCTTGTCTTCCTCCTCCACCTCCTAGGAACTCATCATCACCAACTGTTTACGTGTGTCGTTTTTTAGTTGTTAACGGAAATGTGTTTGACGTGTTATAGCGCATGACGTCACTAAAAGCTCTCTATTAATGATAAATAAAATAGTCGTTTAGTAATTCCTTAAACTAATAGAAAGCACTTGATTTTTATTTTACTTCTATTTACGTTCTTCGTGGATGCGCTGTTACGAGAGAGAGAGAGAGAGAGAGAGAGAGAGAGAGAGAGAGAGAGAGAGAGAGAGAGAGAGAGAGAGAGAGAGAGTGTGAGAGAGAACGGGGCGGAGAGTAAGAGTGTCTAGGCAGTGAGAGTGCTGGACGAGAGTGAGAGTGACGGAGAGGGAGAGTGGTCAGGCGAGTATGTCGTGGGATACAGGTGGAGGGAAGGGAGAGCAGGTGGATGAGTGGAGTGGAGAGGGGAGGGAGGACAGGCGGTAGGAAGGGAGGGAGTAGGAGGGAGATGGTAAGAGGGAGAGTGATGGTGTTAATGGTGAGAAAAAGGAGGAGAAGCAGCGGAGAGGGAGAGATAGAAAGAGGGGGGAGAGGGGAGAAGGAACGCGGAGTGGTTAATGACATGAAGAGGCTGGGAGAGGAGGAGTGTCGGAGGGAAGGACGTGTAAACAAGATAATTGGTGAGTGGTCAGGTTAAGGGAATTGGTGGAAAAAGATTCAGGAAATTGATGGAAAGGTAGAGAAGGACAGGTAAGAAAGGTGCGTGAGGCAACGGCAGGGAAGGAAAGGAAACAGGGAATTACGTCATTTGATGTGGAAAATATGTGCTGAGGAAAGAGGAGGAAATTAACACCGAGTTATAAGAGAAATTGAATGAGGTTGGAAAGGGAGGGAGAAAAGAAGTTAAGGATGATTTAAAAGAAAATATTGTGATGAAGTGAAGTTTAGAGCCAAGGAAAAGTTTTCGTAACAAGGTTCTGGAAAGGTTTTTGAAACTCTCTCTCTCTCTCTCTCTCTCTCTCTCTCTCTCTCTCTCTCTATGAACATATACTTCGGCGCTCTAATTTTTTTTTCTTTCCAACATTCCTACATAAAAACAAAGTTTTTACTAGGATCACTTTTTTCTCCCGTTATCTTACCCTGAAAAATACTTTGCTCCAAACATTGTCAGTACTGTGTACTGTGCGAGAAACGAAAACTTAAACAGCCCAGAGCGGAGGCCATGTATGGCCCGTCATGGAGGTACAAGGTACTCTTATCAACGCCACCTCGGAAATGTTGTTTTGTCAAGTGGTGTGTGTTGCAGCGAGGCTTGACGCATGTTGTAATCCAGTGAAGGAAGGTAGTCCCTCGGGCGTGTTAAGTTTCGGTTTGATGTGGTGATTGTAGTGACGTTTTTTGCTCAGCGAGTGTAGCTGGAGCTTAGCAGGTTTGGGGCGACACGAGACTCAGAGGAGCGATTGGTCGCATGTCTTGTTTATTTCTGCAGAATTCTCGCTCTAATGATGTGTGAAGATCAGTAATGTCTGAGGGATAAGTTTTCTTAGGGACGCAGTTCATTGCACTCCACACACAGCCGTCGCTCGCCAGGCGGGGCTCCGCGTGGCAGCGCCGTGACCTCCACCTCCGTGGCGTCCCGCCACCGCCCGCGCTCCCACCCTACTCTTTGTTTATTTATTTTGATTTCATCGTCTTGTTGCCTGTTTTCATCAAGTTTTGTATTTTGCAATATAGAATATTTTCATAGACATTTATCCAGTGTAGAGTACGCTGTGCTCAAAGAGAGAATGTATGAAGACACCTATGGCGAGGCAGGGTCGGTGCCCAGGCCTGGGTGGCAGGACAACACCGCCCAGCTTGCGGAAGGTTTGCATCCTACTGTTGTCAGCGTTGAAATCACTGACTTAAGCGTTTAGTACGTATGACAGTTTCTTAGTCTGCTGATCAACATAAGTAATTATTGATTTGGTCATCGGCACATGTCCAGTAGAGCAAAACTTAAACTCGTTAAGAAAATCAAGCACATAGGATTTTTTCTGTCACTTCGGCCATCCCAACACTCGTAATATTGTGTAATGAACCAACATCTTGAGGGTCCTGGCGGGAATCATGAGCCGCTGCGGGATCTTGGCGAGGACAGAGCCAAGAGCAGGTCAACACGTACCTGAACAGTTGAAGGGAAGGTGAGAGCTTGACAAGTGATCACCTGGTGGAGTGCAGCGACTCTGGCCTCTCGAGTTTGTTTGCACGTATTTATACACGGGAATGGTGCTCGAAGGGTCTTATTACCATTTTTTCTAGGTTTTCAAGCTTGATCAGAGTGGATTATGTGGGAGGGGCGATTGAAAGAGGCGGGGGCTGCCCTGTCCTGGCGGGAAGGCGTCCCGGAGTGGTGTTACTACAAAGTCTCATGGTTTTGTTATTTTCTTCTCTATTGCAGCCAGACGGGGCGATGCCTTAGCACCCTTACATTACTCCATCATAGAGGCTGCTGTTTGAAGCAAAATAAGCGGAAAACAATGAGAAAACTGGCCAACAGCAACCGGCAACTCCAGGTCGGCCAAAGGTCGAAAAAAGCAGACCGAACCAATCAGAGGGCGGATGGGGATGGCCTGGTAACCCCGCCTTTGGCTGCAACACACTGGCATGGACAACGCTCCTCCTACAAGGCTAAACATCCTTTGTATGGGGAGTCTGTGTTTATGTCCTGGCTGACCGCACTGACGAAGGATGGTCTGTGGCGGGACCCTGGTTCTTGGGAGGAGGAGGAGGAGGGCAGGCGAGGCATGTGAAAGGACGAGGAGAGCCAGACTATCAGTACAACTTACGATCTAAACAACGACACTTTACATCTCGTTACACAACACTCGTCCTTGTCCCTAATTGAATCGTTCACTTTTGGCGAGAATTTCGATAATTGCTAACTGTACTCGTCCTATACAAGCTGTTGTTCATTTAAGGACACCAGTTTGTGTGTTAATTTATAGTATTTTTTTTTTTCGGTTCATTGCTTTCTCTTCGAAAAGTTTGTTTGTCACGCGTTGTTGTGTCCCGTTACTGTTCTCACTGATGCTGAAAAATATTCATCGTAACCTCATTCATACTTCACTTGTTTTATGACACAGACGTGATCTCGTTTTCTTTCAGACATTACATACGTATCTGACTCCCAGCTGGTATTTTCTCCAATGCCTGGGGATATTTATTGGCGTTGACACCTTTATTTTCCTTTCCTATACTGAAGATTATGTTGTCACGATGCATATGTTGTATCATTTTATAGCTGATAAAAGTCAGTGTCGCGTAACTGAATGCCATAACATACTAGCGAGTGAAAGCCCCAAGAGGAGAAAAAATAATAATACAATGCTATCACATGCCTCGTTTCTGCGATCAGGATTTCACAATATTTAAAGCAGCTTGGCTATTTCTCTCCCTTACTAAGAACGAGTCTTTCCTGTAGTGCGACTGAACTAAGTTACCTCACAAAGTCTCGCGTGTCAAGGATGTGGGTCACGCCGGGCCGCGGAAAGCAGTGAGAGAAAAAAAAAAAAACGAAACCATGAAATGTCTGTCGGTGTCCGAGGCGATTAGATGGCGACCTTGAAGGCGATACCCCGGTACTGTTGCGGGTCAGGTAATGAGAGAGAGAGAGAGAGAGAGAGAGAGAGAGAGAGAGAGAGAGAGAGAGAGAGAGAGAGAGAGAGAGAGAGAGATTCAAGTAACGCATATAAATTGAAAGATATTAATGTTTTCCCAAGGCGTCTGTCACCAGACATCACTCCTGCGTCCAGGCTTTCCGCGCAGGGAGTCTGTAATACTTGTTTAGTTTGCGTGAATCAGATATGTTTAGCGAAAAAACGGTGATTTAGATCACATATCATTCAAAACAACTTAAATATTTACGTATCTGATTATACTATATAGGAAATCTTTGCATCTATTGTTTTTTTTTATCTTGGACTAAAACGAGGCTGGTATTTTCTGTACATTTGTATCAATATAACTTATTTTCAAAATTTAAGTTAATTCGAGTGGGGGCAACTTAAAACTGGATTTATTGTAGACTACATCAGTGAATATCGTGGTATGAATTCAATTGTCTCCAACGGACCGGCCAGACCCCAAGAACTCGCCACCACGTCGTGAGCACGGCTGGCATCGCTGCGGGAGGTGAGGCTAACCCGTGTGGAGGTCAGTCACCCTTTAACGCGTCAGGCCTATTTTACAGCAGCTTTTGATGCCGCAATAAGAGGGGACATGAATGGTGAGTTGCTAAATAAAAAAAAATAAATAAATAAATAAATAAACCTGCCGAAACTGAAATTGACGAAACTATAGTCAATACATGATTCTGCCTATTGATTGCACTCAGATCAGCAGTAACTTTGTGAAATGAAGACGATACCAGTAAAAGGGACATTAACCAGTAAAGTAATGAAAATAATGAATACTTCCGCTTTTTTTTACTAGCATTATGTAATCATAAACCATTTCATAATAAAGGACAAGGTAATTTAATGCAGTTCGTAGTAACAGAATAGCTACTTCAGCCTCAGTGCGTGGAAGACCTGGATGCTGCTGTGACTTGTGGTGGCAGATGCCTTGCTCAGTAGTAGTCATGGTCAGTGGTCGAATAGTCCGCCACACTCACTTCACTGCATTTGAATGTTTCTCCCTTTCCTACGTGTCACTGTGTTTGAATGTCTCTCTCTATCCCACGTGTCACTGTGAATGTTTTCTCTCTTTCCTACGTGTCACTGTGTTTAAATGTTTCCCTCAATCCCACGTGTCACTGTGTTTGAATGTTTTCCTCAATCCCACGTGTCACTGTTTGAATGTTTCCCTCAATCCCACGTGTCACTGTGTTTAAATGTTTCCCTCAATCCCACGTGTCACTGTGTTTGAATGTTTCCCTCAATCCCACGTGTCACTGTTTGAATGTTTCCCTCAATCCCACGTGTCACTGTTTGAATGTTTCCCTCAATCCCACGTGTCACTGTGTTTGAATGTTTCCCTCAATCCCACGTGTCACTGTGTTTGAATGTTTCCCTCAATCCCACGTGTCACTGAGTTTGAATGTTTCTCTCTATTCTATGTGTCATTGCGTTTGAATATTTCTCTCAGTCTCACATTTTCTGATCTGCTGAAGTCTCCTTATACAAAACTTAGCAACTGACTGATTTTTACTATATCAGAGGACTCATGCTTCAAAGAAAATGGGAATCTCAGAAGAGAATGGAGAAAATTACCTGACTCCTGACCATAGCTATACCTCTTTGTCTTCATCATTGGTAAGGTTCACTTTATTCATGCATGACACAATGTTGTGGGAGGATGATTGTCACTAGTAAGACTGTCTGCTTGAACTTGTCAATATGCTTTATTTAATGTTTGTCACTTCTAAAAAAAAAAAAAAAACAGAAGACCATTCACCTGCTGGCACACACACACACACACACACACACACACACACACACACACACAAAGATCTTCTCACAAGAAAGGAGAAATCTTAATACCAAAGCACCATCACTGTGTCATGTGTTGCTTGCGAGCGGCGAGAGCACGTTCAAGACGCCTCCCGTGATGGTGTGTGGGTTGGGCAGGCAGTGCTGTGAGCAGGCCGTCACACTGCCAGCTGGACTAGAGCTATGCGAGGCGCAAAATACAGCCTGACACCGCCACCTCTCCAGCGAGTCACGAGAACTTTGAAATACGGTAATAGGAAAAGTAAGAGAGAAAATGAGCAAAGATTAATGAGAACGATACAGATACACCTGGTGCACACAGCGCTCTTTTCTAGAGGTGTGAGGGAAGGTGTTTTGATGAGGCTGGTGTCTAAGATAGCGTTGATCTGTGGTCTATCAGTTTTCTGTTTTTTTTTTTTTTTTTGTGGACCAAAGAAATGTAGGTCATCATTTGTTGTTACCTGGCATATATTCGCATTAACACCCACGCCAGGTCTGTAAGCTTACATCAGGGTTTGGAGGAAAATTTTCCTAAGTGTCCACGATTTGTGCCATCACAGCACCCCACACCCCACGCCACTCTCGTCTTATATGTCTTTGCCACGGCCAGTCTCGTTATTTTACGGCAATTTTCCCTATTGAATTCATAATAACTTTCTACTATTTTGTGCGAGCAAGATGCAGAAACACGCAGCGTCCCACTTCTCGGAGGCCCGCGGTGTGTCGTCACGCCCCGAGTGGCGGTGGTACCTGCCACGGGTCAGGCCTGAGGGAAGAGCGCCAAGCACTGGCCCACTGGAACAGGTCTGGCGCTGTGCCGTGCCTTGCACACGCACACTGCCAAGCACATATAGTTGTGCATGAGGTTTAAAGTGAGTCGGAAGATTTACAATTGCATATTGTTCTCCCTCTCCCATCCCATTCCCTTAATGACGAGGACAACATCCATACCGCTGAGAAACATTTACATACATATCCCTTGACGAAAATATTCATCCTGTGGCCTGCTTTTTATTGCACTTTCTTTGCCGACAGGGGTAGGGAAGTGCCTGGCTGGGTTGCGCGGTGCTGCTCCACACCCCGGCGGCCAGGCCAGGACACGGGACCGTCAAGGCTGCCCAGGGTTCTGGATGCTGGCCGCGTACTGGTCATCCTTTCACCCAGAAGTGTTTGCTGGGAGTTCTGACGTACATATTTTGAAGGTCTATTGTTATTATTATCACTATTATTATCTTTATTTATTTAAAGAATCAGTGTTTTTGTTTCTTTTACTCTGTCACTGCTAATTTTAATACTGTGTCTGTGTGTGTGTGTGTGTGTGTGTGTGTGTGTGTGTGTGTGTGTGTGTGAGAGAGCAAGTACAAATAGACGTTTTCGGTTTTTCATGCAGATTAGCAATCTTAATTCAGGGCTATTATGATTGCATTTCTAAGGACCACCACCGTGCTGGGGCGTCCTTGAATACCTTGTTGCTGCCTCCGTGATTTCTGTTATGTATAGGTGATCATTTTTATCACTCCTTTACACTCGCGCACTCTCATGAAATATACTAAGAGAGAGAGAGAGAGAGAGAGAGAGAGAGAGAGAGAGAGAGAGAGAGAGAGAGAGAGAGAGAGAGAGAGAGAGAGAGAGAGATTTGGTTTTAATTATTATTCATTTTCCATTTACCTATTTATTTTTGTTCGAAAAGTGTACATAAGACTGGAATTATTTTCCTACTTGAACGAGAGAAACGTAGGAGTATGGTGTGTGTGTGTGTGTGTGTGTGTGTGTGTGTGTGTGTGGTGGTGGGGGAGGGGAAGACAGGCAGGGCACATGGCTGCGTGTGTGCGTATTCGGGGTTTGGTGAAGAAGGGTAAATACAAATAAACGATAATGGAAAGGAGAAAACTGAGGGAGGTGTTAGTGAGTCAGTGGACGAAGAGCAGGTTTTTTTTTGGGAACTACAGGAGAGTAAAAATGGTGTAACGAGGACAAGGCATCACCTGATAGGGGAGACAAGGGCACGTCTATGGTAGTACAATTATCAGAGTGAAGAAGTTAAAGCTGACGCTCGGGCATCCCCCACACTGCCGCGTGACTTGCTCTCTGCCAGGCTGGTGACACACACGTCGGAAGGAAGTTGATAAGTTTGCCAGGGCGCTGCAAATCCGAAATGCAAATATAACCGAAAAGAGACGCGAGGGTACACCGGAAATACCAAGCACAGAGCAGGCGACGCCCACACAGGTATTTCCAACCTGCACGACCTGCCGGGGAAAACCAACTCGATCTCGTCCTTCCCATCAAAGCAGCTTCTCTTGGAAACAGTGGACAGAGTAGTGGTCAGGAGGCAGTTCACATTCTCCATTCACCTCCACTGTGCTTTGTGTTTTCCCGCAATTCAATGCTACCTGGTATGCTGACAGTCTCTTTATGACACTTGGCAGTTAAAAGATTCTGAGCAAAACAGTGGACTGAGGACTGAAGGAAAACACTAAATACAGTGGAAGTGAATGGTGTATGTTACTCAAATATTAACCATGAGTATACTTCAGCTTCATGTGCTTCTTGTTTCTTACTCACCAAAAATGTCCTTGTATGCTTTTCATTCTAATCTTCCCGTGAAGGTTTCTCCTAAGCACATTTTAGTTAATCGTCAGTTTCTCTATCTAGTCTCATTAATCTCGCTAATCTCAGTGTCAAACTCGGCCTTAGTCTTATCATTTAGGCCTTATTAGCATCTCAGATGTTGATGTTTGCAAATGTGGCCTATGCAACGCTTGTACGAAATGTTTTTATTTATGCTTCAATGTGATACAGCCACTGCCTTGTGGATCACGTGCTGCATTCATGATCGCAGCTACTACCCTCCCGGGCAGAGCTTAGAGGTCATGCAGTCCTCCCTGTTGGTAACACCAAGACCTTTCACACCCGGGAGCGGGAGCGAACAGTTACTGCCAAGGAGGACAGTAAATGCTTGCTCATAAAAACAGTAATAATACTCTCGCAACCTATACTGGGTGCAAACATAGCCGTCCAAATGACAGTACTCTGCAGTGACAGTACTCTCTCTCTCTCTCTCTCTCTCTCTCTCTCTCTCTCTCTCTCTCTCTCTCTCTCTCTCTCTCTCTCTCTCTCTCTCTTTCTCTCTTACAGAGTTTCTTTTATGTGATACTTTACGTTACCGTATCATATTCTTAATGACTTATCTTTGTTTATAGTTTTATAATTTTTAATCTCAGTAATTTCTTTCAAGAAGTTTTCATATTGTACTAATTTATAAAAAAAAACTTTTGTTCATAATTTAGCAGTCACCTATATTTAATTTATAGGTATATGCATGCACATATCTATGTATATATGTGTGAATGTACGTGTGTGTGTGTGTGTGTGTGTGTGTGTGTGTGTGTGTGTGTGTGTGATGTAGGGGAGGGACGTCCAGGTATCATTTTTCATCTGAGCTCTTGTGGGTAGTGTGTAACAGGGCACCCTTGACACCCCGCATGGAGACCACCGCCTCTTTCTCCTCTTCATCATCATCATCACGTTCTCTCTGTCTTCCATTTTCTTTGTGTATTCTTCTCTTCTACATTTGCTTGACTTTAGATATGGTTACTTATTTTTTACATCCCTTTTTATCATCGTCATGTGGTTCACCTTTGTATTTTTCATCACGATCATCATCATTATCATTTTCCTGTTGTTGTTGTTGTTGTTGTTATTTCTTTCTTCGTTCTTCTTTCTTTTTTCTTTCTTATTCCGCTTCTTCTTCTTCTTCTTCTTCATTTTCTTCTTGTTCTTGTTCTTGTTCTTCTTGTTCTTCTTCACTACCACCATAATCATCATCATCATCATCATCATCATCATCATCATTCTCTCTCTCTCTCTCTCTCTCTCTCTCTCTCTCTCTCTCTCTCTCTCTCTCTCTCTCTCTCTCTCTCTCTCTCTCTCTCTCTCTCTCTCTCTCTCTCTCTTTATATATATATATATATATATATATATATATATATATATATATATATATATATATATATATATATATATATATATATATATATATATATATATATATATATATATATCTTAACCAGTATTCACTCCTACGATAATATTGCAGAACCAGTCCGGTCCCCAGTGTCGCGAGGTCCTTTCATCTCTTTGCTCAACCCACTCACGCACTCCTTACTCCCCAGATTTTCTTCCGAAGAGATGCTGTCGACCTTCCTGTAATCTTAATCTTACCTTGGCATCCTTTCCTCTCTCGTTCTTGATGCTCTCCTCGTGTCCTTCCTTATCGCCTTTATTGTAGTGGAGCAAAGGTGGGTGTTGCCCCTCGAGCACCACGTAGGTTGGGGTCGTGTTGAGAGGATAAATCTGGGCGGGGGTGAGGCGTGTGTTGTCAGGCTGAACAGAATTAGATTCCTCTTCCCTTGTTTTTTGTGACTATCGTTATCTGAAGTTTTAAAGTTAAAAGAGAGGAAAAAGTATTAGAAGAAAGGGTAAGATAGGCATAGGCCATATCAGGCAGGTTCACTGAGCGGAATGAAAACGATGCCTCTTGATTCTTTTCGGTGAAATAAAGAATGGTAAAGGGATACATGCCGATGAACGAGTGGGGAAAAAAAAAAGATAAAAGTATGATTAAAAGAAAAATGCACAGCGCTTATGAAAAGGACGACGGTGATGAATGCTTAACCGATAGATAGATTAACGGATAGATAGATGAATAAGTGGGAAGACAGATAAATGGACAGATATAGCTTTACATCTTCCGGTATACTCATGGTTTATTTCACAGCTTCAAGCGCACCACACAGCGCGACGCAGCGGTTGTCCTTCCTTCATCCAGTCTCGTGTGACGCAGAAGAAGGAGCGGAGAGCGCCTCTCAGCTATATGTTTGACGCTCAGGAGCTGCAGTATAATGATATTAAATCTTGGGAGCGTCCAAGCGTCGTGTTTTGTTGCGTCTCCCGCCATAAAATAAATAAATAAACAAATAAATAAATAAATGTTCAACCTGGAGACATCATTGTTTCGTCTTCAGAAGTAAAGGTGATTAAATGACTTGGTAATGATATATTGATATATATATATATATATATATATATATATATATATATATATATATATATATATATATATATATATATATATATATATATATATTTTTTTTTTTTTTATGTTCCAGATAATGAATATATTGCAGAAGACTATTGGAGAGTCGTATCTTTTTTAGCGAAACGAGGAAAAATCGTGAGCAAATTGAAGGTTAAAAGATCACATGGGAGAAGATTACACACACACACACACACACACACACACACACACACACACACACACACACACACACACACACACACACACACACACACTCGTTTCTTCTTATCAAGCAGCGCCAAATAAGTGTCCCGGAACTCTGACCTCCACCCAGTCCGGATTGAGCTCCCTACGTGTATTGGAAAATACACACACACACACACACACACACACACACACACACACACACACACACACACACACACACACACACACACACACACACACACACTTCCCACAGCTCACCACAAAATTATCCACAAACCAGAGAATTCCACGTTAACTAGACTCGTATCACACTTAAGAAAATAAATTATATATATATATATATATATATATATATATATATATATATATATATATATATATATATATATATATATATATATATATATATACAAAAGTGCTTAATAACAATAGCATCAAATTCACAACATGCCGAGTCCTCTCCAGCTAACGAATAAATGCTTACGTGGCAGACCAGGAGGTACGCTTAGTCTGCGGTGTCCTTTGTCCCGCTACACAGGTGTCATGTTGTACCCCCAGCAGCCTTCCTGGTGCTGTGCTGGAATGGTAGTGGAGTTAGCGATAGTTTTTCCGGGTCTTCTGTCTCGTCCCTACTGTCTGCGTGCTATATTGTCATGATAAAACGATCTTGTGTTGAAAAGTATAGTGAATTTTCTTTCATTACGGATTTTAATGTTAAATGGATGTGTTTTATAATTATTTTGCGATGTATTAGGTTGCCGTCGACGCGAGGATGCAGTTAAGAGTGTTTACGAGTATGAGTGTTAGCCAGGAAGCGTGCGTGCCCTGAGGTGGGTAGGATTCCTCGTGTGTCTTGCAGCGTGAATTGCGTGAGAGTGCTGCCTAAACAACACACATCGGTCTTGTTTACCTTCGTGTCTGACAAGTCTTGACCTGCTCATTAATCTCAGGAACGTATGGTTTAAATGAAATCGTGTTTTCCTTTCTTTCTGAGTGCCTTTCCAAGCTGAGCCACGGGGAAGAGAGTGGAAATGGAGAACGTATTTTATGCTTGTTTATGTTTATTTCTACTCAGACAACTTAGGGTACGTGTATACAACAGTAAATTTGGTACACTTGTTTCTTCTCTTTTTCTTCCAGTTAAGTTGTTTTCTCTCTCTCTCTCTCTCTCTCTCTCTCTCTCTCTCTCTCTCTCTCTCTCTCTCTCTCTCTCTCTCCCACGTATTAAAGAAATATTGATCGTGCGTCCTATGCGTACCTGTTCTATGCTTTCCGCTTGTTTGTCTGACTAGAATTTCGGGTTTGGGGCAATTAGCCATTACCTAACGTTCTATTTTTTGCCATTGTTTCAGGTAAGTTATCACCGTCCTTGTGTAACCTACGCGTTGAGGGAAGATGGAAGAGGGTTTATGCGTGTCTTGTGAAGCAGGACCCACGCGAACCTTGACACCCCTCGACAGCTGCGCTAATCCCCACCTGCACCTCTGGACGCGGGTAACATGTGCTGCGTAGTTGGTAAGGTTGGCTGACTAGTTATTTTTAGCCGTGCAGCAGCGTGTTCGTGTGGCGCCGCGGTGCTCACTATGAGGTTGTTTGTGGAGTAAGATAAGCTCTGTTGTTTACTTACGCGCATTGCATTGGAGGACTTTAACGTTGAAGTCTCCTATGATGTCTTGAATGGTTTGTGTTGGTGTGGCTTTCAGTTTGGTTCTCCCGTGTCATTATGGGTGTCAGGCTTGTTCGGTACAGTTTCATTGAGATTTGTTGGTTTGTATGCGACATGAGAGAAGTTCGATGTGGAGTCCTCCTGATGAAAACTAGAATTGAATGCATTTTTGTTTTGATATTATCGAGTAATTGTACATTTGGGAGTTTCTAGCAGTTTTTTTTTTATCTATTATTTATTTATTTATTTATTTGTTTATTTATTTATTAAGATTATCGCTGTTCTTTGCTCCATAAACAATATGATAAAGATTTCTGTCATGTGCGTGTGTGTGTATGTACTATGCTTTTAGCTTGGGTAATAGTGGTTGAGGTGTTTTTTTTTCTTTTTACTATATTGTTTCGCGTTATTGTTATCCAAGCAAGAGTAGCTTTGTTATTTACTACGCACGAGGAAGTTAACACTGAACCTTCCAGTGAAAACTTTATTTAGGTGCGTTGGTAATTGTCACTTAAACACGCGCTCAGTTCTTTTTTTTTTTTCGGTGATATTTTTATTTGAGGGAGTGGATAGAAGGAGGAAAGTTACCTTCATTTAAAAATTTAAGTTTTGAGTTGTGTCTTGAAGGTCTCTCCTTGACTCATCTACCCGGAAAACTCTTAAGCCGTAACCTTGTGTAGCTGGTTTATAGCCGTGTCCTGCTGCCCCTACATCACCCTCTCCCCT
>NC_087156.1:26809496-26814496 GCF_035594125.1 Scylla paramamosain | reverse complement strand
GTATCCACTAAAGCCTCCAATTGAAGAGCCTCTAGTTTCATAAAATCCTAACATACACCATAACTACTTTCTCACGAGCTCCAAAAGACCATCCCAGACTGCGAGGGCTAGCAGGAGCATCAGCAGCATCAGTCACCATAATCACGGCAACAATGACAGCTGTAAAATGTCTAGGTCACCTTTAATCTCCCTTCCCTGTATCTAGTGAGCAAGGACACGACCCCTTCCCGCCCACGTGCCCCTTCCTTAAGAGAGAGAGAGGAGAGAGAGAGAGAGGGGGAGAAGATGGGTGGGGCGGGGGTAGGGCTGAAGACACGCCTGAAGCTGTGAGAGCATCCGGGAACAGGGCGGCGATGAGTCAGGGCGTGTCGTGGGTGGCGCGACCGGCGGGCGGGCGGGCGAGGCACAGGTTGGCAGGGCTTTGGTCAGGTGAAGGCAATCAAGGAAGAGGGGATTGCAGGCAGTATGGCCATATGAGGGTGTGATGCCTGAGCTGCGTGTTACATTAAGTTTTATTGATGTTTTGATTTTTAATGTATTTTTTTTTCTTCTCTCCTTTTTTGTTTCCTTTCCCCTCTTTCTCTTTCTTTTCTTTTTTTTTTTCTTTGCTTGCTTGTGTGCTTTCATTTTTTTTTCTTTTTTTATTTGCTCCTTACGTTTCTTTTTTTTCTTTCCTTTTCTTCCTTTCTTTTGTTTTCTTTCCCTTTCCTCTCTTTATTTCTTTCTGTCTTTCTTGGTTTGATTCCTTTCTTTTCCTATTATTCTTAAGCATACAATTCCCTCTTTTATCATATCCTTTGTGGTGTAGATTGTAGCAGGAACCCAGTCCACTCACACACACACACACAACAACACACACACACACACACACACACACACACACACACACACACACACACACACACACACACACAGAAATGGGTGGTACTGCTGACCTTCCATTCCCGGCAGGCTGGAAGGTCACAGCTCCCCATGACCTGTTTCCGTGATAAGTCAATAGGGCTGACAAGGTTTAGGAGATAATCCTAAATTGTCTCCGACCGACCGTGGATTTTGTTTAGATTGTATGGAATGTAAATGAGAGAGAGAGAGAGAGAGAGAGAGAGAGAGAGAGAGGAGAGAGAGGAGATGAGAGAGAGAGAGAGAGAGAGAGAGAGAGAGAGAGAGAGAGAGAGAGAGATTTAAACATTTCATATATTTCCAGTCGTAATTTTTCCATCTCCCATTTTATCATCTCCTATTCTTAAATGTTTAATCACCTTGTTTCTATTACCTTAAACAAGATGTAATGGAAGTTATCAGAGATTGCAAGGAAGCTCTCATGTTTCTGGCTGTAGGTTAACAAGGATTCTGCAACATTAAATGGAAAAGTATCTCTGTAACCATAGAAAACTGTACTAATGAAGGTTTTATTGCTTAACTTCAATACACATTATTTTGTGTATGTAGACTAGTAAGCAGAATAAAAGACTTTTAGGAATAAAGGCCTGAGTGTGAAAGGGAATAGTAGATGTGAAGTCTTAGTTTTTTTTACTTTAAATTAAACAATGTAACTTATCGCGCGCCTCTTAATGGCAACAATTCTGCTGCTCTTTTTTTCTTCCATCGTCTTCCTTTGTACAGTGTGGGTAGGAAAAAAGTAATTCTCCTTTAAACCAAACCATTTCACCATTCCAAACATTCAGGTCTCACAGCAACCCTAACATCACACACACACACACACACACACACACACACACACACACACACCACACACACACACACACACACACACACACACACACACACACACACAACAACACACACACACACACACACACACACACACAGCGCCTCGACACCACCCACACATCACTGCATTGCAACACACACTGCATATTTTATCCCTGTTATGGACGTGCCCTTATACCCCCTTGGAATCCCCAATCACTTTCCTAACGTGGAATCCGCACCCCTATGTTGGGAAATCCCGGTAGTGAGGGTGCACCCGGTGGTATCCATGTTATTAAACACCTGTCATACATCTCACGCCCAGGTAACACGCACCTCGCTCCCTCTAACACCTTTCTGTGCCTCTCCCTGGATTTCTGATCACGATGGTAGAGTTACGTAACGCAGCGGGCAGTCCGGTACAGAGTGGGGAATAATATGCATACCAACGGCAAGGTCATACGGGGCTTTGTATTACCTTAAATCACCCTTAATTGCCTTCCCAAGTAATCACAGAGGTTTTCAGGTTCGACGCGTGAGGGTGATTAAGAAAGAGGAACACGACCACTGTCTCCTGGATGGTTTAAGTTTACGTGGGGTGGATGCGCGCCTCTTCTTTCTCTCATTGTCCTTCCCTGTATTCTTTGTCAGCGACTGTGTTAATAAGTTATTGTGTGGTGAAGTGAGGGATAGGGTGAGGGAGGGAATGACAAGTGCAGGATGTGGGAAGGACAGGGCGGGAAGAGGAGAGCGGGGGCGAAGAGGGGGAAAGGTGACGCAAGGAAGATAGGCGATAAAGGAAGGGCGTACACTACTGAGAGAGAGAGAGAGAGAGAGAGAGAGAGAGAGAGAGAGAGAGAGAGAGAGAGAGAGAGAGAGAGAAGGGCTGTGCGGAAAGGGAAGGTGGGAAAGGCAGGGCTGGAGGGGAGCGGCGGGGTGCCCCTAGCTGGTAATCACGAGGGGCGCAAGTCTGGGTTTATGGGCGGCCTTCGGTGGCGGCTGCAGCTTGTTGAGGCGAGGATGGAGGGGAGGCAGAGTATTGGTTGCGGTCACTGCCTCAAGGAAACAGTCTGCGGGGATACATGCAAAACACACACACACACACACACACACACACACACACACACACACACACACACACACACACACACACCACCACCACCATAACCCACACCACACCTTTCCTCCCAGACCAGCTCATTCCCCCACACTCACCTTGCCCGGACTGTAAATCACCTGCTAGCTGGGCGAGAAATATTAGACGACCGCCCGTGCTCCTACTAGAAAAGGAAGTCACGAGATTCACCCCGAGACCTTTGCTACGAGGACACGGAAATGCCTGAACGCGGCTACTCAGGGCGGCGGTGGCGGTGACGAGTCGTGATGGTCGTGATGAGGAAGAAATTTTTTCATTTTTTTTTCTAGAGTATATAATTCGCCATAAATGTCTTCACGCTTGTGTTCCCTTTAATGTCGCCGCCGTGGTGTGACAAGCGGAAAACTGAAGGCCAGGAAGTGGTTCCTGCCGGACGGGAGAGGATGTTGTCAACCTGACCAAGTAAATTATTGTTCAATGCTGCATGGTGTTGTTCTTCCGCTTGATGAGTGGGAAGGAGGAGAAGGAGAAGGAGGACGAAGATAACAGCAAGAAGAATGAGGGCAAGGGGGACGATGCCCTAGATCAGCTTCCTGCCGGGAAACAGCCATCATCTCTATATTGCGTCAACAAAGGGCAACAAAACCGCTAAGTGACGCGCGGGCACACCACCGGGCTGGAGGAAGTGGTGAGCTGCACCTGCCAATGTTGTATGTTACTCCCAGCAGCGTGAGAGGGACAATTAACACTCAAGGACGGGGAACTTTTCTTCCCTTGTCTCAGTAGTCTTCAGTTAACTGGATTACCTCCTCGAAGGTCAGGAAAGCAGCGCCCTTGACGTGGGTGCGGCGGGGCGGACTCATCCCTCGCCTGGGGCACCGCAGTGACTGGCTGGCGGCAGGGTGGTGACGGGAAGAGGGCGTGGATGGGGAGAGGGGAGCAGCCTTGTGTCGTCAGCCCCCTCCCCGCTGTCTGGGCCTCTCACGGAACTCATTCGTCAATTTTCAGACGTACATGGGACCTTTGATTACGCCCTCTGTGATGTGAGGAATATATGGGTCTTTTCTTGTACTGTTTTGTGTGAGTGAGTGAGTGAGTGAGTGAGTGAGTGAGTGAGTGAGTGAGTGAGTGAGTGAGTGTGTGTGTGTTGTGTGTGTGTGTGTGTGTGTGTGTGTGTGTGTGTGTGTGTGTGTGTGTGTGTGTGTGTGTGTGTGTGTGGTGTGTGTGTGTGTGTGTGGTGTGTATGAGAGAGAGAGAGAGAGAGAGAGAGATCGCGGACGAATGGACAGATGAATATGTTCATGCACGACAAGAGACAAAGCAAAAGATAACAATAAAGATGCAATTGCTCTCTCTCTCTCTCTCTCTCTCTCTCTCTCTCTCTCTCTCTCTCTCTCTCTCTCTCTCTCTCTCCTCTCTCGCTCTCTCTCTCTCCGTCGGTCATCTTCACCCTGTTTGTCCCTCGCCTGCCGGGAGGTCTTGGGGCCTCTGGCGAGGTCGACCACTTTGCAGCCCTTTTGTCCGAACCTTAATAACCTGGAATTTTTTGTAAGTTGTCCTCTGTCCTTCCACATTTCCGTCCCTCCTTTTCCTCCTCCTTCTCCTTCTCCTCCTCCTCCTTCTCCTCCTCCTCTTCCCTCCTCCTCCCAACATGTGGTCTTCTTCTTCCCTAGCCCTCAGTCTCCCCGTTAGATCGGTGTCGTCTTTGTTCTTCTCAATCAAAAGAAAAATAAAGGATTAGTTACTTGTCTGTCTCTCCTCAAGCTTGTTTATGTTGTTAATAAGACGGTAACTGCTTAGAAGATGACAAAATTACCAGTAACTCTTTGTCTGATAAAAGAGAGAGAGATGAAAGGAACGGAAGGGAGTGTTTATTTGAGAGCTAACTGAGCTGCCTTGCTGTCTTCTTAGTATTTTTTAATATTCAAGACACACGAAATATTAATATATGAAACAGCCAATTAAATGAATAGCTAAATTGAATTAATATATACAAAAAAGTTATGAATACTAAATCATTATGAAGAAGAAATTATTAAACGAAAAATAATAAGCAAATGAATAAATGAATAGTTAAACAAATAAATATGGTCTGTTCTACAGTTTAAAAATAAAAAAAAAAATGAGAAATGAGACACTGAGGGTGCTTACTGAACACCTGCATCAGATGGAGCAAAATATAGGCATGAAAATT
>NC_087156.1:26799496-26804496 GCF_035594125.1 Scylla paramamosain | reverse complement strand
GTGTGTCTGTCTTTGTCTCTCTCTCTCTCTCTCTCTCTCTCTCTCTCTCTCTCTCTCTCTCTCTCTCTCTCTCTCTCTCTCTCTCTCTCTCTCTCTCTCTCTCTCTCTCTCTCTCTCTCTCTCTCTCTCTCTCTTTCTCCTGTGTGTGTGTGTGTGTGTGTGTGTGTTCTCTCCTTTCCTGCATGACCAAAAATCGACGAACAAATGTTTAGTGTGAATGCTTTAACCTTCTTTTCCTGCCTCGCATAACACACTAAACATTTTTTTACTTTATATTTTGGAGTTTCATCAAAGACCTCACTTTAATTTTTTCCCCCCTTCTGACTGTCTATTGACCAAACATCTTCACCATTTATGTTACGTGAGTCAATATTCTCCTCGACTTCTTTTTTTTTCTTCTTTTTTTCTGCGTTTCGTGGTACACTTTTGCCTTATTCCTCCTTTTTTTCTTTATTCACCTCTCTCCTCGTGTGTGTTTGCTTTTTTCGGTCTTTCGTCATGTATTTTTTTTTTTTAACCTGTTTCTCCTTTTCCTTCTTGTCCTTTCACGTTTATTTTAAAAAAAATTATTTCTGTTCTAACGGCATCTATTACCTACGTCCTCCATTTTTCTCCCTTCCCTTCTTTCATCATTCCTCCTCTTCCTCCTCCTCCTCCTGTTCTTCCTTCCTCTCATTCTTTACATCTTGCATCATGTATCATTTCTTACTCCTTTCTCTTGTTCACTTCCTTTCATTCTTCTTCTAACGACATGTATCACGTCCTCTTTCTCTTCCTTCTCCTCTTCCTTCAGTTCTTTCATCGCATACGTCCTCCTCCTCTTCCTCTCCCTTCGCCTCTTTCGCTCCCCCCTCAATCACGCCGATTTGGGTTAGGGAGAGTAAGGGAACGAAGGAGAGGAAGGGGAATGGAGGGAGGGTCGGAGGGAATGAGGGGGGGGGGTGCGGGTCGTCATCAGACCAACCACTGGTGAGGAACAAAGGACGAAGGAGATGAAAGGGGAAGGCAAAGTGCACTGACACCATCTCCTCGTTTTCTTCCATTTAAAAGTGACGCCAAAGCAGAAGGAGGAGGAGTAGGAGGGGGGTTTGAGTTATTTTGTTTTATCAGCTTAAATTTTTTGATTTTTCGATTGGTAATTATTCGTTTGTTACATGCCGGTTTATTTTCGTATATCTTTATTTTTCTTCGTGCATGACAAGATGACGATGATTTAATTTCGATAACGTCTTCGTGTTTTCGTTAATCTTTCCCTATCGCACGTCTTAAAGTTTCCGTTTTCCCTCTCACGCGCAGTTCCGAAGGGAGGCACAACACACACACACACACACACACACACACACACACACACACACACACACACACACACACACACACGGAGGTCACAGATATCACGTGTTCATCGTAACCTTCCATTTCGGAGGGAGAGGAGACAGGAAAAGGTCAGTCATGTAACGCCATTTTTTCTTTCTCTCCCCCTCCCTGTCTGTCCAATTAAATTACTTTACTGTTTCCCTTTCCCATAGCGGCCATAAAACTCGGCTGACCAGAGACCTGTAAATGCTGCAAGAAAATGCTGCAAAGTGTGAAAAAGAAATGTAAAAGGTGATGTATAGGAGGAGAGGAGGAGGAGGAGGAGGAGGAGGAGGAGGAGGAGGATATTGTGGGAAACTATCTTCCTCTTTCTCGTCCTTCTTCCTCTTCATCACCTCGCCATCATTATCATTACCGTCGTCCTTGTTCTAATCATCATCATGATTCTTACTTGTTTCCGTTCTTCTCCTCCTCCTCCGGGATCTTCTTCTCATTTTCCTCCTCCTCCTCCTCCACCTCCTCCTCCTCCTCCTCCTCCTTCTCCTCCTGCCATTGTGTAACATACTCTCAGAGTCGTATTTGAGGAAGGAAAACAAGAGTGTAATACTTAATGGGAAAAAAATTAAAGATAGTATTTTCTTTAAAAAAAAATCGGAGGGAAATTGAGAATAAGAGAGAGAGAGAGAGAGAGAGAGAGAGAGAGAGAGAGAGAGAGAGAGAGAGAGAGAGAGAGAGAGAGAGAGAGAGGGGGGGGGGACAGGAAGAAGGGAGGGAGAATTAGTCGATGCATAGACACGTAACCCGGGGAGAGTGAGAGGAAGAGTGAGAGTGAAAGTGAGAGTGGTTTGGAGACGGCAGGAGGACAGATTGAGAGAGAGAGAGAGAGAGAGAGAGAGAGAGAGAGAGAGAGAGAGAGAGAGAGAGAGAGAGAGAGAGAGAGAGAGAGAGAGAGAGAGAGAGAGAGAGAGAGAGAGAGAGAGAGAGAGAGAGAGAGAGAGAGAGAGAGAGAGAGAGATTCAATATATAGTTATGGAAAAATGAGTGAGGGAAAAATTATCGTACATCTTTCCGCTCGTTGATTCCTTAAGTATATATAACAAGTGCTTGAGAAATGCGCTAAATTATTGGTATAAGTGAGTAAGTGGTGCGTAAGATGGTGCAACGCTCTGAGGTATGAAATGAGTGGTGTAATCCTGGGGTGTGTTGCGAAATTAGGAAGAAAACACAGACTTCTTTATACTGTGTGTTTCCTGTAGGCGACGATGAATCACGATTACTGAAGTTATAATGTGTAGTTAGAGGAGTGTTAATGTATGTATACGAAATAAGTGACGCATGAATCAAATGTGTTTACGTATTGCTGAAAAAATAATAATGTGTATTTTTTTTTTTTCAGTGTGGTTCTTGAAAAAAAAAGTCACTTTAAATGTAGTGTCAATATTTTTTTTTTTTTTTTGTGGATGTCATGGATGAGAAATATATCAAAGTCAGTTGTGTAAGGAAATGAATGAAAATAAAAAGGCAGTCATTTGAATCATATCATTCTTAAAAAAAAAAAACGTGCAAAATCAAAGTAAAAAATATAAAAATGCTTTCGTTGTCTTAAAAAAAAAAACGAAGTAAATAAAAGCCAGAAATATTACGAAATGGAAAAAGACACACGCCAAATTGACAAGAACTGAGAAAGTCACGTAATTAATGTCAACCAACGGCCACCACACATCACTAAACCTGAGGCTGAGTGTGGCCGCCAGACACGCCACGGGTCACTCCTGTCTGTGTGTGTGTGTGTGTGTGTGTGTGTGTGTGTGTGTGTGTGAGTGAGTGAGAGGGAGGAGGGGATGGGGGGGACGGCTGCTGAACCTGACGGGGTGCTTGTGGCCGTGACGCGTTAATGAAGCTGTTTGTGTGGCTTCAGTGACGGTTTGACAGTGTAATGGACGGACCTGACACTTTAATCTGATCGCGAGCAAGGAAAAGAGTCTCATTGTTGACAGGAGTCGGGTGTGAAGATGAAGGGTTGACATCACCTTGTTGCAGCACGGCAGTTAGAGAGAGAGAGAGAGAGAGAGAGAGAGAGAGAGAGAGAGAGAGAGAGAGAGAGAGAGAGAGAGAGAGAGAGAGAGAGAGAGAGAGAGACATGCATAAACTATAAAAGGACACTTATAAACACACACACACACAAACCAAAATCTTCGTCTCAGAGCCTTCCGTAGTAGATCTTCAAATTCCAATGTGTAATTTGACCATTCAGTTTCGAGAGGGAGAGAAAATCCCGTTCTTGTGATGACCCTGAATAAAGCCGGAGAAAGGGAGAGGGAGGAGAAGGAGGGAATTTTCCTTTCCGTTTATGGTCATGGGATATTTCCGGCAGTGGTTCCAGTAAAAAAAAAAAAAAAGATACATATATTTGAAGTTCCGCCTCTGTGGGTGACCTCGCTTCCCCAGCTGCAAAGTGGTCGTCATTCCGCTATGCAAATACAGATCAGCGTCCCTGCTTGCGGAACCTTTGTCGCCGTCACGCAGTCGTTTCGGTTCGGAGGCTGCCACAAAAAATATCACAAGTCACATATTTGACCTTTTTACCAACGGCTACACAAGAGAACAAGAAAGAGAGAGAGGGGAAAAAAAAACGAGAGCAAAGTAACAACGTCATTCTGGAGATGTTACATTAACCCTATTTATCTGTTTACCTCGTGCTCTGATTGCCGCGAGCAGCAGAAGAGGAGGCGCTGCAGTAGTCTGCGTGTGAATCTCTGCAGAACGACATTACATCATCGTGACTCAGGAGAATTAGGTTGTTTTGTGTTATTATTGTGTCATCTCCTTGCTTCAAGTACTGCTCTATTCTCACATTTTTGTACAGTGAGGTGATGCAGCAGGTGGTGAGGTGCTGGAGGCATTAGAGTGTGTATAAGAGCAGTGGTTTTGTGCCTTTCCGCTTAGATTACTTGTTGTGTCTGTGTGAGTGTGTGAATGTGTGAGTGCTCGTTTTTTTTTTTTTTTTGTATAGCAGAGTGACTTGTCTGAATAGGTACAACGTGTTTAATGAGGTGCATCTTCACTACACCTGGAGGTCTTTATTGTGTGTGTGTGTGTGTGTGTGTGTGTGTGTGTGTGTGTGTGTGTGTGTGTGTGTGTGTGTGTGTGTGTCTGAGCCATTATATATTTTCTTTTTTTCTTCTCTTTTTTTTTTTATTTTCATTCTCCCTGTCAGTCTTTCTGTATGTATGTTTGTAGTCGCATTATCTGTCATTCTGCTTGTTTACATCTTTTATTCTCTTCCTAACTACTGCATGACTTTGTGGGTTTGCCTATGTTTAATTACTGTCTCTGTATGCCTTGGTAGGTATGCAAGTTGTGTGTGTGTGTGTGTGTGTGTGTGTGTGTGTGTGTGTGTGTGTGTGTGTGTGTACGTCTCTCTCTCTCTCTCTCTCTCTCTCTCTCTCTCTCTCTCTCTCTCTCTCTCTCTCTCTCTCTCTCTCTCTCTCTCTCTCTCTCTCTCTCTCTCTCTCTCTCTCTCCTGCCACTAAGTATTGGCTAGGATTGATTGGTGCTTCCCTTCCCAGTTCAACCAATCTTGTTTCGTCATTGAGGCGGGATGCCTTCAGTCTTGCGTCATGATTAGCGGAAGACACTCAAGGTGGTCCTGATAATAACGATTGGCCAGACTTGCTTAACACTCA
>NC_087156.1:26789496-26796996 GCF_035594125.1 Scylla paramamosain | reverse complement strand
AATCCCAGTGGTCCGCTTCCACTCCTGAAGTCACAGAATGACCTGCAATACAACTGTTTTGCCACAAGCCAGGGAGCTGCACGGAACTCCGACACAGCCATAAATGCAACATCAGCTCACGCAATCTCGCTATAAACACAATACTCACAGTCTATGGGCGCGCTCAGGTGCAGGTGTGTGGGAAGAGAAAGTCATCCATCCACCTCACACCGTCGTGGACATCGCCAGTAACGGTATTCATGAAGTAATTTTCGCTTTTCAACGCAGCGATAAGTAGTGAGCAATGTGGGAGCGTTTGAGGGCCATTAAGTGCATATGGGAACAGGAGGCGGCGGCGCGTAGGAGCACCGGCGACCTTGAGGCTTGACCAGCAGGCGTAAAATTCAATTAATCGCTCCGGTGTGTGGCTGCCAAAGCAAGATTTACAGAGAGTGACGAGGTGTTGGGGGGATGCGCTGTGAGGAGGAGAAGTGAGTGAAGGACTGCAGGAATGAAGGGAGGAGGGGAAGATGGCTGATAAGAGAAGGAATGGAAGGATTAGGACTAGGTAAAAATAGGCGAGGAAAAGAAAATAATTAACGTGAAGGTAGATAGATGTAAGAATGGAGAAAAAATAAGGTTCATGGGAAATTAAAAATAAAAATAGTGAAATAAAAAAAGAAAGAATTAAACAAAGAAGGGAGGAAAGACCAGTTATGGGATCACACGTCTATTCACTTGACACATTCCACATTCAACAAAAAAAAAATAAATAAATAAATAAATAAAAAAAAAAAAAAAATATATATATATATATATATATATATATATATATATATATATATATATATATATATATATATATATATATATATATATATATATATATATATATATAATATTAACACAAGGAAGCCCGTAAGCATCTTATAAATTACATCACTAAAAAGTTAAGCGATCTCAGTTCTGAACCAAGAGCTGTATTCAAATTTACATTCAACTTCTAAAAGCTGTAAACACACACACACACACACACACACACACACACCACAGCTCGCATTAAAGTCACATTACTACAAAGTCAAACCATCTCAGTTCTGAACGGTTCGCTGAATGTTGAAACGTTTCAGAATCCCATAAGGACAATTTGCAAAACCCGTAACATTAGAAGTAAGATTTAAAAAAGTGGCTTTCTCTTCGATGGTGCAGATATATAACTTAACTATCACTAGAATCGTGGAAACTGCCCCCAAAAGTCATGATAACCTCTGTACGGGCCATTCAGAAGTAGACGAGATAAGACGAAGCGTTTCATAATGCGATTCCAGGAGATTTAATGACCCTGATCTCTGTCACTCGTCTCACCTTTTTCCCCCTTGCAGCTCCCTGAAAAGGCGGCCTGTCTATTTAAGTCAGCGTGCAGGACCAGACGTGTGACCCTTGGGACTAACCCGACACCATTATTCATTGTAGAGTTCAGTGAGGCAGCCTTGAGGTTATGATAAGATTCTGGTTTCAGTGTCTCGCCTCTCGATCTCTCTCTCTCTAATTACCTACTCCCCTGGCCTTCCTCTGACGGCACCCTTACTTGTGGCTGCTTTTTTTTTTTTTTTTTTTTTTTTTACTTTCCTCTTAAGCTAGATATAAAGTATGGATGTGTTTTTTTTTCTTCATTTTATTTTTTTCATTTTGGGTGAAAGTTGGTTTCTAGTAGTCTCTCTCTCTCTCTCTCTCTCTCTCTCTCTCTCTCTCTCTCTCTCTCTCTCTCTCTCTCTCTCTCTCTCTCTCTCTCTCTCTCTCTCTGTAATACGAAAATTTGATGTGCATTCTATGTTCGTTTTTACATTTTTCAGTTCAACAGTGCAATCCACAAGTGTTCTTTTTTTTTTGTATTTTATTAATTATTTAGTTATTTGTGTCTTACTACACATTCATTTACTTGATTAATTAATTTATCTATATATTTATTGATATTTGTATTTATTAATTTACAAGTCTCGTCACTTTTCCTTTTTCTTTTTTTTTCTTTTTTTTTTTTTACGTTGCATCATATTTTACTTTTATTTTCCTGTCCATGGTAAACATATTCTGCAGATTTCTCCTTTGCTGCCTCGACTTTTTCTTGTGTATTATATTGTTGCCTTGTCATTACATCATATCTTTTGCATATTTTTTATTTATTTATTTATTTTTTTCTCTCTCTCACTTCATCTGTGGTAGATATTAGCTTTTAGTCTTTCTTTCTCTTTGTCATCTGCATGGTACTAAGTTATATTTTTAGCACATTTTTTGTTTTCCTAGAACTTTTCAAATTTTCACCTGCGTTATTATTCTAAAGCTTACATTCACTTCTTTCAGCTTATTACCCTGTCACATCATTAGCGGTAATCTTTTCCCCTCAGGCTTACCGTCTCTCCTCTCACATCATCACCTTGTTTTCTACCAACACTTCTGTCCTCCGGCTCACCTTCATTTAGTGTTGCCCTACATTCCTTTTTATTCAGATTGTTGCCGTCGCTTACTTAACTGCATTCCTCTCTTCCAAAGCTACATGATGCAATTACCTGAAACATTCTTTTAGCAACATTTCTATTCTCCACCTCACCTTCATCTACTGTTGTCCTTTACATTTTTTTTTTTTTTATCATTCATTACCGTCACACGTTTAGTTGCACTTCTCATTCTCTAAGTTACACCATGAATTCCTTACAATTACCTGAGAAATTCTTTTATTTTTATTCCCCAGCTCACATTCAGCTAATCTTGTCCTTTTATAGTTCTTTCATTCAAATTGTTACCGTCACATGTTTAGCTGCATTCCTCTCTTCTTAAGCTACACGACGACTCTCAACACTATTTTATAAATTCTTTCACTTCTATTCTCTAGCAATGTAACTCACCTTCAGCTGCAGTCTTGTCCTTTACAGTCTCTTCATTCAAATGGTTACCGCCTCATACTTGACTGCATTCCCCTCTTCTTAAGCTAAACGATGACTTTCTACAATTACCTGGGAAGTTGTTGAGGTGGAGGCGAGGAGTGAGTCAGAGGTCAAGGGGGCAGCGTGACGCGCCTCGCCTATAATTACTGTATGCTTCACATGGTCGAGGCTGCAGGTGGCATGTAAATCTTTGCGCCTTTAATAAACTCCCAGGACGAATGAACGCCTTCCGAGCCGCGGTGATCGATGAGGTGTTCCCGTGAAGAGCGTTTACTTGTAAACTGTTTTTTTTTTTTTTTTTGGTTTTATTGTTTTCCGTTTTCTGTCGCCTTGACCCTTTTTCTTTTCTTTTCTTTGCTTTTTTTTTTTAATCTTCATCGTGAGAGTACAACGCGACGCTTGGGATAAAAATTAAAGGAAAAGTGTGTGTGTGTGTGTGTGTGTGTGTGTGTGTGTGTGTGTGTGTGTGTGTGTGTGTGTGTGTGTGTTTGTGGCTTTGTGCTTCTTGCATATGTTGTTAACCCAGACTTTCGTTTATGAATTTTTGTATCTTTTTAGGTTTACGCATCTAAGTAAAGATTAAAAGAACAGAAACGAATAAACAAAACAATAGCTAAATAATCAGTCTAAACTCTGTTTCATATAGGAATAGGTAATTAATCGATTTAAAAAGATAAAATAACAGGAAAAGAAAAATCAAGCTTCGTTCGTTAAACATATATATATATATTTTTTTTTATTTATTAACTTAATTTTTATCTTCAGTTCTCCATTAACGACAATTCTCTTCCTCCACGCAAAACTACAAGCACCTAATAACACAAACACACACGCTTCACTGAAAAATTAAAAAAATTATCAAGGCGACTCCTACACCATCTTCGGAGTCTCCATCTGGGGAGGGGACCACAAATGTGCCCCGGTCGGACTGTTCTTCTGATAACGACCCCTTTTCCTTCATTAACTTCTGCAACATTCGTGATCTAAGATCTAATTTTCAATCTGTAGAACACCACCTCTCCTCTTCTAAACTTCATCGTCTTTTCCTCACTGAAACTCAGGTGTCTGAGGCAACTGACAGTGGCCCCTTTTCTATTCCCTCCTACTTTCTCTATCCGCATTTTCACTCCAAAGCTGAATATTGCGTCTATGTGCGCAACGACTTAACCTGTTTTCGCGCCCACGCTCTTGAATCTTCCGAGTTTTCCACCATCTGGCTATGACTACAGAGTCACTCTCAAACTAAATTTATTGTTCTGTATACCTCTCATCTAACTCCTCTGGCTATAAGAAATTCTTTGAATATTTAACTTCCAAAGTGGAACACATTCTTGACTTTCTTCCCTTTTGGGGATATCTCCATTCTTGTAGACTTCAATGCTCACCACCAGCTTTGGCTTTCCTCTCCTTTCAGTGACCATCCTGGTGAACTAGCCTTTAACTTTGCTATCCTCCATGACCTAGAGTAATTGGTGCAACACCCTCCTCGTATTCCTGACCGTCTTGGAGATTCGCTCAACATTCTTGACCTTTTCCTAATCTCTAATCCTTCTGCTTATGTTGCTAGCCTATTTTCTCTGTTGGGCTCCTCCGATCACAGTGTCATGTCTGTATCTTGTCCTATCGCTTCAATCCCTCCTCAGAATCCACCTAAACGGAGGTGCATCTGGTGCTTTGCCTGTGCTAGTTTGGGGGGACCTGAGGAAGTATTTTTGTTGATTTTCCATAGAATGAGTATTGCTTCCGAGTCAGAGACCCGTCTCTGTGTGCCGAGCGCATAACAGAGGTGATAGTGCCTGGCGTGAAGGCGTACATTCCTCACCCTTTTTCTTGGCCTAACCTTCTAAACCTTGGTTTAGCAGCCTGTTCTCGTACTATACATGATAGGGAGGTGGCCCACAAAAACTACTTGAGCCTTTTATCACCAGAATCTCATACGCTTTAAATTTTTCCTCGGAACCATGCCAAGTCTGTTCTCCAACTAACCAAAAACTCCTTCATTAATAGAAAGTGTCAAAATCTTTCAAGATTTAAGTCTCCTCGTGACTTCTAGCACCTATCCAAAAACATCTTCAATAACTTTGCTTCTTCTTTCCCTCCTTTATTTCAACCAAATGGCACCACTGCTATCACATCTATCTCTAAAACTGAAGTCTTCCCTCAAACCTTTATTAAAAACTCTACCTTGCACGTTTCAGGGCATGTTCCTCCCTCTCCTCCACCCTCTGACTACTTCATGCTATCTATTAAAATTCCTTGCAATGATGTGCCCTCGCTGGCCTAAACCCTTGGGAAGCTTATGGACCTGATGGGGTCCCTCCTATTGTTCTCCGAAAATGCGCCTCCGTGCTTGCACCTTGCCTAGTCAAACTCTTTCAGCTCTGTCTGTCAACATCTACCTTTCCTTCTTGCTTGAAGTTTGTCTACACTCTACACTCAGCCTGTTCCTAAAATGAGATGACCGTTTTAATCCCTCAAACTACCGTCTTATTGATTTAATTTCCTTCCTATCTAAGGTTTTTGAATTTATCCTCAACAGGAACATTCTTAAACATCTTTCACTTCACAACCTTCTATCTGATCGCCAGTATGGGTTCTGTCAAGGAAGCTCTGCTGGTGATCTTCTGGCTTTCCTTACTGAGTCTTGGTCATCCTCTTTTAGAGATTTTGGTGAAACTTTTGTTGTTGCCTTAAACATATTAAAAGCTTTTAATAGTCTGGCACAAAATCTAGATTTCCAAACTACCCTCCTGCGTCTTCTATTCTTCTCTCTGTAACTTTATCTCAAGTTTCCTTTCTGACCGTTCTATTGCTGCTGTGGTAAACGGTCACTGTTCTTTTCCTAAATCTATTAACAATGATGTTCCTCAGGATTCTGTCCTGTCACCCACTCTCTTCCTGTCATTCATAAATGATCTTAAACTTTTTGTTCTATCCACTCCTACGCTGATGGTACCACCCTGCACTTTTCCACGTCTTTTCATAGACGTCGAACCCTTCAGGAGGTAAACAGTTCACGCAGGGACTTCTGATCTCTCTAAATTTTTTTATTGTGGCAGAGCAAACTTAGTATTGGTCAATGCCTCAAAAACTTAAATCCTTCATCTATTAACTCGATATAATCTTCCAGACAACTATCACATCTTCAGTCCCACTCATCTTCCACAATGAACATCCTCGGTCTGTCCTTTACTTATAATCTAAACTGGAAACTTCACATCTCATCTCTAATTAAAACGGCTTCTATGGTATTATGCGCTCTGGGACGTCTCTAGTTTTTCTCACCCTTTCAGCTGCTACCTCTGTACAGAGGCGTTATCCGTCCATGTATGGAGTATGCTTCACATATCTGGTTGGATTCCACTCATACTGCTCTTCTAGACAGGGTGGAGTCAAAAAGCTTTTCGTATCATCAACTCTTTTCCTTTAGCTATCTTCAGCCTCTTTCTCATCGCCGTAATGTTGCATCTCTTGCTATCTTCTACCACTTTTTTTTTTTTTTCATGCTAACTGCTCTGGTCTTGCTAACTGCATGCTTACCCTCCTCCAGCGGCCTAGCTGCACAAGACTTTTATCTTTCTCTCACCCCTATTCTGTCCATGTCTAATGCAAGAGTTAACCAGTATTCTCAGCCATTCATGCCTTTCTCTGTTAAAACTCTGAACTCCCTGCCTGCTTCTGTATTTCTACCCTCCTATGAATTGAATTCCTTCAAGAGGGAGATTTCAAGACCTTCAGTTTTTGACTACCGCTTTGTACCCTGTTTGGGGAACAGCATCTCAGTGTGCCTTTTTCTTTTTTTACTGGATTTTTGTTGCCCTTGGCCGGTGTCCCTCCTACATAAAAAAAAAAAAAAGCTAAGTCTGAGGCTCCCCTCGTCTTTCCTGGCCCCAAAATGAATTATAGGAGACCCCCGAGACTTGATTTTTTTTTAACTACTACTACTACTACTACTACTACTACTACTACTACTTCTACTACTGCTACTACTACTGTAAATCAGCATCAACCATTCTCTGCAGATCGCACGTTTTACACTTCCCTCCCAACCTGCTTACTCTCCGTCTTTACCCACGTCAACTCCACCGTGTTATCTTTATGTGCCATGAACAGAGGAAGGAGAGAGAGAGGGAGCAGCTAAGCAGGAAGGTGAAAGGAAGAGAGGGAAGGAGGGTGGTGAGGTGAGGCGAAGTGACTGGGTGAAGGGGAAGGGCTTGGCTAGGCTTGGGGAGGCTCGGGTGGTCTGGGGGATGACAGACGTAGGCTATCTTACTTTTCATCTTGTGTTTTGCAGGATGGACAATGTCTTAGCCTCCTCGCCGTGCAAGGAGACACGGACACATCTTTATTAGGAGTCTGAGAGGAGGAAGATAAATAATGTATGAGTGCGCGCGTGCTTGTGTGCGGGAGAGAAAGGGACATACACGCGCGTACAGAGAGAGAGAGAGAGAGAGAGAGAGAGAGAGAGAGAGAGAGAGAGAGAGAGAGAGAGACTAGTTAGGGTACTCCAGAGAAGAATATTGTAGCTTTTCTTCCATCCTTTTGTTTCTTTCTTGATCTGCGCACCCTCCTCAATTATTTC
>NC_087156.1:26774496-26776996 GCF_035594125.1 Scylla paramamosain | reverse complement strand
TTACCTCAGTGGCCTTTGAAAGTAGGAGTTGTGAGATAGCAGAGTGTTTCCGAACACGCACCTGAAGGCTATGGATTCAGGTTAGCCCAATGTTTAAGCACGCAAATAAGGGCCTGGACGGGACTGAATGCATTAAGAAAGGTAGGGGACGAGTAGGGTACCTTGGAGAACGCCGTGAGTGTAGACGTGTTGATGGGCAGAATGATTGTGTGGGTGTCAGTTAGTTAGGGAAGCTTGTCAGTCTGTTTGCTGAATGTGTGTAGTAATGAGCGGCTCTACAATGAGTCAGTGGATCAGGAGCTTTGAGTGTGTTCACGTGTGTAGCGCTGCGGTGGTGAGATGAGATATTGTGGCTGGAAGTGTGCTAATGAAGGCGTTGATCTTAAAGGAAAGGGTAAGGTCTCTCTCTCTCTCTCTCTCTCTCTCTCTCTCTCTCTCTCTCTCTCTCTCTCTCTCTCTCTCTCTCTCTCTCTCTCTCTCTCTCTCTCTCTCTCTCACACACACACACACACACACACACACACACACACACACACACATTTTTCTTATGTCATTACTTTCTTGATTTTCTACTAAAATTAGCATTTTTTTTGTCAAACTCTTGTAACATTTCCTCACGCCATTTTCTGGGTTATTTATGTAAGACACGTTTTTCCCCTTCCCGTGGTACTCAAGGCAGTCACTTCACCTGACGCTTATTAAACAAAGACCCGGGTCCCTCTTCTCACCTGTGCTAGTTAAGATAGACGGAGATATGTCTAAATACAACACGTAACTCTTAACAGATATTTGTCTAAGTAATGTGTATAAACTTTCAAAACGTAAGCTAATCTAACTTAAACCTAACCTAACCTAACCTATCCTAACCTAACCTATCCTAACCTAACCTAAACTAACCTAACCTATCCTAACCTAACCTAACTTAAACCTAACCTATCCTAACCTAACCTAACCTATCCTAACCTAACCTAACCTATCCTAACCTAACCTATCCTAACCTAACCTAACCTAACCTATCCTAACCTAACAAATCCTAACCTAACCTAACCTATCCTAACCTAACCTAACCTAACCTATCCTAACCTAACCTAACCTAACCTAACCAAACTGATCCTAACCTAACCTAACCTATCCTATCCTAACCTAACCTAACCAAACCTAACCTAACCTAACCTAACCAAACTGATCCTAATCTAACCTAACCTAACCTATCCTATGTTAACCTAACCTAACCAAACTGATCCTAACCTAACCTATCCTATCCTATCCTATCCTAACCTAACCTAACCTAACCTAACCTAACCAAACCAATCCTAACCTAACCTAACCTAACCTATCCTAACCTAACCTAACCTATCCTAACCTAACCCTAACCTAACCTAACCTAACCTAACCTAACCTAACCAATCCTAACCTAACCTAACCTAACCTAACCCATCCTAACCTAACCTATCCTAACCTAACCTATCCTAACCTAACCTAACCTAACCAATCCTAACCTAACCCTAACCTAACCTATCCTAACTTAACCTAACCTAACCTAACCTAACCTATCCTATCCTAACCCTAACCTAACCTAACCTAACCTAACCTAACCAATCCTAACCTAACCAAACCTAACCTATCCTAACCTAACCTAACCTAATCAAACTGATCCTAACCTAACCTAACCTAATCTAACCTATCCTATCCTAACCTAACCTAACCTATCCTAACCTAACCTAACCTATCCTAACTTAAACCTAACCTAACTTAAACCTAACCTAACCTAACCTAATCTATCCTAACCTAACCTAACCTAACCTAACCTAAACTAACCTAACCCAATCCAACCTAACCTAACCTGTCCTTTCCTAAATGTAACCTAACCTAACCTATATCATCTATTTTAAATAATAATAATAATAATAAAACAAATGATAATAAAAGTGTTAGTGAGGAAAACAATAAAAAGGAAGCAGTGTAGCTATTAATAAGAGCAAAAATATCACCTTCATATATTTAACATAATTTTTAGCTGAAGAAAGAATTATTGTATAAGACCATATAAAAAAAAAGTATTCTAAAAAAAATGCAGTGCAACTTTACTAGATAAGAAAAAAAGTCACATGTATAGAAATAGATAAGGTTTAAATCGGGGAAAAAATATAAAAAAAGAAAACCATGTAAAAAATATTAAGTAACCTTAAAAACTGCAAGAAATATACTGTAGGTTCAGCAAACCCTTGACACTGGAAGAACTAACAGTGAGAGCATTAGTGAGATGAACAAATACCTTAAAATAGTATGTGGGACTAAGAGAGAGAGAGAGAGAGAGAGAGAGAGAGAGAGAGAGAGAGAGAGAGAGAGAGAGAGAGAGAGAGAGAGGATGTAAGGAAAAAATGAGAAACGTAAAATTACGAGAGAAAAAAAAATGTGGAAAGGAAGAAACTGAGGCAGATGAGAAGAAGAGGAGATGGAAGGAAGATAGCGAGAGGCAGGAATGGTGAGGAGGCGCAAT
>NC_087156.1:26761996-26769496 GCF_035594125.1 Scylla paramamosain | reverse complement strand
TTGAACATTTACTGGTTAATTACGAAGTTATATCAAACGTTTATATACGAGTAATACCAGATCCACTGTGTCATACTCCTAACATCAACAGAACACTAAAATTGAATGCGTTTTTCATTACAGGTGGATGTATATATGTATGAAGACACGTGTGAATGTACCCACAATACATCAAAGTGTGTAGCTGTCAATACACAGACAGATCAACAGATGTATAAGTGTACAATCCACCTGTCTTTCTTTGCCGGTGTGTCTGTACCCTCACCTGCCAGTCAGCTTACCATGTCCGCCGTCCGTGGAGCTCTGCCGCTGCATTGTGTGTCACTCGCAGCATCACTCAGAACCCTGTAGTCATCTGCTATAGTAGAGACAAAAGCCGTCACCTTTCGAGATTATATGCCTTGAATTAATGACTGGTATGAAAGAGAATGTGCGTGGCAAGGGTCGAGGTCAGGGGAGGAAGAGGGGGCGGGGAAGGGCAGGTCAAAGGTACTAGACTCAAGTGACGGGGAGGTGATTAACAGGGATGAGGGGAGGGGAAGACGGGAACACAAAGGAACACCAAGAAGGAACAAAGGGCAACAGACATGTTGTACCTTGCGAGTGTAAATAAGATAAAGTGTCTGGTCTGAAGTGAGAAATGTAGGATAGTAAAGGAGAGGTTAGGGTGAGAGAGAGAGAGAGAGAGAGAGAGAGAGAGAGAGAGAGAGAGAGAGAGAGAGAGAGAGAGAGAGAGAGAGAGATTGGAGGACAAGAGGTGAAAGGAGGGTGAAGAAATAAGAGGAAGGAAATAGTGAAGATTTTCCGTTATAAGGAAAGTTATTTATTATTTCTAACTCCACCACCATCACCACGACGATCTCTACCACCACCACCACCACCACCACCACCACTATCACCACCACCACCACCACTACCACTACAACAATCACGCTTGCATGACTGTCGCTTACTTCTCACACAGCACCACCTGACCCAAGAGAGAGAGAGAGAGAGAGAGAGAGAGAGAGAGAGAGAGAGAGAGAGAGAGAGAGAGAGAGAGAGAGAGAGACAATACTCTCCTCACTGTCGCAAAACTAGAAAAGGAAATTACAAAAATGTTTTCCCTTTTTATTCCTTTCTTTCACTCCTGGGAATGAGTGTGGGAGAATCAGGTTTCTTTTCCCATCTTTTGTTCAAGTAATTCATTGATTGGGTGTTGCTGCGTAGATGTTTTGCGTTCTTCTTTTTCTTTCTTTCCCACATTTAATTTTTTTTTCTTTTCGTTCTCATTATTTGTCATTTTTTTTTCTTTTTGACGGGAAGAGCATGAGATGGAGGGAGTCGTTTGAATGGCTTTTAAAATTCCTTATAGTGTATTTTTGGCTTCACGAGTGCGTTGTTTTTGTGGGTCTGTTTTTGGCATATTCTGTTTTTTTTTTTTTATGTTGTTTTATCTTTTACTGACTATTTTTCCACTCTCTCTCTCTCTCTCTCTCTCTCTCTCTCTCTCTCTCTCTCTCTCTCTCTCTCTCTCTCTCTCTCTCTCTCTCTCTCTCTCTCTCTCTCTCTCTCTCTCTCTCTCTCTCTCTCTCTCTCTCTCCCCCTTTGGTGTGGCCTTTGGTTGAATTCAAGAGTAAGACTAGAAATGTCATTTCTTCAAAATAATGTGGATTTCGCAGTTATTTTTGGGGCGAAATTGGACAATGACTCCTGAAAAAATAGTACATACATACATACATACATACATACATACATACTTACATAAAAATCCACTTGTATGAAACGGCCACCCGCTAACTTATACCAGAATGACAAATACACGCAGCTAGTCACGGATGTCGCCTGTTGTGGCCACGCGTCATTCACTGAGACGGAAAGGAAAATTAAAGGTAAAAGATTGACTTGTTTTTATCCCGATGCTCTTTTATGATCTTTGAAAATTCTTCCTTTTAGGGATTGAAATATCTACCAGCATCATCATCATCATCATCATCATCATCATCATCATCATCATCATCATCATCATCATCAACATCATCTGCAATCCCACAGCCACCCTCCCCTCATCTCCACCAGCTAGCCGTCTATTCCAGTCCACCCCAGCAGCCGTCCCGCCTCTCCCATGCTCCTCCCAACTTGTCTCACGGTATGTCTCAAAGAGGAAAGCTATAATTCACTTCTTGACACAAAGACTCCTCATCATTCATCCTTTGCGAGTCATTCATCCGTTTAGCGTCATCATTCACCGCCAGCCTTCACCTTCAGCCTGTCGCTGTGTGTCCTTCGGTCATCCCCATCGCCTCTGTCCCCTCCACTCCCCGCCTCCCATCACCTTGAGGCTCCTACTAGCTTAAGGGACAAAAATAATGTGACAAACCGCGTGACTCATGAATCCCGCACCGGAGGATCGTCCTTGTAAGTACGCCCCTGCCTTGCATCCTTTATGTGGCGGCGTCTTGGGGAGCGCCGTTGTTGTTATTCTTCAGAGGTTTCAGGGAGGAACGACAACCAGTGCTTATTTTCATTTATTGATTTCTCGTCCTTTCTTAATTTTCTTTAAATTTTTCTTTTACATTTTATATATATATATATATATATATATATATATATATATATATATATATATATATATATATATATATATATATATATTATATATATATATATAATATATATATATATATATACATATATATATATATATATATATATATATATATATATATATATATATAATATATATATATATATATATATATATATATATGCAGAGTAAAAAGTGAAAGGTTAAGGGGAAGACCAAGAAAGGCTTGGCGAGATAATGTCAAGCAAGCAATGAGTCACAGACACCCAGGCAACCAGGAGGGCGGGAAGATGTATATTGGGCAGGAGGGTGGGGCCGCCGTTAAGCATTTCACTGCGAGGTCAATATTCTCCTTTATTCGCGTTCGATATTTTAGGAGGAGGAGGCAGTAGACACCTGCCGAAACGATACTCCCAGTGAGGTCTAAATTGCTGTTCAGGAGGTGCTGTGAACTTATCATTAAACCCAGCTGTGACCTCACTGAACGTTTCCCTTTGTGTCTCACAACACATGGGGGCAGTCACAGCCTGCCCTCTAAAGACAACTCTCTTCCTCCACACAAAACTACAAGCACCTAATAACACACACACCCTTCACTCAAAAATTTTAAAATCATCATGGCGACTCCTACACCAGCCTCGGAGTCCCCATCTGGGGAGGGGACCATAAATGTCCCCAGGTCGGACTGCCTTTCTGTCGACGACCCTAAGTGTCTTGACACCCCCCTCAACTTTTTCTTCATTAACTTCTGCAACATTCGCGGTCTAAGATCTAATTTTCAATCTGAAGAAAACCACCTCTCCTTTTCTAAACCTCATCTTCTTTTCCTCACTGAAACTCAGGTGTCTGAGGCAACTGACAGTAGCCCCTTTTCTGTTCTCTCCTACTTTCTCTATCCTCATTTTCGATCCAAAGCTGGATGCTGCGTTTATGTGCGCAATGACTTAACCTGCTCTCGTGCCCACGCTCTTGAATCTTCCGAGTTTTCCACCATCTGGCTACGACTACAGAGTCACTCTCATACTAAATTTATCTGTGCTGTATACCTCTCTCCTAACTCCTCTGACTATAAGAAATTCTTTGACTACTTAACTTCCAAAGTGGAGCACATTCTGACTCTCTTCCCTTTTGCAGAGATCTCCATTCTTGGAGACTTCAATGTTCACCACCAGCTTTGGCTTTCCTCTCCCTTCACTGACCATCCTGGTGAACTAGCCTACAACTTTGCTAAACTCCATGACCTAGAGCAATTGGTGCAACACCCTACTCGTATTTCTGACCGGAGATACGCCCAACATTCTTAACCTTTTCCTGACCTCTAATCCTTCTGCTTATGCTGTCACCCTTTCTTCTCCGTTGGGCTCCTCCGATCACAATCTCATATCTTTATCTTGTCCTATCACTCCAGTCCCTCCTCAGGATCCCCCTAAGCGAAGGTGCCTCTGGCGTTTTGCCTCTGCTAGTTGGGGGGACCTGAGGAGGTATTTTGCTGATTTTCCTTGGAATGACTACTGCTTCTGTGTCAGAGACCCGTCTTTGTGTGCTGAGCGCATAACAGAGGTGATAGTGTCTGGCATGGAGGCATACATTCCTCACTCTTTTTCTCGTCCTTTACCTTCTAAACCTTGGTTTAACACAGCTTGTTCTCGTGCTATACATGATAAGAGAGGTGGCCCACAAAAGGTACTTCAGCCTTCCATCACCAGAATCTCATGCACTTTATATTTCTGCCCGGAACCATGCCAAGTCTGTTCTCCAACTAGCCAAAAACTCCTTCATTAACAGAAAATGTCAAAACCTTTCAAGATCTAACTCCCCTCGTGATTTCTGGCATCTAGCCAAAAATATCTCCAATAACTTTGCTTCTTCTTTCCCTCCTCTATTTCAACCAGATGGCACCACTGCTATCACATCTATTTCTAAAGCTGAACTCTTTGCTCAAACCTTTGCTAAAAACTCTACCTTGGACGATTCTGGGCTTGTTCCTTCCTCTCCTCCACCCTCTGACTACTTCATGCCACCTATTAAAATTCTTCGCAATGATGTTTTCCATGCCCTCGCTGGCCTAAACCCTCGGAAGACTTATGGACCTGATGGAGTCCCTCCTATTGTTCTCCGAAACTGTGCCTCCGTGCTTGCACCTTGCCTAGTCAAACTCTTTCAGCTCTGTCTGTCAACATCTACCTTTCCTTCTTGCTGGAAGTTTGCCTACATTCAACCTGTTCCTAAAAAGGGTGACCGTTCTAATCCCTCAAACTACCGTCCTGTTGCTTTAATTTCCTGCCTATCTAAAGTCTTTGAATCTATCCTCAACAGGAAGATTCTTAAACATCTATCACTTCACAACCTTCTATCTGATCGCCAGTACGGGTTCCGTCAAGGCCGCTCTACTGGTGATCTTCTGGCTTTCCTTACTGAGTCTTGGTCATCCTCTTTTAGAGATTTTGGTGAAACTTTTGCTATTGCCTTGGACATATCAAAAGCCTTTGATAGAGTCTGGCACAAAGCTTTGATTTCCAAACTACCCTCCTACGGTTTCTATCCTTCTCTCTGTAACTTCATCTCAAGTTTCCTTTCCGACCGTTCTATTGCTGCTGTGGTAGACGGTCACTGTTCTTCTCCTAAATCTATTAACAGTGGTGTTCCTCAGGGTTCTGTCCTGTCACCCACTCTCTTCTTATTATTCATTAATGATCTTCTAAACCAAACTTCTTGTCCTATCCACTCCTACGCTGATGATACCACCCTGCAATTTTCCACGTCTTTTCATAGACGTCCAACCCTTCAGGAGGTAAACATATCACGCAGGGAAGCCACAGAACGCCTGACTTCTGATCTTTCTAAAAATTTCTGATTGGGGCAGAGCAAACTTGCCCCAATGCCTCAAAAACTCAATTCCTCCATCTATCAACTCGACACAACCTTCCAGACAACTATCCCCTCTTCTTCAATGACACTCAACTGTCCCCCTCTTCTACACTGAACATCCTCGGTCTGTCCTTTACTTATAATCTGAACTGGAAACTTCACATCTCATCTCTAGCTAAAACAGCTTCTATGAAGTTAGGTGTTCTGAGACGTCTCCGCCAGTTTTTCTCACCCCCCCAGCTGCTAACTCTGTACAAGAGCCTTATCCGTCCATGTATGGAGTATGCTTCACATGTCTGGGGGGTTCCACTCATACTGCTCTTCTAGACAGGGTGGAATCAAAAGCTTTTCGTCTCATCAACTCCTCTCCTCTAACTGACTGTCTTCAGCCTCTCTCTCACCGCCGCAGTGTTGCATATCTACCTGTCTTCTACCGCTATTTTCATGCTAACTGCTCTTCTGATCTTGCTAACTGCATGCCTCCCCTCCTTCCGCGGCCTCGCTGTACAAGACTTTCTTCTTTCTCTCACCCCTATTCTGTCCACCTCTCTAACGCAAGAGTTAACCAGTATTCTCAGTCATTCATCCCTTTCTCTGGTAAACTGTGGAACTCCCTGCCTGCTTCTGTATTTCCACCTTCCTAAGACTTGAATTCCTTCAAGAGGGAGGTTTCAAGACACATATTCATCAATTTTTGACCACTGCTTTGATCCTTTTATGGGACTGGCATTTCAGTGGGCATTTTTTTTTTTATTAGATTTTTGTTGCCCTTGGCCAGTGTCCTTCCTACATAAAAAAAAAGTCTCTTGAATTATTAACTAACATAGAAAGACGCAATTAACCACTCTACTGTCCCTTTATTTATTTCTGTATCCATACAAATATTTTCCACAGTGTTCTCAATGTTAACAAGGGAAGACCATAAGAATAAAAGAGTAAAGAAGTTAGACCGTAACCGTATGAGATAGGTGAGGTGAACCACTTGTCGCTGGCTGAATGCTTGGTGAGGAAGAGTCGTTGACATGACACATGCTAAAAAAAAAAAGAAAAAAGTATAAATATCTTTTATTTAACAGAAATATGTGTACTACATTATGTATGCATGATGATATCTACATCTCAGATATCCTCATGGAATTACTACCAAAGAAATGACGAAAAGTAAAAAAGTACGTGAAGTGCAGTAATACAGTATAATGCAAAATAAAATTGAATCATGATCATCAAGTGTCACTGTACGTTGTAGGATGGACACCTCCCAGCATAAACCACTCATTCATGCCGGCTGCCTCTATTCCAGACTACCTCAGCAAAACTTTTCTATCTTTTCATCTGCTCTCTCTCTCTCTCTCTCTCTCTCTCTCTCTCTCTCTCTCTCTCTCTCTCTCTCTCTCTCTCTCTCTCTCTCTCTCCGCATGATGTGCCCTCCCTGTTTTTGTTATTATTTTTTCGTTTAAATAGTCGTCAAATGCTTTCAACTTTGGTCACGTCCCTAAGACATGATGTTGTCAGTAATTGCACAAAAAAAAAAAAGCTTTGGTCTTGTTCTCTTAAGGCAAGTGTCAACGAGGTTCTTTGTATAAATAAAGAAAGATAAGGAGGACAAGGGCTTGGTTCGATTTTTCTTATTCATAAAACATGAATCCAAATGTTTTACCTCGTTATCTGCTGCTCAATCACGCTATTGTCTCGTTATCCTTGTCTCGCAGATGTTTGATAATCGCTGCTGAATACTTCTGGTGGTCATATGTTATTTGTTTTAAGGTCGTTGGCAGACAAAGTTAATTATTAATTCTTTTATATTATTTATTCTCTTTTTTTACTTGGTACATTAAATACATATTCTTCCTCTTGATTAATGTTGATGATTTATAACTAGTGGTAAACATTTACTTGTTAATTTCGTAATAATTCGTAATTGGAATATAGTACTACCCCATTGTTTTGCTTGTGTGTGAGTGTGTGTGTGTGTGTGTGTGTTAATAAGGTACACAAAAGGAACACACACAAGTACATATACACATGCTCGGGTTTCCTTTTGCGTGTGGTGGACTTTTTTTTTTTTT
>NC_087156.1:26751996-26756996 GCF_035594125.1 Scylla paramamosain | reverse complement strand
ACATCTCTGATTATCAGATGCATAGTTACGTACAATTTACGATCTATATCATATTTGCGTTTTATTTTTTCCTTATATTTATGTTGGCGGTGTTGATATTCTCTTGTTCTTGTGTCTGTTTTTCTGTTAATCCTATCTTTCATTTATCAAGCTTTTTTTATTGTTTTGCTATCTACTCATGCGTTAAATATATTTGAGCATTCTATGATTAATGAGTCTTTTATATGTTAACTTATTTATCTGTGTTAAGGTATTGTTTTCTTTACGGACATGTAAAAATATGACAAGAAATAATAGTATACAAAAAATAATAATAATAAAGTAAATAACATAGCTTTCTTAATCACAGATTCCTAAAAACTGTTAAATAAGAAGTAAAGGAATATAAGAGGAGGAAGACATGTAAAACCACTTGCTTAGTTGCAGATACTCCTTCATTCTCTTTCTATTTAAGGAGCTGAATCATTGGGAGAAGATGAACAACCAAAATAGGCCAACGTTCGAAAGTTTGTGAAAGGGAAGAAGAATGGGTGAGGACTGGTTAGCGTTCCCATTACTGATGTGGACAAGAAGTGAACAATACCTTCCATTTTGATGTGTTTCTACTTCTAAACTAAAGGAAATATTTTCTGCCACATTTATTTTATTTCGTACATAACAAACACATTTCTTAACAAAAATAGAAGACGTAGTAGTAGTAGTAGTAGTAGTAGTAGTAGTAGTAGTAAAAGTAGTAGTAGTAGTGGTAGACGTAGTAGTAGTAGTAGTAGTAGTAGTAGTAGTAGTAGTAGTAGTAGTAGTAGCAATAGTCTTAACGAAACTGTAAGGCAAGGTATAAGATTACATTTATTATATTCTTTTCCCATTCAACCGACTCTATTATATATATATATTTTTTTTTTCATTTATTTTCTCCTAAAGATAAGCTCGTCCAGACAAGACTATTTTCTTTTTATCCCCTTTCGTTCCACTCATCTTAAAGAAAAAAATCTAACAGACAAGACGTTATTCATTTATATTTTCTCTTCTTTCGACCCCTAAAGTGCGTTTGTCATGGGGTTGGGGGTAAGTTGTCTCTCATTCAATTTCCAGTCGATCTTGAAGACGTCGCCTTAATACACCAGCGTGACCTTCTGCCTCTCTTCGCTGAGCACCGCCAACCAATTAAGGCAAGCAGTGCGCCGCTCCGCTTTAAAACCAGTCTTCCAGGAACAGCTCTCAAGCAAAATGACGAGGGAGGAGATAATTTTTCTTTCTCTAATGATTCGTGAAGTAAGAAAACCGAATTTTAATGTGGCGTTTTAGTTAACTGTTGTTGTTGTTGTTGTTGTTGTTGTTAGTGGTGGTGGTGGTGATGCTGTTATATTGTTGTTGTTATTGTTGCTGTGTTGTTCGATGGTGGTGGTAATGGTGGTGCTGTTATGTAGGTGTTGATATTGTTATTGTGTTCTTGTCGTCGTCATCGTCGCTGTTGTTGTTGTTGTTGTTGTTGTTGTTGTTGTTGTGGTGGTGGTGGTAGTGGTAGAGTTAGCCAACAAAAAAATAATGTAACAAATCTACGGCCATGGTAAACTAATAAGATATACTCGTATACAAGTCTTTCTTCATGATTATTTATAGAATTACTTGGTCGAGACAATCAACATGAAATCGCCCATTACCACACGCACAGAAAGTAGATTCAAGAAACACAAAGTTCAAGGACCAATATTTCTAGTCTCATCGGAAAACAACTGATATTTACTGATTTACCTCACCCGTGTTCAGCTCTCCTGTTATCTTTTCACACCAGCTTCTGTTTCGCTGACATCGTTTCCCGGGCGCCAAAGTAAACAGAGGCAGTGTTTGCCTTCGCGCCCGACCCGTTCAGTCAGTCTCGTCCAGTCCCATCTCGTCCCATCTCGTCTCATCTCGTCTCGTCTCGTCTCGTCTCGCCAGGTCTCTTCTTCCCCCTCTCTCCTTTCCCAGGCCAGATTCACCCACCCTGTATTCTTTCCGTTCCGCAAGCATCCCATTCACAGTTTCATTCATGTCTGCAGATGGCTGTGTAATTTCGAAGTGTTTAGTTAGAACACGCAACCTGTTAGGAAAGTTAACAAAGAAATAAGATACTCATTGTAAATTCTCTCTCTCCTCTCTCTCCTCTCCCTCTCCTCTCTCTCTCTCTCTCTCTCTCCTCTCTCTCTCCTCTCTCTCTCTCTCTCTCTCTCTCTCTCTCTCTCTCTCTCTCTCTCTCTCTATCTCTCCTTGCCATTGTGGTGTGCTATGGTCGAACTCTGGTGAAAGTTATTTGTCTTGGTGGCGGGGGCTCCTCACCACTCTTGTACGTCCCAAGGTGAGAATGGGGCTCGTGGTCACTGTGTCGTAATCCTTGATCCCCCTCCTTGAATTTGCCCTGCGATGAGGACTAAAGAGAACCAAAGCAGTGATTAAAACAATTCCCAGAGGGAGTGTGTGGAGCAGAGAGGAGCCGTAATTGCGTTTAGGAAGTCTGACTGCTGCAAAGAGGTTATTGTGTTACGTGATTGGCAGAAAGATAAAAGGGAACGAGGGGCTTCACGTGGGGGCTGTGCGAGTGAGAGTGGGTGAGAGGGACTGGAGTTGAGGCAGTTAGAGGGAAGGGCCTAGAATGAATAGAAAAAAAAAAGAGGTAAGTAGAGTAGGTGTTGTACTGATTGGATGAATAACGGTAAGACGACACCTTTGTGGCTAACAGAACCAGACTGAGCAGGGAGCGAAGTGGGTCTGGTTGAAATAAACTAATTAGGTAGTGCTTGTGTTAGAGAGAGAGAGAGAGAGAGAGAGAGAGAGAGAGAGAGGCGAAGGGGCAGTTTTAGAGTATCATTATCGTACTGCCTTGTTCTGCATGTAATCAATAATCTTTAAGGCCGGGCCCCTCAATCAGCTAATATTGAGTGGAGATAATTTGTTTAATGACCTTGCTTGTCTTGTACTCGGCTATTTATATTACAACATGCACATTGATTATTTTTTTGTATATAAGTATGTCCAGTGGTCAATATAGGTTATTTTTTTTCTTTGGGAGAAGTTGATGGACAAATAGCGATGATGACTGCCCAGATAGTTTGTCATGCTCACCCTCACCGTCGCCCTCGTCCTCGTTGTTTTTTGTCATCGAAGTCGTCGCGTCTCTTTCGTCGTCGTCATCTTCAGTGCTGTCCTTGTCTTCGTCGTTGTCCATCGTTATCGTCGTGAACTTTGCTCGTTATCGTAATTCTTCTTCTTCTTCTTCTTTCTTCTTCTTTCTTCTTTCTTCTTCTTCTTCTGCTCCTCCTCCTCCTCCCTCCTCCTCCTCCTCCTCCTCCTCCTCCTCCTCCTCCTCCTCCTCCTCCTCCAGACCAGCGATAAACCCTGAGAATCGTGCTTTATTTCTGCCACCAAAACCACGCCCATGTAAGACAGAAAGGGAGGGAGAGAGAGAGAGAGAGAGAGAGAGAGAGAGAGAGAGAGAGAGAGAGAGAGAGAGAGAGAGAGAGAGAGAGAGAGAGAGAGAGAGAGAGAGAGAGGGGGAGGGGGAAGTGAGAAGTGCACCGAGTCCGCTCTCCTTTCTTTCCCTATTTGTCTCTCCTCCTCCTCTCCTCCTCCTCCTCCTCCTCCTCCTCCTCCTCCTCCTCCTCCCTGCCTTCTGCTCGTATGTGATCTCGGTAGCCTTGAAGGAGCACTTTCTAGCAATACTCTTTTTTTTTTTTCCCCTGTAGTCGCCGCTGGTGCCCCTTCACACAAAAAGGTCTCGATGGCATCATTGTTTTTTGCTTGCTCACATTCTAGTTATTGGCTTTAACATGGGTTTGTCGTTTGCTTTATGTTTTTTTTTTTTTTTACTGTGGCCTTGTTCCATTTCACTGGATACCTCTGCTTTATTTATACATTTTTCTTTTATATATATATATATATATATATATATATATATATATATATATATATATATATATATATATATATTTATATATATATCTGTCTCTCTCCATCTTACTCTTTCCTCTTTCATTTACTTTCCTTGGCACAACACCAGTAACGACAGTGAGTGTAACAGTAAACCAGAACATACGAAACACAAGAAAATAAGGGAAGCCGCAAGAAGCCATCAGGCCTACACGTGGCAGACACTCCCTGTACGAAACACACCTGCCTAAATACTTCCACACCTGTCATCCTCATCCATCAAATCTGTTTAGTCCTCTTTTGTCAGGCAAGAGTACAGTGGGTCCCGGCATGTGGTTATGGTGACGCGTAGGGCGGGCAGCGGCTGCAAGACTGATGTGGTGGTGGCGGGTGAGTGATGGAGAGAGGGAGAGGCAGTGGTTGTGTTGGCAGAGGACGTGCGGTGGTGGCTGGTGGTGTCTGATGGTGGAGCTTTTTTTTGCTCTTTCTGTCGATGTGTTTCTAGGACGTGGACGGGCATCAGAGGCACAGGAGGGCAGGGAAGGGGAAGCTGATATGGATGTAGGGGTGCGTGAAGAGGAAAGGTGAAGGTCTATGAAACTGGTTGGTGGGGAAGTGAATGGTGGTGATGATGATGGTGATGGTTGTATAGTAACAGTGGTGAAGGGCTGCGAGGGTAGGCAACCTTTCAGAGTTAGTGGGCCAAACACTGATTCTATTATCTATTTTTGGGCCTCTTTTCCTCTCCGTATCACTTCAGTATTGTTTTTTATTCGCTATCTACAAGAATGTTGATGAGAACTGACTGGCGTGTATGTTGATAATGACTATGAAAACAATAAACGTCTTTACAAATTAGAATAACCATATCGTATTTATCACTGCTTTAAGCATTTTTACCTTCCAGAGCAGCGTTTTTTTGTCAAATAGAAATGTCGAACCAAGTATTTCAACACTGAAACAAAAACAGAAGAAACGTAATAAAAAAAAAAACACATATGAACTAAACTAGATTAAAAAAAAAAAAGATGTTTAACCCGTTACGCCATTCCAAAGACTTCATTGTTTACTCAGTCTGACATGAAGCCGAAAATCCA
>NC_087156.1:26746996-26749496 GCF_035594125.1 Scylla paramamosain | reverse complement strand
TCTCTCGGTTGACGATCTGCTCCTAATTAGCAGCCAGCCGTACAGGTACACCTCTGGAGAAGCGGGCAAGTGGGTTCAGGATGAAGGAAAGCTGACACGCCAGGATCGAAAGGAGAAAGGGAAAAAGTAACTAGAACAGAAAAAAAAGCAATCAATTAAAGTGCATCGGTGAATGACTGGATGCGATTGAAGAGGAAAAGATAAAGCTGAAATATTATAGAAAGTGGAAGGGTAAAAAAAGAATTAGATCATAAAAAAGAGAGCGATGTGTTAACGTCTGTTATTGAGTCAGTAGAGGAGATCATGTAGAGAGGGAAGAATAAATTTATACGTGTTGCGAAAGGAAGAAAAAACAATTAGAAAAAGTAGCGATAATTTAGCGTATATGATGGAATAAGAGATTAGAGGAAAGAATAAATTTTGATTAAAAAAATATTAGATTAGATAAAAGAAGGATAACGAAAAGCAGAACCAGATTTTATATTAGTATACTGCAAGAAATTACGAAAAAAAGTGATATTACTGTCTGAGAATAAAAAAAAAAGACTAGAATTAGTAAAAAAATAAAAGTAAACCCAGTAATACCGTAACGTGCAACTTCTAAACAGTGTGAGATCAAGGAGGAAAGAATAAACTTGGCTATCACAAAAGGAAGACGAAAAAAAAGAAACTGAATCAAACGAAAAGTAGCGACTAGCCATTGCGCATCGGTGTATGAAAGAGACCGAAGGGGAAAGAATAAACTAAGATATTAAACAGATAAGAAGAAAAAATCCTGTATGTTATTCTTCCCTCCCCTTGTGTTGTGGGGATCGTATTTTCTGGTGGAGTTCCCTTTTGCTCCAGATTACCAGTAAGATACTTTCTACCTGAGGTTCTTAGTCTCTACCTGTGCTCTGATTAGGAAAGATTGCTACGCCAGTGATTATATAGAAGGAAAGGTTGGTACTGTTTTTTTTTTTTCTTTTTATCTGTTCTTTTCTTCTCATGAATGTTTTGAGTATGGAATGGTAAGATATGAATGAAGGGGAGTAGATACGTTGAGTGATGGGGTGGTTGTCAGATGGAAGGGAAAAAGTTTATAGATATGTGTGTTTAGGGTGCTCTCTCTCTCTCTCTCTCTCTCTCTCTCTCTCTCTCTCTCTCTCTCTCTCTCTCTCTCTCTCTCTCTCTCTCTCTCTCTCTCTCTCTCTCTCTCTCTCTCCGCCACACTTTCTTAAACACACTTACCTTGTCATCTCTTAGCCTCACCTGCCTTCCATCCCTTCCTCCCATTCAATCCTGTCCTCTCCTTTCCCGCCCACAACACATACCCTCTCATTCGCCCTTCCCTTCCTCTCACTCTCCCTAACTCTATCATTAACCTACCTGTCTACCAAGTCCATTTTTTTATCGTCTCTAAGCCAATCACCATCGTGCCTCGTCGCCCCTCGCAGCTCAGATCCCCATTGGCTTGTGCGTGTGGGTTTTAGTCGCCTGCAACCAATCCAGGGCACAGCTGTAAGGATTGAGTTGCGCTAATGTGTTATTAGGTACCGCAGAGAAAGTGTCCTTGTTCCCAGCACTGTACGGTTTACTTAAGTGTTATGTTAGTGTGTGTATATGTGTGGTGTAATGGTTGGGTTTAATGTTATGTCTTTCTTTTATTTTTTTATTTTACTGTTGGTATTTGGTTGTGGTGTTTTTGTTTTAGTGGAGAAGTGCAGTTTTTTTTTTTTTTTTTGCATTGCTTAATTAAGTAGTTTTCCTCGTGTTTGCCTCGTGGAAGTGACGTAATGTTTTCTTTTTACAGTTGTCATTTAGTTGATGGCTTTTTCTTGTGTGTGTGTGTGTGTGTGTGTATGTGTGTTTGCTTTCAGTTTTTGATTGTTGTAGCTTTACTCCACTTTTTTTTTTCTTACTGCTTCACTACTCCACCAGTAATCCCCTTCATCCATCCAGCAATATATTGATGTTCTTGTTGATATTATTTAATCAACTCTGTTTCTCTTCATCCCATCTGAATTATATACTGTTCTGTAATTTTCCTCTCCTTTGATTTTCCCCTTTGTACCAGTAACTCATAGCTTTCCAGTTACTCAATATCGTTTTTTGTATTGAGTTATTTAGTTTACTCCTCCCGCGCTTCCCTCTCGCTAGAATATGTATCGTTCAGTGACTCTTCTCGCTTTAAGACTTTACTGCCCCACCATTAACTCCCCCAAGCCTTCCATTTGCAGGCCAAGCTACACGGCGCTACACGGGACCATTATGAGTTTTACGTGGCATTAAATGGGGTTAAGTGGCGGCCATTCAGAGATAACTGCAAAGCTGTAACGTGGAGCGGAGTTACGAACGAGTGTGAAGCTTCGGTACCCCACGTTATGTAAGGGAAAGAAGAGCGTGACGGGAAATGCAAGGAAGGGAAGAAGATAGGAGAAAGGAAGGGCAAAAAAAAAAAAAAAAGGTATGGATGCTATAGGGAGAAAACTGTGAATTGTAAGGGGAATTAGGAAAGAAG
>NC_087156.1:26714496-26744496 GCF_035594125.1 Scylla paramamosain | reverse complement strand
TTCCTCTAAGTTAGTTTGAACTGAAGATATAAAAAGGGGGTTAATGAACACTTGGCACGCTATAATGCAGGTCAGGTATCTGTTTTTCCATATCATGTAACATTGATGTGTGTTTTACTATTATGAAGTCCAGTTAAGTTATTTTAATGAAGTGGAGAGAGAGAAAGGGCTTAGATAAATACTAGGAACACTATGATGCCGCCAAGTATTTTTTTTCTATCATGTAACACGTATATACATGTTTTACTATTACGAAGTGCATTTCATTATTGGTCGAAGTTGCTTTGGATTGAAGAGAGAGAAAAGGCTTTGACAAACAACCACGGACACTATACATACACAAGCAGGCACCTTTGTTTTTTCTCGTTCACGTAATACGTACTGTATACACATGTTTTACACTATATAATACAGTCAGGTCTCTTTGTTTCTTCCTCATCACGTAACACGGATGTAGATGCTTTACTCTAACGATGAAACGGTAGTGATGAAATAATTTCTACCTATATTTTACTCTATTTCCTTCGGTGATCAAGTTAAACATTGCAAAAAATCCTTTATTGAGTCTCTAGTGTGGACTAATACTCGCCTCTCTGCTCGGTTCCTCTTCCACTGATTAGGTTGTCGAGGCGAGCATCTGATTATTGGAGGTAAAAGGTTCCTGAGTTCTCTCCCCTTAATGATTTTCAGTCGCTGTGTTTAACAATAATGTGGGTGAGAAAAGTGAACGGCGGAGGAAGGAAGGGGGAGGTAAAGGGACTCTCACAGCAGATGGTGGTGTGTATATATGATAGTTTTTATATTGTTTTGTTTGGTTGTCGTGACGGTAAGCATGTATATTTCTCTCTATGTATATTTCTCCTCTCTCTCTCTCTCTCTCTCTCTCTCTCTCTCTCTCCTCTCTCTCTCTCCTCTCTCCTCTCTCTCTCTCTCTCTCTCTCTCTCTCTCCTCTCTGTGTGTGTGTGTGTAGAAATTGCATGTTTAGTGAAGCAAAATTTAGGGAGATCTTCGCCAAATGAGAAAGATGAACGATGCATTAAAGAAAATGACAACTAACTCTTAGACGAGCGAGAAAATAATGATACAGGAAAAAATCTTAGAAAAAAAAAAAAAACTACTAACCTCTGCACTTTAAGGATGTTTTTTATACACATTTTAATCCCGCTGGTGTAGAGGGTGTGAGGTAAAGGTCACCAGGTAAACACAGCAACAGGTAACCAGGTAACTTCCTTTCAGCTTTCCTGCCTTTCACTCGGAGCTTCTCTTATCAAGGTAAATTTGCGTGTTACTATGACCCGTATCCTGAAACTCTTCTGCGCCACAACTCACTACATTCTAAAGGCTCTACTTGAAGTTATTTAAGGGCATTTTTTGTGTTTTTTATTGATAGATTAACACAATTTTCTATGTTACTGACAGGAGAAACACTCTTGAAAACGCGGCTAATCATCCTTGCAGTCTTTGAAAATAGACGTGGTGTTAAAGCAGTGTTTCAGAATACGGGCCAATTAATGATGGTCGCTTGCCACAGTGTGCACCTCCGTCCCCTTGGTATTGCTGCCGTGGATCAGGTAACGACGTAACTTCTCAAGATATGTTCGTTGTCTCAGTACACAACTCCAGAGAGAGAGAGAGAGAGAGAGAGAGAGAGAGAGAGAGAGAGAGAGAGAGAGAGAGAGAGAGAGAGAGAGAGATAGGCAACAGGTAACTACTCCTAACGGTCCTTCATTTCGCCATAAGCTTCTCATAGGCAAATTCATAAAGGAGACCTGTTCGTTGCCTCTACTTTTTGTTATTGGTTGTCAGCGAGTTATGAGACAGACAAACACGACAACAAACACGAGTATCTTCATCTTAACCTTCCCGCCTGAGTCTCATGCGAAAGTTCAGCAGTGTAAACCCCGGAAAAGTAAACCTGCTCTTTGCCTCCGGCGCGCATCTCTTCAGGTAAATTCAGGTAAACTCAAGTAATCTCTTAATCTTCTCACTTTTCATCTGAAGTTTCATAAAGGGAAATTCATGAAGTAGACTCGCTCGTTGCTTCAGTGATTCAGTCCGTCTTCCTCGGTACTGGTGCGTGGATAAGAGTACCTCACAGCACGCAGCAATACCATCATAAGTTATCGCCCTATACTCACACGTAACCCCAGGCTGCCCAGGTCCTTTATCAGCCAGCCCGCGGGGAGGGTCAACAGCTGGGTGGCTTCTCCGCTGCCCGCCTTCCCTTCCCTCTCCCTTGCCCAAGATTCGAGGATCCCAAGACGTGGGGGTTAGTAACATGTAGTAACCGGGAATGTTAACCGTTATTCCGAGAAAATGTGATTATTATGTTTTTTGCTAGCAAGGAAGAAATTATAGTGATAGTTATGTATCATGCATAAGTGTATGTCAGGAAAACGTTAGAATTGTAGAGGTAACACTGATTTTATGAGGAGTGGTAGCTGTTAATTCACAAAATGTTAACTTTCCATGCACCGGACCCTTCAAAAAAATAATCTTGCAGTAATGGTCGTGTCTTTAAGTACTTAAAGTCGTACCTGTCGAAAACTGTAAGAGTGTACGAACATGTGCGGCTTACATACATTTTTTTTTTTTCAGAAGTGCTAACCGTTATCCCACGCCAAATGTTGGCTTTCTGTGCGCTGGTCCTCCCCCCCCAAAAAAAAAAAAATAATAAATAAATAAAATAAGATAATAAAAAAATTACGACTCCTAATAGCAGTATCATATGAAAACCCACCGAAGTAGATAGCGACTTAGTCTTTTCAGAAATACTTTTATCCCATAAAAAAAAAAAAAAAAAAAATCATTCATTGGCTTAAAAACAATGCCAAAAATAACCTCCGTAATAATAGTCGCATCTGACGTACGGCTGTCCATCACAAACCACAAACGTGCAGAACAACTAATATATAATTTTTTTGCATTATTTTTTTTCTTACACAATCTGGACAGGTCAAGGACGGCAAGAGAGAGAGAGGAGAGAGAGAGAGAGAGAGAGAGAGAGAGAGGAGAGATGAGAGAGAGAGAGAGAGAAAAAAGTTTGCTGATATGAGTGACCGAACAGGAATAGAGGGAGATGGGAGTGATTGTATGGAAACGGAAAGTAATTATTTTTACTACTACTACTACTACTATTACTACTACTACTACTACTACTACTATTACTACTACTACACCACCACCACCATCACTACCACCAGTCTGACAATCTAATACGAGTAGCTTAAATTTCCAAAAGTCAGCTCAAGTTTCTTCATTTTACATCACTATTCAATCTCGCAGTATTTTTTTTATTATCTTTCCTACGCCGCGCTATAAATTACGCAGTTTGTGTGTGCCACAAATCCATTTTATAGCCGAGTTTTACCTGTTGTGGTTAGTTTGTTGTAGTAGTTATGGGAGTGAGAGGGTGTGAATATAGCGAACGAGAGAGAGAGAGAGAGAGAGAGAGAGAGAGAGAGAGAGAGAGAGAGAGAGAGAGAGAGAGAGAGAGAGAGAGAGAGAGAGAGAGGAATGGGGAGAAAGGAATGGGTTTTAAACAGGACTAACCGAGCGCAAGATAAAAGAGGAATGGTGGAGATGGATGAGTTTTGAGAAGGAAGGACGTACAGGATTAATGGACGGAAGGGAAGGGAAGGGAAGGGAGAGAGACTAGGGCCACCTGCAGGGTAAGGCAAGGGGGACTGGACACTGGGGTAGGAGGAGGAGGGGAGGAAGCAAAGGAGGGAAGGGGGAAATGGAGAAGGGTGTTTAGGTGAGCGAATCAAGGGACCAAACCTGATTCATTGAGGTAAACATCTTTCCCTTTCTTTTTCTTCCTTTCCTTTTTCTTTTTTTCTTGTTCCTTTTTTTTTGTGTGTGTCTCCTTCCATTCCTTTCGTTTTATTTATCTTACACCATCCTTGTTACCTCTCCTCACCTCACGTTTTCTTTCTTCCCTCTTTCTTCTTCTATTTTCTTCACTGTTATGTGCGTGCCTACCTGCTTCCCTTCTTGCATATGTGTGTGTGTGTGTGTGTGTGTATGTGTGTGTTTCTGTTAGCTGTTTGTTCATGTCTTTCTGTTTCTGCCTGTTTGTGTATTTATTCGTCCTCTCTCTCTCTCTCTCTCTCTCTCTCTCTCTCTCTCTCTCTCTCTCTCTCTCTCTCTCTCTCTCTCCGGTAGGTCGAGTATGTGGACGACCTCGCGCCACTCGTGCCGCGGAGGGTGAAGGGAGTGGCCGGTGTGTGAGTTTTGGGAGAAAATGACGGGGCGACTTGGGATGGCGAGTGGCGGTGGTGATGGTCGTGGTGGTGGTGGTGTGTGTGTGTGTGTGTGTGTGTGTGTGTGTGTGTGTGTGTGTGTGTGTGTGTGTGTGTGTGTGTGTGTGTGTGTGTGTGTGTGTGTGGAATAATAAATTTCCTCTCAAAGTGAAGGAGTGGACGAGGGGAAAGTATGTTAAGACGGAAGCATTAAGAAGGCAGTGTTTTGTCGTTGAAATGAATAATTCGAGAGGTGACTCAGGAGGGAAATGATAAATTAGGTGTCATCATTTTTTTATTTCTCTCTCTCTTTCTTTCTCTCTGTGTTGTTGTCTCTCCCTTCACGTTATTAACCTTCTGCTTTTTTTTTCCCACTAGTCATCCTTCGTCTCCTTTCTCCCTGCCTTGTATGTTCAAAAGTCATTACTCGCTGCCAAGTCTTCCTTCTTCCTCTTCAACTTTTTTTTTTTTTTATATATATTTCCCTAATTTCCATACAGATTACACCACCATTATCCTTTGTTTCTTCCTCATCTTTACGTTTCTTTATTTCAACTACACCCGTTTTTTTTCTCTTTTTATCCCTGTAATTTCTTGAGCCTTTCTCTCATTACTCTCTTCTCTCACTCCCGTGGACAGTTTCAATCATTTTACGCCGCTTCTTTCTCTTTACCTTTCCTGTTCCTCATATTTATGCATCTCTCAATCTCCTCATTTTTCTTTATTCTTCACGCTCTCTCTCTCTCTCTCTCTCTCTCTCTCTCTCTCTCTCTCTCTCTCTCTCTCTCTCTCTCTCTCTCTCTCTCTCTCTCTCTCTCTCTCTCTTGGACAGAAACCCCATCAACTTGCTGCCACTCCTCATTCCTTCCTTTTACATCATTTTTTCTTTTTTTTCCGCATCCTCACTTCCTCGCCATCTCTCCCTATTACTTCCTTCTACCACTGTCAATAAACAAACTCAACAGTTACTGCCACTTCATATTCACTGATCATTTCTCTGCTTTTCATACCCTTTTACTGTTTATTTTCTTCATGTACTCCTCACCTTTTCTCCCTTCCTTTCTGTTCCTTTACTTTTCCATTCCCTTTGCATAAATTTATCATCTGCTACCCTTTCTGTTCACCGCTCTTCTTCTCCTAGCTCTTCTCTTCTACTTTTACTTGTTACTCTTCTTCACAAGTGCCAAGTCTCTTCACCATCTCTCTCTTTTGGGTTCCCTACCCACTCCCTGTACACAAACTCATCGTCTGCTGCCACTCCTTTCTATTCACCATTCTTCTTTTCCTACCTCTCCTTTTGTATTTGTTCTTTGTCCTCTTCTTCACATCTGGCTCAGCTCACAAACCCTTTTTTTCTCAAGCATTCCTTTTCCACCCCTTACGCATAACCTCATCGTCTGCTATCACTCGTTTTTATTCACTTTCCTCTTTCTCATACTCCTCTTCTACTTGCTCTCTTCCTCTTCTTCACAGCCTCAGCTCACCCTCCGCTACCACTCCTTCGCCTCCCCCGTTCCGCATTTCCTAGCCTTTCACGGCGTAACAAATTCCCAGCCCTATCCCGCCCTACTCACGGTCAAGAGCAGTTTTCCTTCCCTCCTTGCGGCACGCCCAGTCCCTCACCTCTCCTCACCTCACAGCCTCTCACCATGACTGTCAGGGATAGCGGGTAGAGGGAGAGCCACTCATCATGGCACTGAAAATGACTTGGCACAGTCATTGAGGGGTGTGGCATCTTCCCTCCCTCTCCTTAAAAATGATGTAGTGTTTATCTTGTCTTGGGTCAGTCAGCCTCTTCGAAGCGTGTTTGGGCAGCGCGTGTCGTGATGCTAAGAGAGAGAGAGAGAGAGAGAGAGAGAGAGAGAGAGAGAGAGAGAGAGAGAGAGAGAGAGAGAGAGAAAGCAAATAAAAAGTCGAAAAAAAAAATACTGATATTTGCAGTACTGACAAAGGTACATAACTTTCACATCTGGGGCGAGGTTACCATCACTCAGGAGATTACAGGAGGAGGAAGAGGAGGGAGGGAGGGAGGGGAGGAGGGAGGGAGGGATGGAGGAAGGAAGGAATAAAGAAACGAAGACAGGACGAAAAAAAGGAGGAAGGAAGGAGGGAAACAGTGAAAGAAACAAGATAGCAAACAGGATAAAAAATGATGGAAAGGAGAAAAATAGGACGAAAGAAGGAAGCATAGAAGAAAGCAAATAAAGGTAGAAAAGAAGGAGGAAGAAAGAAAGGAAGGAAGCAAACAAGCAAGCAAAAGAAAGATGGAAGATAGGTAGTCACGAGGGTAGAAGACAGGAAATGGAAAGTGAGGAAAAGAAGTTGAAGAGGAAGTAGAAAAAATGGAGGAAATAGAAGGAATGAATAAAGGAAAAGTAGAGGATGGAAAGTAGGAAGATGAACTGAGCAGAAAGAAAGTAAGGAAGAAGAAAAGAACGAAGACAATGAATAAGAAAAAACAAGTAGAATAAAGAAAATTAATAACTAGAAAGCTCAAAAAGAGGAGAAGGAAGAAATAGACAAAGAAGACAAAGAAAAAAAAGAAAGAAGACCAGGAAGAGAAAAAAAAACAAGTAAAAGCCAATGAACAACAGGAAGGCAAACTGAAGAACACAAGGGGAGAGGAGGAAGAAGCCGAAGTAAGACAAGAATAAGAAAGAAAATACATTGAATAAAGAAAAGGTGAAGAAGAAAGTCAGAGATGGACGAGTGACAACACAACACATTTAAACAAGAGAGATAATGCTAATAAATGCACTCACAGGATGAACCTTTGAAGTTTCAGAGAGAGAGAGAGAGAGAGAGAGAGAGAGGGAGTATTATCTATCACTTTCACTCCTTCAGTGAATTGCTTATGATAAAAATAATGTCAGTGGTAAAAGTTGCAATGGTGATGATGATGATGATGATGATGATGGTGATGATGATGATGATAGCAGCAGCAGTAGTAGTAGTAATAGTAGTGGTGGTGGTGGTGGTGATGGTGGTAGTAGTAGTAGTAGTAGTAGTAGTAGCAATTATAATAATAATAATAATAATAATAATAATAATAATAATAATAATAATAAAAATGCTTCAGGTATTACTACTACTACTACTACTGCTACTACTACTACTATTACATCTTACAACAACAACAACAACAACAACAACAACAACAACAACAACAACAACAACAAAAACAACAACAACAGCAATGAAAACAACAACAACAACAATAAAAACATCAACGACAAAAACAATAACAACAACAACAGCAGCAACAACAAAAACAACAACAACAGCAATAAAAACAACAACAACAACAATAAAAACATCAACGACAAAAACAATAACAACAACAATAACAATAATAACAAAATAGCAGTAAACAATCCACATTTTAACCACAGCACTGCAAGAATGTTCAAACCCATTGCTGGAAAGGAGGTGATCAGGGAGGGGAGACTCACCTTACCCCTGTGCATCCCTTCACCATTTCCTTAATGAACCACCGCAGAGAGAGAGAGAGAGAGAGAGAGAGAGAGAGAGAGAGAGAGAGAGAGAGAGAGAGAGAGAGAGAGAGAGAGAGAGAGAGAGAGAGAGTTATTATTTATTTGTTTATTCATCACATTTCTATTCTAAACTTGCCTCAGTTCATTTACGGAGATTGTACGTACCACTATTCATTAAAACTTTTCTAAGCTGTAATCATCCACACTTGTCAGGAAAAGAAAAGAAAGAAAGAATAGGAAAATATAATACGAGACGAGAAAAAAGGGAGGAAACTTATCATCGCTGTTCACAACACATCCAGACCATGACTTTCAGATTCGTTTTTAACAATTCATGCCGTGTTATTAATTACTGCTCGTACTTAAGGCTCGTTCCGGTGAGTGGCGAGAGCAGCGTAACTATTACACAGCCCCACCTTGCCCTCTTTTGCATCCGACACAACCTTTTCCCTGTCACTGTGTTATTCATCAGGAGTCGTGACGGTGCGTGGCGGTCAGGTTACGTGCTCCCCTTCCCCTTCACTTCTTTTCCTGACAGTCACTCTCTAAATTATACCCTCAGCCCGGCAGGAGTTATTAATTTTCACTCATCATAAACTTCCACTCTATAAACCTCAGGTAAAAGTATTGTGGTGAGGAAATGGAGAATTGTAAAGAAGACGTGATTCTTCCGCGGTACTTTAGTGTTATATGTTTATCTATTTATTGTTTATTTATGGCCAGTGTCTTAACCCTCTTTGCTGCTATGGTCATCCTTTGCTAACACTCAAGGAAACTGCTTAACAATAGTGTCTTAGCATGGTGAAAGAAAAGAGATGTTGGGAGAATAGAAGATTATTTTTTGGCTTTTCTAGGCGGAAAACTAGTCAAGAAACTGCTGTACGAAGAGGGTTTATGAAGTTATGATTTTGGTGGAAATGTGTCTTGCTATGATGAATGGGCTGTGGCAGTTTAGCAGTTTAGGGTACTTTTCCTTACCGTGATAAACCTCTATGGGTATTTATTTTGTTTCGGGAGTTACATGACTTGAGCAAAAGTGAACATGTCCCTGTGTATGGGTTAGCTTCATCGGCATTCACTGTACGTAGCCAGACCTTATACGTAAACACAGTTATCTCCATCTTCTCGGCACCGCTCCTTCTGTCTTCGTAGGAATCCTTTTTTAGTGATCAGGTATAGTGCCACGAGGAAAGCATGTGTACTTACGTATATATTTACCTTCATCGTCATTCATTCTACGTGCCTTGGCTTTATAAGTATTACCTATTTCTATTTTCTGGGCAGTGTCTCCTCCGCCACGCTACCGAAATACGCTTTCTCCCAGCCCCAGCCCCTGCCCCAGACGCATCCCAGACACTGCCTCACACCCCATTCCTCACCTTTCTCTGTCCTACACCAGTGCTTAGTTCGCAGCTGTTCCTCATCACATTCTCCTCACTTCCTTCTCTTCCTCCTCCTCCTCCTCCTCCTCCTCCTCCTCCTCCTCCTCCTCCTCCTCCTCCTCCTCCTCCTCCTCCTCCTCCTCCTCCTCCTCCTTCTTTCTCAATTCTCGGTTTCGTCGACTCATGTTACCTGTTACTTCAAAGTCTCGTCTCTCGTAAACGTGACTGAAATTGTATTATCTGCACTTTTGTCTTTTCTTGTTGTTTGTGTTTTCTTAATTTGCAGTGTGTTTATGTTTTTCTTAGCATCATCTTTACTGTAAATATTTGTATAGCTTTAGTTTTTCAATTCTTCATCTTGATTCTACAGGTGACATGACTGTTTGTGTGTCAGGCCTTTATAACGGTAACTTCTGCATGAAAAAAAAAAAAGCAGACACAATGCTGGATTCATCATGCGATCTCTAATTTCTATATTTAGCAGACCACATTCTCTCCAAGCGCTCCTTTACTCCCACAATCAGTCTTACATGTATCTCTCCACACTCCCAGCAGGAACGCCACCTATTCCTTTTTTTTTTTTTTTTGTAATATCTCCATCTTGTCATCCGTATTACATCCCACTTGAGTCAGAACTACTTGCATAATTTTTCTTTTTTCTCTCTGCTATACTTCTCACATTCCAGCATCACGTGTCTTACTGTCTTATCCTTCCCTTGTTACACATCTAGCACACATTTATCAGACCCATCTGTAATTCCTTGCACTGAAATCCATACACTGCCCCAGATTGGAAGAGAACATCACCACCTCGGCTCTCCTCATACCACTTGTTGCATACACTGGAGGCTCGCTCTCTCTGTACCATTCCGGAGTCTTCCTTCGTTCCATCTTATGTTTTCATTTATTTGGTCCCGCTTGTCAAAAAATCACGTGTCAAAACAATAATCATTACCTTCATAACCCATTCATTTCAACTCACAATGTTCATCCTTTCAAAAGACACACTGCGGTGGAGCAGGTCCCACCGAGACTCGAACTCGGATTGTTGGATTCAGAGTCCAAAGTGCTAACCATTACACCATGGGACCGCGCACTGCAAAGGCTGCAATTCTCTATCAATCTCCTTTTCCACTTCCTCACATTCCACTCTCACCTCTGCTTGTGTTCACCATTCTCCATTTGTACACAATCGTCTTCCCGCAAACGGTCCATGCACCCACCCATTTATCAAATTCCACTCCATTCTGTTGCCTTGATGCAATTCCTCTTCACCGGCTTCTTGTTTTTCACGTATGTAAGCCTTTCTTGACAAAAATAGTTATACTGTAGTGGATAGGAAAAGTGAACGAAGCGGTGTGGTCACTTATTCTCTGAAGTGACGAGTCGTCTCAGTAGGTGGAGGGCCATCGTCTGTATATTTACATCAACTTAACGCTGAAATTAAAATATACCGCCTGCCGCCATGGCTGAAAGGAATACCACTGTGCTTTGCATGAAAGGTGAAGAGATAAACACAGGTATTTAGCGTTTCATGTTTTGCCCGAGGATGAAGGTGGTGTGTGTGCCGCTTCCCTCCGATGAATGAAGTAGGTGCGGCAGGAAAGGCATTGGGGAAGGAAGCGTCTGCCGTGCGTCTCCCGATCAGCACCAAGGAATATAACACTCAGCATCTTGTTATTGTAGATATTGACGGTTTCTGCCGCAGTGTTTTGGTAGTTCTGGGAGATGACTTAAAACCCTTTGACTGCTATTTGGTATATCTTTCCTTAATAATTAATCACTGAGACATTTTTACTTGTTCTATAGCCATCTTCAATCTTTAAACTGGGCAGAAATTACAAACTCTATTCTTTTTAATCCCTTACTTTCTGGTAGATACTTTATGCATTACTTCTCTTACTGTTAATTGTTTCGTATCGCAGTGAAACGTAAAGCTGCCTAGCTATCAGTGAGTAAGTGAGATCTGGTGGTAAGTGAGATCTGCAGTTCCCAGTTGTTGTTTTTTTATAATGCAAAAGCCGCTTGTCTATGATGAACACGCTTGAAGTGAGTGTTGCATTCCCTGGTGGTGGCCGCGCCGCGCAAGCAGATGGACAACGACCTTTTCCCTTTCCATTATGTACAGTCGCTGTCATAAGTTGTGTCCTGCATCGTCGTCATGATGAATCGTAACCAGCTCAGGCTCCTCTCTTCTCTCCGGCACCTCGCACTCCTCTCCTCACGACGCACCGCTGTTCAGACCTTCGAACCGGAGCTGGTTACGATTCATCATTGCGACGAAGCAGGACACAACTTATGACGGCGACTGTACGTATGTTCCTATTAAACCTGCGCACACACACACACACACACACACACACACACGTATACTGCCTGAATTTTGTGGTTTTGCTTCCCGGTCCTGTTCCATCTACCAGTTCGAACATTGAGCGAGTCATAAGTGGCGTTAAGAGGATAAACTAGATTTTTCATATTATTATTTTATTTTATTTTATTTTTATTCAAACATATCCACAATAAGGCTTAAAGTTTTACGTTGGATGTAAAACTATTAAAAAAAAAACATCATATACAATAATTACATAAGGTATAAATATGAAATTCACACTAAAAAAAAAACAATAAGTATATATACAAGAAGTTGTGTCTATGAGTGTCTGTGTGTGGAACACTAGCGAGGACGGGAGGGCTTCCCGCCACCTGTGGGCAGCCAGCATCACTTGGTGTGTGGACATGTTCGGTACCAGGGGCGTGGCTGCCGTTAACACTCTCTCTCTCTCTCTCTCTCTCTCTCTCTCTCTCTCTCTCTCTCTCTCTCTCTCTCTCTCTCTCTCTCTCTCTCTCTCTCTCTCTCTCTCTCTCTCTCTCTCAGATAAATATCATTCGCATTATCTTCATTATCCTTATACCTAAGTCTGAGAGAGAGAGAGAGAGAGAGAGAGAGAGAGAGAGAGAGAGAGAGAGAGAGAGAGAGAGAGAGAGAGAATTTAGGCAAGGAAGAAAGAAACTTTGGCACATTATGCATTCATGTTCCTGTGCTCGTTAGTCTTGTTACCTGGGCAGGATTGGACCACTGATAAACACTCACGCTATTTTCCTCTCTTTCTTTCAATTGTCTCCAGCATTTGCACACAAGTCTTTTTTTTTTTTTTTTTTTTTTGTCCTAGCCTTCTTGGGGATGAGAGGAGCGATAAGTGTATTTTTTCTTTTCTTTTTTTTTTTTTATTCCTTATGTGCTTAGTTTTTTTTTTTCTTCTTCTATCTCTGACCATTGTACGCTGTAGGCAGTGAGGAAATGATTGTGGCTGTGAATGTTAATATATGCATGTAGCTTTGTCTTCGTTTACTGTACACTGTGTTAATAGATAGATTATTGTTATTGTCTTTGTTGTTGTGATTGCTTTCTTTCTTTTTTTTTTCTGACTGCCTAATCGTAAATAGATGTATTGTTATTATCACTGTTGTTGTTGTTATAATTGTTTTTTTCACTGCCTAATCGTAAATAGATAGGTGCTAAAATTATTTTCTGACTGTCTAATCGTAAACAGATGAGTTATTGTTATTAATCTTGTTATAACTGTGTTTCCGACTGACAAATGTTTTTATCATCTAGCAAGTTTATATATGAATTGATCTTGAATACTTTCCCTTCCTTCTCTAACATTCTATACAGACAGACGTTGATATCCCAGCAGTTATTTTCTAAGAGCACATCCATCGTAGTTAACCTTCGAGATAGCCTTTGAACAATTTCGCAACCTTTTGACAGCAACCGCCACTCCGGGGGAAGATTTAGTGAAGCAGAGCGTTAAGGTTACGAGTTCCCATCCCTCCTTTTGAAAGCAGTCATAAAGCGGAGATAGAAGATAAGACAAATGGTGAAGCCGGTGGTGGAGGAAGAAAACAGGGGTGTGGTGGTGGTGGTGGTGGTGGTGGTGGTGCTTTACGAAACTCAGGCCATAGAGTGGAGAGTGAACCAGGAGAGATAAACTGTTTGTTCGAAGAGTATATATATGGGCGTGAGTGAAAGCATGGAGGGCATGAACAAGAGAGCGGGTGCAGCTGGTGTGTTGTAGGGAGGGCGAGAGGAGAGGCGAGTAATTATACAAGACTTAAGAGATGGAGAACACAAGGAGGATAGCAACTGGTCTGTGGCAGTAACCCCTTATTCGTAAATTCTGTTCTATCACAACAACTCTACTTCAAGGACCACAGACACAATTACACGGGTTCTCATGCAGGTCTCTCTTACTAATACCATAGAATCTTCATTAAACTACCACTGGAATCCTAAAAACACACTGCAACGCCCCAATAACACACATAAGAGCCTGTTGAAAGTAGTGGGGATAGAACAGCGAAACCTTTACGAGCACAGGAGAGAGGGGGCGGACAAGAGCGAGGAGCCTGGGGGTGATGTAGAGGGGTAGATGGTGTGCCAGGGTTCGCGTAGAGGTTAAGGGCGGTGTCCCCTGCACTGCCCCGGGGAAGCGAACTGGCTGGTTGGCTGGCGGGGTGGTTGGCCGGGTCGTTGGTATTCCTTTTCGCAGGCCTCCTCCTCCTCCTCCTCCTCCTCCTCCTCCTCCTCCTCCTCCTCCTCCTCCTCCTCCTCCACTCCCTTCCCTCCGAGACAGGTTCTATGGGAGGAGAATAAAAACACTTACAGCACTCTATTCCTCCTCTCTTGCTACCATTGCTACCTCTACTCTCTCTCTCTCTCTCTCTCTCTCTCTCTCTCTCTCTCTCTCTCTCTCTCTCTCTTTAGCTTTGATTTATAGCAGTGTTTGAAATTATCATAAAAAAAAAGTGCCGTATAAATTATTAGAGGACTGATTTGACTTTCATATGCACCTTTTAGAGCAGAATGAAGGGTGTGTATATGTTTGTGTGTGTGTGTGTGTGTGTGTGTGTGTGTGTGTGTGTGTGTGTGTGTGAGAGAGAGAGAGAGAGAGAGAGAGAGAGAGAGAGAGAGAGAGAGAGAGAGAGAGAGAGAGAGAGAGAGAGAGAGAATGGTGGGTATAATTGACGCTGCAGTTACTAAAATGTGTTTCAATAGAGAGAGAGAGAGAGAGAGAGAGATATTGCTTTATAGATTTCATACGTTATCTTTTCTCTACTACTACTACTACTACTACTACTACTACTACTACTACTACTACTACTACTACTATCATTATCACTGCTACTGCTATTGCTACTATATTGCTTCTACAGTCACTACCACAACTACTTTGATAATGATAACAAAAACAACAACAACAACAACAACACTAGTAGTAGTAGTAGTAGTAGTAGTAATAATAATGATAATAATAATAATGATAAAAATAATAACAACAGCAGCAGCAACACTAGCATCAATGACAACACTAACAATAACACCAAAGATGGCGCAGTAAAAGTACCAGACTAATTGGCATTTAAGAAGGCCTCTCCATGTCTTTGTCAAGTCACAGGTGAATGAACATAGCTTACTGAGAATTATTGGTATGTTTTAGCACCGTGCGGCTATTTTAGCATGGAACGCTGCTAGACTATTGCGAAAGAGTATAGGCAGTGATGGTGGTGATAGTGAAGGTGGCAACAGTAGTAGTAGTAGTAGTAGTAGTAGTAGTAGTAGTAGTAGTAGTAGTAGTATCAGTTGCAGTATTGGTGGTGGGGATGAAGGCGGTGATCATAATGTTAATAGTGGCAGTAGTTATAGAAGTAGCTGTAGATTTAATATTACTCTAAACATGCATAGCAACAATATTAATAACAGTAGCAGTGGTGGTAAGAAGAGAAGGAAGAGGAGAAGGAGGAGAAACAAGAGAAGCAGCTGGAGTACTAATATTGGCAATAGTGGCATTACTAATCGTCATTGCAGTATCACTATCAACAACAAGAGCAACAACAATCTCGCCACCAGGAGCCGCGTAACCACTCAGATCCCTCATTAACGTTGCACAGGGGGCGAGGTATGTTTCCGTTCCGTCAGACACGCTCATGAGAGAGAGATCTCTGAACGGGCGGCGTGTGTGAGGAGATGAGGTCGGAGGAAGTAGATGGTAGGTAGGCCGCGGAAGAACAAAGTAGCGGACGGCGCATTGCATACCACTAACACCGCTACACCTTGTATATCTCGCCACCACCTATATATAGAAGACAACGGTGCATGTTTTCTGCTGTTGTATTAGCTTGATTTCCTGACTCGCCTTCTTTTGTTGTGATACGTACTGATGGGAAAGGTTTGTACTGTTTCTGCCGTGTACAGTATTAAAAAAGTTATGAAGTCTCCCTCTCTCTCTCTCTCTCTCTCTCTCTCTCTCTCTCTCTCTCTCTCTCTCTCTCTCTCTCTCTCTCTCTCTCTCTCTCTCTCTCTCTCTCTCTCTCTCTCTCTCTCTCTCTCTCTCTCTCTCTCTCTCCGGGACGCAAGCTTTGTAGGTCGTAGGTCAGGTGATGAATTATCGTAGTGGTTTGTGTGTAGGTAAAAGTGAAGGTGGGGAGGTAGTGCTTGTGTGTGTGTGTGTGTGTGTGTGTGTGTGTGTGTGTGTGTGTGTGTGTGTGTGTGTGTGTGTGTGTGTGTGTGTGTGTGTGTGTGTGTGTGTGTGTGTGTGTGTGTGTGTGTGTATGACTACTGCTCCTGTCACTATTAACTACTACTACCGCTGCTGTTGCTATTGGTGATGATGACTATGATGCTGCTGCTGCTGCTGCTACTACTACTACTACTACTACTACTACTACTACTACTACTACTATTACTGTTGCTGCTGCTGCTGCTGCTGCGACTTTAGTGCCCGTCCATACTCGATGACCATATACAGTATAAAGACGGAGGGCAAGAGGGAAAATGATTTATTGTTTAGAGAGAGAGAGAGAGAGAGAGAGAGAGAGAGAGAGAGAGAGAGAGAGAGAGAGAGAGAGAGAGAGAGAGAGAGGCGGAGGGTAGGGGGAGGGAAGAGGGCCTCATGATAAATCTTTTAAAACCTATAATTTTAGTAAGATTAGCGCAATACCTCGTTTTTTTCTTTCCCTCGAGCAGTAAAAAAACGAAACAAAAAAATGAACAAAAAACGCGATACAAAGAAAAATCAGTGGACAAAAACATGATGAGAGGATAAAAAAAAAGCGAAGAGAACCGATAAAGAAAAATTACGCTTGGACGGCGGATGAAATGAAAAGAGTTAAACATTATTATCATTATTCATTGAAAGATCAATGAAAGTGAATCGAAAGATAAGAAGGAAGATTGGAGGATGAGGAGGAGGAGGTAGAGGAGGAGGAGGAGGAGGATGACAAGGACGAGCAAGAAGAGGAGGAGGAGGACGAGGAGGGAGGAGAGGAGGGAGACGAAGAGAAGGAGAGGAGGAGGAGGAGGAGGAGGAGGAGGAGGAGGAGGCAGGTTTCTTCGCTCGGAGCTTAGATGAAGAAAAGAAATATATAATTAATCTAGTTTTCTCTCCATCAGATTAGAGAGAGAGAGAGAGAGAGAGAGAGAGAGAGAGAGAGAGAGAGAGAGAGAGAGAGAGAGAGAGAGACGGGGGAGAGTTTGGGGAAGTGTTAAGTATACATTCCATTTCTACGTGTGTGTGTGTGTGTGTGTGTGTGTGTGTGTGTGTGTGTGTGTGTCCTAGAGTGTCCTTCATGTTGCAATCAAAGGAAACGCTTCAGGGAAGGAGAGGATGACGGAGGAGGAAAGGAGAGGCATTGGAGAAGGAATGAGAGAAAGGGAGAGAGATTAAAAGAAAAAAAAAAGGACGAGAAAAAAGCGAGAAACAGACTCAGAGTAATCAAGAAGAAATAGAGGAGGAGGAGGAGGAGGAGGAGGAGGAGAGAAGAAAGAATAAAAGGAAAGAAAACGAAGATAATTGTATTAAAAATTGAGAATAGCTGTGTCTTTAAGTTATTATGTGAGAGAGAGAGAGAGAGAGAGAGAGAGAGAGAGAGAGAGAGAGAGAGAGAGAGAGAGAGAGAGAGAGAGAGAGAGAGAGAGAGAGAGAGAGAGAGAGAGAGAGAGAGATGCAGGTGAGAGTGCGAGTGAGAGTCTGGAAAGCCCTAGTTGATGCTTAAGGCTGGGTAAACCCTAATTGCATACCACGAGAGAGAGAGAGAGAGAGAGAGAGAGAGAGAGAGAGAGAGAGAGAGAGAGAGAGAGAGAGAGAGAGAATATCAAAGGACATAGGTCACCGAAGCTGTTTGAAATATGAATGCATTTAATCCACAGACTGTTAATTTTCTCTCCCGTCACTGTTGATCACTCCGTAGTAATTGCCAGTCTTAGCAGGAAAGAGAGGAGTGTATATGGAAGAACTCTTTAAACCAACAGAAAACAAGTAATAATGTAAAACAGAATATGAGAAATAGATTAGTGTGGGTATTTACGTTTCTCTCTTTAGTTATTTTGTTTTTTTATTTTATTCTTCTTTGCTTCAGTATTACATGTTAGTCTTTGATTTGGTAGCACTATAGATATAAACTTTTTTTTTTCATCATCGTGAACAATACATTATATTATACAAGTATCCTTTGTTCTTTGTCTTGTTTTTACATGTTCCACTTTGATTTGCTAACAATGCATATGTAAACATTCATTTTTTTCTTTCTTTTTTTTTTTTTTTTTTGGTGAACAATTCGATAAAACATACAAATGTTGGTTTTCTTTACCTCCTCGCTGCAGAACAGAGTCCTTTCATAGCAATCCCTGGCATAGCATACAACGTTCAACAAAAAAAAAAATGAAGCATTAGATTATTAATATCCTCACTCTTTTTAATGATTCATCTGTCCATACACTTCTCTGACAAGAACAAAAGAAAAGAACAAAAAAAAAAGAAAAGAAAAAAATATATTACAACAGAGCAGACTCCATGACACAGCAAGATTTAGTAAGCAAAATTAGCGTTATATCCCTCACTATTTATGCACCTATTCACACACTTCTCTGACAAGAACGAAATAAAAAGAAACAAAGAAAAGCTGCAGAAGAATGAAATACCTTTGTAACCAATCCTGACGCAGCACACAACATTCATCAAAGAAATTAGTGTTAGATGATTTATATTACCACGGTTTTAATCATTCATCTGTCCACACACTCATCTGATAAGAATAAAGTGAAAATTTTAAATAAAGTTACATTACAACAAAGCAAGATTTCTGTATGGCAACCTCTGACACAGCACGCAACATTTAGCGAGAGAAATTACTGGTAGACAATTTATATTCCCCATTCATCTGTCCACACACATTCTGACAAGCAAAAGGAATGTGAAATTTTAAAATCCACAATACAACTGAACAGAATCCTTTTATAACAATCTATGACAAAGCACGCAACATTTAACAGAAAAAATAAATAAATAAATACTGCTAGACAATTTATATCCCCTCACAATTTTAACCACTCATCTGTACACACACTTCTCTGACCAGAAAAAAAAAATAATAGAAATGATAAGAGTAAGATATGTCACAACAGAACAGAACCCCTTTACATCAATCCTGCCACAGAATACAAACTTGGAAGAAAAAAAAATTACTGAAACACAATTCGTCTCTCCACACACTCTTCCCAGACCATAAAAAAAAAAAAAAAAGAAAGAAAATCAAAAAGTCAAACAGCAGAAACATACCCTCACCTGATATAGGCAGTGGACTCAGACGTCATTGTTTCGGCAGAGGAATTGGGGAAGGGGGAATTCCACGTGATTAGTCGCTGTTTCCGTGTGTTTGTGCATTTTCGAAACCCCACCCGGATACATCAGTGGGATTTACGTGGTGGCACGACCTGTACACACACTGCGCGGAGGGTGCCTGCTGTGCTGCTGTTGGGGGGAACCTGCCTCTCGTCTCCTTAATTGTGGGTAGTTCCGTGTTGTAGGCTGGTTGTTAATGGCAGGATGAGGAGGAGGAGAAAGGGGATAAGGAAGAGGAGGGAGAGGAAAAGGATGTAGTTAAGAGCAAGAGGAGGAGCAGGATGTAGTTAGGATGAGGAGGAGGGAGAAAGGAGAAGAAGAGAGTAAGGGATAAACGAGGAGAATGAGGAGGTGAAAATTTTTGAGGAAAGAGAAGAAATATTGGGGAAAAAGGAGCTAAGAGGATAAAAATGGAATACTTAATTGGGGAGAAAGGAGAAGGGAGGAGAGAAAAGATAGGCACCAAAGGAAAGTAAGAAGAATGGGAGGAGAAAAAGGGGAAGAAGAAAAGTGGAAGATTAAATAGATAAGGAAGATGAAGAAGGGGAAAGGAATAGGAGGAGATGGAGGAAGAGAATGATGAAGAAGAAGAAAAGGAGAAGGAGGAGGAGAAGTAAACGGACAAGCAGGAAGAGAAGAACAAAGACGAGAAAAAAAGTTTACAGAGGAAAATGGAGAGGAGTGGTTGAGGAGGAAGAGGACAAAAAAGGAGGAGAAGGACGACAGGAAGTTAGCTGTGGAGGAAGAGAAGGAAGAGAAGGAATAAGTAGTTGTCGAGAAGGAAAGTGAAGAAGAGGAGGAGGAGGAGGAGGAGGAGGAGGAGGAGGAGATGGACAAAGAGAAATAAGGAGCTGAGAAGCCGAAAGAGGCGAAGGAAAAGAAGAACAGTAAGGAATAAGCAGAAAAAGAAGAAGGAGGTGGGGGAAAATAAATAAATAATGAACGAGTAGGAGACTGAAAAGAAGAAGAACGCCAAGGAATAAGTAGAAAAAGGAGAGGGAAGAGGACGAAAAAAAAAATTAATGGAGAAGAAGGAAGAGGATGAGGAATGAGGAATCTGAAGAGGCGAAGGAGTAGAAGAAAAAGGGGAGTTGAAGGAGGAGGAGGAGGAGGAGGACTAACTCAACTCGCTCTAAAGTAACATGTCATCTCCTTGGCAGGGGTGACGGGGCGAGGCCGCCAGCTGTAGCACCCCCGGAATTCTGGACTCGGCGAGGTAGTCACTCCCTCCCTCCACCGGTGCTGTGTGGCCGCCCCTCATGTGGCGTGGTGAGTGTTATAAATAGTTTAGGATATTGCAGTATCTTCTCTCTCTCTCTCTCTCTCTCTCTCTCTCTCTCTCTCTCTCTCTCTCTCTCTCTCTCTCTCTCTCTCTCTCTCTCTCTACTTTTTTGTATGGTGTCCAGTGTCCTTTTATCATCTTTCATTTTTTGTCCTTTTTTTAGTCCTGCTCGTTATGTTTTTTCTTCTTTTCTGTTCTTGTGATTGTTGCTGTTGTTGTTGTTATTATTATTTCAGGTTTTAAAATGTCATTGTTATTGTTACTACTTTCTTTCTTTATCTATTATTTGGTATAATTACAGTTACATCTGTTTGCTACCATTCTTCACCCTTTTTCTCTTCCGTTTCTTCTTTTTTTCGTATTATTATTCTTATTATTTTTATTAGTCTTATTATTATTATTATTACCACTCTTCTCCTTTTGAGTACTGTTCTTGCTTCATGCCACATTAAACCATTACCGCATTCAATTTCTCCGACTAATACTATCACCAGTTTAGCGAGAGAAGCCACTACATGCAGCAAGACTTGGGAGACGCACTGTGAACCTCATGTGTAGAGGTCCAATAGAAATCAACGTATGGACTAATGACACAGCTTTGTATGAGTGGACTGTAGTGGTGAGAACACAAAGGATGAAGCAGACCTTTATTTCTCCTACGTTTGGAGAGAGAAAAACTTAGAACCATAGTGTAAAAGCTGTCTCCGGTACTGATATTGTTAACAGCCCCCGAAGACTAAGAAATGTGGAATGTGATAGTTGGAGGGGATAACTTGATACTAATATTGTATGAAAACTGGTAATTGTCTCAGCTAAAAGGTTCAAGAGCTCCACGAAGACCAAGAAGAACTGAGAATACGATAGGTTAATCCATATACTGCCACCTGGTATGTTTTTCCCTAATTACCAACCATTCTGACATCTTTACTCGTTATACAGCCACATCCAATCTTTAAACTGGGTTGAAATTGCAAAATCTGTTCCTTTTCACCAATAATTTTCTTGCAGATGCTTATAAAGATTTCATACATAGCATATAGTGGTGATAACTGTCCCGTATATAAGTAAAAGAGTTAAACTAAAAGCCAGCTACTTCTTTGTAAAATATGACTTCACTCCCTCGGGCACCTGTGCGTGAACAAAGGGGCACCTGACCACCGGATACGCATCAGACGCCGATCTCATGATAAACTCTGCAACTCTGAAAATAAAAGTCTGCAAGTTTTTTTTTTTTTTCACTCGAGCAAGACGCGATGGAACGATTACACTATTATTTCCAGACTTGCTGACACACGGGGCAGCTTCTCAAGGGCAGGATGGGCATTCGTCTTGTCGTTGTGGCTAAAAAGGGTAAAAGTGATAAAAGAATAAAGTACTAAAAAATATACATTATAATATGTTCCTCTCGCCCAAGTACGTGTAAAATAGTCAGGAAGAAATACATATTCTCTTAAAGATAATTTCCAAGGTTCTAGAGATAAGATGATTTAAGAGTCTTTTGTTTTTAACATTATGCGTAGTAAGAATTGATATTATCACTTATTGTTTTTAGCAGAGAGAGAGAGAGAGAGAGAGAGAGAGAGAGAGAGAGAGAGAGAGAGAGAGAGAGAGAGAGAGAGAGAGAGAGAAGTACACAGACAGACAGACAAACAAACCTAGACAGAAACAGACAAAAAAAAAAAGCCAAAGAAGACAGAAAAAAAAAGCCCATTTATCCTTAAGAAACCTAAATTAAATTCCACCTGGAGTTTTAGAGTCACCTGTGATTGGATTAGCGAGGAGGCGTGGAGGAGGCCGCCACCCACAACCCGGCTGCCCACCTTGGCCCTTGGCGGGAAGTGCGGGAAGTGTAGTGATTTTTTTTTATTGTGCTCGTCTTCCAATCTTCCCATCATTGAGGAGGGGAACGCGAGGCAACCCTAACGCTCACTGGGGAGAAGGCAACCCACCTCCCCTTTCTCTTCTCTGCTGTCTCCGTCTGTCATTATTCTGAAACACTTCTTCCTCCACCTCCATTATTTTCAAAAGACTACTTGAAGCTACACGGAATTTTCTTTTTTCTTTTTCTTCTTTTTTTTTACGGTTTCTAGTGACAGATTGACAATATTTTTACATTATTAGAGGGAGAAACTGTCTAATATCTGTGATTTCTTAGAAAAGTTGTGGTGAGAGGGCAAAACGTTTCTGAATACAGGCCGCTCGCTTTCTCTCTCTCTCTCTCTCTCTCTCTCTCTCTCTCTCTCTCTCTCTCTCTCTCTCTCTCTCTCTCTCTCTCTCTCTCTCTCTCTCTCTCTCTCTCTCTGTTCCAAGGTCAGGTACTAAAGTTGCTTCTAGATTATACATCAGAGGGCGGAAAATAATGATGAGTAAGGAAATTAGTGGGCATTGTTCTCAGTGTGTTCTTGTATTCTTTTTTTTTTTTTTATTTGGTGTGTGTGTGGGTGTGTGTGTGTGTGTGTGTGTGTTTGTGTGTGTGTGTGTGTGTGTGTGTGTGTGTGTGGTTATAGGTTCTATTCATAGTTCTATGTTAATCGCTTGTTTATACTATGATCTGGTTTCTACAATGTATAGGAAGATTTTTTTTTTTTTTGCTGTTTTTTTTTTTTTATGTAGGAAGGATACTGGCCAAGGGCAACAAAAATCTAATAAAAAAAAATGCCCACTGGAATGCCAGTCCCTTAAAAGGGTCAAAGCAGTGGTCAAAAATTGGTGGATAAGTGTCTTGAAACCTCCCTCTTGAAGGAATTCAAGTCATAAGAAGGTGGAAATACAGAAGCAGGCAAGGAGTTCCAGAGTTTACCAGAGAAAAGGATGAATGATTGAGAATACTGGTTAACTCTTGCGTTAGAGAGGTGGACAGAATAGGGGTGAGAGAAAGAAGAAAGTCTTGTGCAGCGAGGCCGCGGAAGGAGAGGAGGCATGCAGTTAGCAAGATCAGAAGAGCAGTTGGCATGAAAATAGCGGTAGAAGACAGCTAGATATGCAACATTGCAGCGGTGAGAGAGGGGCTGAAGACAGTCAGTTAGAGGAGAGGAGTTGATGAGACGAAAAGCTTTTGATTCCACCCTGTCTAAAACAGCAGTATGAGTGGAACCCCCCAGACATGTGAAGCATACTCCATACATGGACGGATAAGGCCCTTGTACAGAGTTAGCAGCTGGGGGGGTGAGAGAAACTGGCGGAGACGTCTCAGAACACCTAACTTCATAGAAGCTGTTTTAGCTAGAGATGAGATGTGAAGTTTCCAGTTCAGATTATAAGTAAAGGACAGACTGAGGATGTTCAGTGTAGAAGAGAGGGGGACAGTTGAGTGTCATTGAAGAAGAGGGGATAGTTGTCTGGAAGATTGTGTCGAGTTGATAGATGGAGGAATTGAGTTTTTGAGGCATTGAACAATACCAAGTTTGCTCTGCCCCAATCAGAAATTTTAGAAAGATCAGAAGTCAGGCGTTCTGTGGCTTCCCTGCGTGATATGTTTACCTCCTGAAGGGTTGGACGTCTATGAAAAGACGTGGAAAAGTGCAGGGTGGTATCATCAGCATAGGAGTGGATAGGACAAGAAGTTTGGTTTAGAAGATCATTAATGAATAATAAGAAGAGAGTGGGTGACAGGACAGAACCCTGAGGAACACCACTGTTAATAGATTTAGGAGAAGAACAGTGACCGTCTCCCACAGCAGCAATAGAACGGTCAGAAAGGAAACTTGAGATGAAGTTACAGAGAGAAGGATAGAAAACGTAGGAGGGTAGTTTTGAAATCAAAACTCTATCAAAGGCTTTGATATGTCCAAGGCAACAGCAAAAGTTTCACCAAAATCTCTAAAAGAGGATGACCAAGACTCAGTAAGGAAAGCCAGAAGATCACCAGTAGAGCGGCCTTGACGGAACCCATACTGGCGATCAGATAGAAGGTTGTGAAGTGATAGATGTTTAAGAATCATCCTGTTGAGGATAGATTCAAAAACTTTAGATAAGCAGGAAATTAAAGCAATAGGACGGTAGTTTCAGGGATTAGAGCGGTCACCCTTTTAGGAACAGGTTGAATGTAGACAAACTTCCAGCAAGAAGGAAAGGTAGATGTTGACAGACAGAGCTGAAAGAGTTTGACTAGGCAAGGTGCAAGCACGGAGGCACAGTTTCGGAGAACAATAGGAGGGACCCCATCAGGTCCATAAGCCTTCCGAGGGTTTAGGCCAGCGAGGGCATGGAAAACATCATTACGATAGAAGAATTTTAATACGTGGCATGAAGTAGTCAGAGGGTGGAGGAGAGGGAGGAACAAGCCCAGAATCGTCCAAGGTAGAGTTTTTAGCAAAGGTTTGAGCAAAGAGTTCAGCTTTAGAAATAGATGTGATAGCAGTGGTGCCATCTGGTTGAAATAGAGGAGGAAAGAAGAAGAAGCAAAGTTATTGGAGATATTTTTGGCTAGATGCCAGAAATCACGAGGGGAGTTAGATCTTGAAAGGTTTTGACATTTTCTGTTAATGAAGGAGTTTTTGGCTAGTTGGAGAACAGACTTGGCATGGTTCCGGGCAGAAATATAAAGTGCATGAGATTCTGGTGAAGGAAGGCTTAAGTACCTTTTGTGGGCCACCTTTCTATCATGTATAGCACGAGAACAAGCTGTCTTAAACCAAGGTTTAGAAGGTTTAGGACGAGAAAAGAGTGAGGAATGTACGCCTCCATGCCAGACACCATCACCTCTGTTATGCGCTTAGCACACAAAGACGGGCCTCTCACATGGAAGCAGTAGTCATTCCAAGGAAAATCAGCAAAATACCTCCTCAGGTCCCCCCAACTAGCAGAGGCAAAACGCCAGAGGCACCTTCGCTTAGGGGGATCCTGAGGAGGGATTGGAGTGATAGGACAAGATAAAGATATGAGATTGTGATCGGAGGAGCCCAACGGAGAAGAAAGGGTGACAGCATAAGCAGAAGGATTAGAGGTCAGGAAAAGGTCAAGAATGTTGGGAGTATCTCCAAGACGGTCAGGAATACGAGTAGGGTGTTGCACCAATTGCTCTAGGTCATGGAGGATAGCAAAGTTGTAGGCTAGTTCACCAGGATGGTCAGTGAAGGGAGAGGAAAGCCAAAGCTGGTGGTGAACATTGAAGTCTCCAAGAATGGAGATCTCTGCAAAAGGGAAGAGGGTCAGAATGTGCTCCACTTTGGAAGTTAAGTAGTCAAAGAATTTCTTATAGTCAGAGGAGTTAGGAGAGAGGTATACAGCACAGATAAATTTAGTATGAGAATGACTCTGTAGTCGTAGCCAGATGGTGGAAAACTCGGAAGATTCAAGAGCGTGGGCACGAGAGCAGGTTAAGTCATTGCGCACATAAACGCAGCATCCAGCTTTGGATCGAAAATGAGGATAGAGAAAGTAGAAGGGAACAGAAAAGGGGCTACTGTCAGTTGCCTCAGACACCTGAGTTTCAGTGAGGAAAAGAAGATGAGGTTTAGAAGAGGAGAGGTGGTGTTCTACAGATTGAAAATTAGATCTTAGACCGCGAATGTTGCAGAAGTTAATGAAGAAAAAGTTGAGGGGGGTGTCAAGACACTTAGGGTCGTCGACGGAAAGGCAGTCCGACCTGGGGACATTTATGGTCCCCTCCCCAGATGGGGACTCCGAGGCTGGTGTAGGAGTCGCCATGATTTTAAAATTTTTTGAGTGAAGGGTGTGTGTGTTATTAGGTGCTTGTAGTTTTGTGTGGAGGGAGAGAGTTGTCTTTAGAGGGTAGGCTGTGACTACCCCCTTGTGTTGTGAGACACAAAGGGAAACGTTCAGTGAGGTCACAGCTGGGTTTAATGATAAGTTCACAACACCCCCTGAACAGTGCTTTAGACCTCACTGGGAGTAATTATCGTTTCGGCAGGTGTCTACTGCCTCCTCCACTGTTATTTCCCCCACACTTACTTGACAGTCTTAAACAGCGCACCATCTTAGCTGTCTTTAATTCCTGCGTACTCCCTCAGTGTTTAAAAATTCATGTAAGGACTGCGTGTTCTCTCTTCGTTTGTCAGTCACGGTCTTTGGACGCACACGCACACCTACAAGCCAGTATTCTTCAGTATTCCAGCGATTTATCTCTATTTAACAGGCTGTTGTGGAAATTATCAGCATTTTCATGTGCTTTTTCCTGATTCTAGTGATAGGTTAACAAGCATTTAATACCAGTACGTAATGGGGTAAAAAGCACCCTTACCATCTACGTGGTTTTATTTTAATTACTTATTATGAGAATCCAAATCTTCTTGGCACCACATTTATTTTTATCCCGAATCAATATGTACTACACGGTACAAGAAGAATCATACGACATGCATTACGTATTATCCCCTCGTTGTCTAATCCCTGCCCGTGCACTGGATACACTACCACCTTGCAGCCTCCCCGCCACCAGCCAGGCAGTGAGTCCCGCCGCGTCCTGGAGTGTTTGTACTAAGGCTGGCGTGAGTGGCTGCCTCGCAAGGGTTAATTTTTTGCTCGCACGACCGACCATTAGCTGGCAATCTCTCTCTCTCTCTCTCTCTCTCTCTCTCTCTCTCTCTCTCTCTCTCTCTCTCTCTCTCTCTCTCTCTCTCTCTCTCTCTCTCCTTGGCGTCTAAGTAATGACCTCTGTCCCATTTCACAAGTCATTCCTAAGCGTTCCTAGGCCCAATTATTTATCCAGACTCAGGGGTGATTTTTTTCTCTCTATTTTGTCTCCCTCGCTTCCTTCTCAGTATCGTTACCTTAATCAATTGAAGTACATGACAGTAACGCGCGGGTGTGATTAAGGGAAGGTGAGAGACTGGTGTTAGTGGAGAGGTGCGTGGACTGGATGCCTCGCGCACCCGGTACAGGTGTTGGAAGATAGAGTATGGGATGCCTGTGTGTGTGTGTGTGTGTGTGTGTGTGTGTGTGTGTGTGTGTGTGTGTGTGTGTGTGTGTGTGTGTGTGTGTGTGTTACTAGCTCGTATATTTAACTACTGTATTTTGGAATGGTTTTAATTTGTCTAGAACTGGGCTTTGTGGTCTGCGGTTTTGTTTTACGCGTTTAAATATGCGCTTCATGTATTTTGTGCTTCATACATCGCATTTGTTTTCTAATTTTATATGAATCCTTTTCACTCTAGCCGATAAACTGTATCTGTATTCATCCATATATATATATATATATATATATATATATATATATATATATATATATATATATATATATATATATATATATATATATATATATATATATATATATATATATATATATATATATATATATATATATATATATTTCTGTGTGATATTATTCTTATTAGTACTTGTAACAGTAGTAGTAGTAGTAGTAGTAGTTGTGCATTAATAATAATAATAGTAGTAGTAGTAATAGTAGTAGTAGCAGTTGCAGTAACAATACTAGTAGTAGTAGTAGCAGCACTAGTACTAGCAGTAGTAGTAGTAGTAGTAGTAGTACCTAGTAGTAGTAGTAGTAGTAGTAGTAGTAGTAGTAGTAGTAGTAGTAGTAGTGGTAGTGGTAGTAGTAGTATGTAGTAGTAATAGTACGTAGTAGTAGTAGTAGTAGTAGTAGTAGTAGTAGTAGTAGTAGTAGTAGTAGTAGTACGCAGTAGTAGTAGTAGTGGTAGAGTAGTAGCAGTAGTAGTAGTAGTAGTAATAGTAGCAGTAGTAGTAGCAGTAGTAGTCGTAGTAGTAGAAGTAGTAACAGTAGTAGTAGCAGTAGTAGTAGCAGTAGTAGTCGTAGTAGTAGTAGTAGTAGTAGTAGTAGTAGTAGTAGTAGTAGCAGTAGTAGTAGCAGTAGTAGTAATTGCAACAGCAACAGCAACAGCAGCATGAGTAGTAGTAGTAGTAGTAGTAGTAGTAGTAGTAGTAGTAGTAGTAGTAGTAGTAGTAGTAATAGTAGTAGTAGTAGTAATAGCAGCAGCAGCAACAACAGCAACAGCAACAGCAGCATGAGTAGTAGTAGTAGTAGTAGTAGTAGTAGAAGTAGTAGTAGTAGTAATAGCACCATAAAAAACAACAACAGCATCAGCAGCAGCATTCGTAGTAAAAGTAGTAGTAGCAGTGGATGCTCCACTGGCGTGACCAGGGCCAGCCAGCCTATAGGAACCTGTTTTAGGGGCCAGGGGGTGAGAAGGTCCAGAAACACACTCTCACACACACACACACACACACACACACACACACACACACACACACACAGAGAGAGAGAGAGAGAGAGAGAGAGAGAGAGAGAGAGAGAGAGAGAGAGAGAGAGAGAGAGAGAGAGAGAGAGAGAGAGACCTATATGGACATCGGAGTTTGAGTAAGACAGGAAGATACTCGTATGGTGGGGAGAAGAGAGGGAACCGTGTTGAGTGCGCGTGGTCGTGGGGAAAAGACAAAGGAAGAAAGAGAGAGATGATAGGAAGATGACTGGGTGAGGTATGAACAGGTGTGAGGGAGGGACGATAGGAGCTTGACGGCGGCATTGTGTGGTGTGTTTTACCTGTTCCTGAGGGCTCAGGCGCAATAGAATGGGGTTAAAAAGTATAATCTACTTCGTTTTCATTCTTCTCTTCTTCTATCAGCTCTTCTTATGTTCCTCTTGCATTCTTTTTTTATCATTTTCATTAATGTGTCCCTTCTCGTGTCCTTGTTCTATTATTTCACATTCCTCTCTTCTTCCTTCTTCCTTCTTCCACATCTTGTATTCTAGTCTTATGTGCGAGGAAGGACAAACGAGACGGATGACTGAAGCAGACTTAGCAATGAGGACATCAGTGCAGAGTCAATGGGAACACTTTAAAAGATCAGATAAATGTATGACTAAGGATCATGGATGGAGAGAAATAGGTTCATTTTTTAACTGGGACTGCCACAGGAGGGTCTACTGGTGTCTTGCAGCTTCCCATACCTTCTTGTGCTCATTTGTTATCATAAGGTGGTGCTGGGAATGAGGAGCCGTGGTGGTGGGTATAGTGGCTATGTATAGGTAGTGATGGCAGGTGATTATAGAGGTAATATTAGTAATAGATTGGTAAGATTAGTAGCGTTAACTGTGATGATAGCAGTAGCATTAAGGGTGGTGGTGATAATAACTTCGCATAAATCTTGAGCATGAAAAAGTACAAGGTTATCTATCTATCTCTCTATCTACTTGTTTATTTTCATTTCGTATACCCGTCGTTCAATCGTTTCCTCCTCCTCCTCCTCCTCCTCCGACACACACACACACACACACACACACACACACACACACACACACACACACACACAGTCAGTCAGCAGGCGTGCATGATTGCTTGAGAGGGGTACACGTGTATGATCGTGGCCGTGTCCTAGGTACGATTATATATTGTACCTTGCTGGGTGTGTGCTGGTGGTGGTATGTGGAGGTAGTGGTGGCGTTTTGTTGTTGCTTGTAGGACTACTTCTTCTCCTTCTTCTCCTCCTTCTTCTTTTCTTCTTCTACTTCTTCTTCTTCCATTATCACCAATCTAAGCCTCTCCTTTCCTTTGGGTATAATATCTTCACTCATCCTTCTCGCAGTGACGTCCTTTCCCCTGCCTCCATTCCCGGGCCCTTTAAATCCCTAATTGTTTACTATGACGGTGCGCTTCCCTTCACCACGGTGGACGTTTGCCATTAAAGTTGGTGATGGTGCTGATGACACTCAAGATTGCGTACTGTATCAGGTGCAATAGAGACGAGACCCTCCTCCTTGTCCCTGTTTGCCTTGTTTCTTGCTTACATTGGGTTTCCTTTATTGGTGGTTGTATAAATGATAACAGTGAATATATAATAGCAATATCGCTATTATTCTCAGCTACAACGACAGCAGCTGTAACGATAACAGTTAGTTCTGCTACTGCTACCATTACTCCTACTTCTTCTGCTATTACTGCTATTACTACATCTGCTACTACTATTACCAATACAGC
>NC_087156.1:26709496-26711996 GCF_035594125.1 Scylla paramamosain | reverse complement strand
AGAGAGAGAGAGAGAGAGAGAGAGAGAGAGAGAGAGAGAGAGAGAGAGAGAGAGAGAGAGAGAGAGAGAGAGAGAGATGGATAGATAAATAGATAGAGTGAGGGAGGAAGAGGGACGTGAGGAGAAGGAATGAACAGAGAAAGGGCGATAATTGACAGAAAAAGGGATAAATAAATGAATGGACGGAGAGAGGAAGGAAGGGAGAAGAACATACTCGTAAGAAGGAATGAGCAAACGAGAGGTGATGATAGAGGGAGAGGCATGAATGGAATAAAAGAAGAAATGAACAGAAGAAGGGTGATAACTGAATATGTATACAGAGAGGAAGGGAAGAACAGCAACATAAGGAGAAAGAATTAGACAATAGAGTGATGTGTTTTGGGAATGAAGATAACAAGGATGACACTTAAACCTTCCCACGTAACCATAGATGAAGGGAACAAATTATTATGGTTTTAGACTGGCCTTCATTTTTTTATCTCCTTTCTTGCCTTCCCTTCTTCCTTCTGTTATTACATTTTTTTATTTACGTTTCTCCTCGTCCTCCTCCTCCTCTTCCTCCTCTTTCATATACCGCTTGCACAACTTTATCTTTCTTCTTTTCCTTCTTCTATTCTCTTTACTCTTCATTTTTTTTTCTTTTTCCTCATTTTCTTTCCCTTTCCTTTTCTTTCTTTTCCTCCTGTATTTTGTATTATCCTTTCTCTTTTCATCCTTTCTATTTTTCATTACTTTCCCTTTATTATTATTCCTTCTCTTCTTCGTTTTTTTTTTTTTTTCCTCCTTCATGTTTTAATTACCTCCCTTTCACCTTCCTTTCTCCTCCTCCTCCTCCTCCTCCTCCTCCTCCTCCTCCTCGTCGTCCTCGTCCTCTTCCTCGTCATCTCCCGTTTCATTCATTTTTTCCATTCACTCCCCCTTCACAATTTGCATATTTGCATAGGCTGGTCACGTATCTAGACCGAAATGACGCGCCTAATATGTATGGTAATGCCCTCTCGTTTATGGAGTCCCTACTTCTACTAATGGCAAGAGTAATGGTGGTAGTAATGGTGGTGATGGTGAAGGTTGCAGTGTGTGTGTGTGTGTGTGTGTGTGTGTGTGTGTGTGTGTGTGTGTGTGTGTGTGTGTCTAAGAAGGATATTATAATTTTATATATTCTTAAGTATTAATTTTACTATTGAATGTAGATTTAATGTGAAAGAAAATAAATAGGATAATAATAATAATAATAATAATAATGATAGTAATAATAATAATAATAATAATAATAATAATAATAATAATAATAATAATAGCAAAATAATCAAAAGAATAAAAAAAAACTCTTGGATTCAATATTCATAAGAAAAAAAAAAAAATCGTAAACAGAACAGTCTTAATTTTCTTTTCATTTGTTTTATCTTTCATTCATTTGTTCATTGCCTCTCCTAATTAACTCAGCAGCTTTTCATGCACCCATTCATCATCAGCTTATCTATGCATTCATTTATCTTCTTATCATCAAGTACGCACTCAGTTCATCCCTGCATTCATCCATCATATTAATACAGTAACTTGACTTTGCATTCATTCATTGTTCATCGTCATGCTCAGAGTTTATTCATGCAGTCAGTTGTCGCTTCTCGTCATGCAGGGCCTCTCTCTCTCTCTCTCTCTTCCCCGGGCTGCCAGGGAATGGGGTCATGTGTCCGATAGATAAACGCAAAGGCTAGGTTCGCGTTTCACTGTAAGGTTAACCCCTCTTTTCTGTCCCTTTTTGTTGTAATCATAAAGCCGCCTAATACTGGTTTTGTGGAGCTGCGTAGGATTGATCTAACACACACACACACACACACACACACACACACACACACACAGAGAGAGAGAGAGAGAGAGAGAGAGAGAGAGAGAGAGAGAGAGAGAGAGAGAGAGAGAGAGAGGTAATATTACATGATAGTACAGTACAAAATATTCTTGATGTACGTTTTTCTTTTTTTTTCTCTCAGTGTTAATGTATAGTGAGTTTATGTTTAGTATCTGGTTTATCATCATTTTTTTTGTATTTATTTATTTATTCATAAATTTATTTTTTTATTCGTTTATTTATTATACTTGTCTAACTGTTAATCATTTATTTTCTCTGTGTTTTGTAAGTAAAAGTAGGAGTGGTTTATTCTGTTCACATGCGTAACATTTCACGACTAGTTAGGGATCTAAAAGTCATAGAATACAACATAAATTGCGTATATATCTTAAGATAATCAACCGTGTAAATACCTGCTGTAAACACCCTGTCAGGAATATTGAAAACACACAACTGGCATAAAAAAAATAATAATCATATTTCATCTATAAGTATTTCACAGCACACACACACACACACACACACACACACACACACACACACACACACACACACACACACACACACACACACACACACACACACAGAATAATGAAATGATCGTAATCTCCCTCCTCCCGTCTGGCGTAGTCACCCATTCACCTCCACAGCCTG
>NC_087156.1:26689496-26706996 GCF_035594125.1 Scylla paramamosain | reverse complement strand
TAAAGAGGGGATGGAAGATGAGAAAGGGAAGGAAGAAGATGAGAAGGAAAACTTGGCGTCCTCGATCTTAGGTTTAGGTACAGTCAAGGATTTCAGGGTCGAGGTGGTTGGCTTTTTTTTACTCTACAGATTTTACATGAAGAGTCAAGGCGAAGGAAAGACACAGGCAAGGTCTCCCCCGAAGGACACCTGCTGGACTGGGGGTGCCTGGCTATAGTAAGTAGCATTTACGTACTTGTGTAGGAGGCGTGGGAGCCTGACGACCTGAGGCTTGTGTGATGAAAGGGCGATGGTTTTATGTGCAGGTGGTGTGAACACGTGGTCTGGGTGAGGCTGTGGTTGTTGTGGTGGTGGTGGTGGTCTTGATGTTGGTTGTTGTTGTTGTTGTTGCTGTTGTTGTTGTTGTTGTTGTTGTTGTTGTTGTTGTTGATCTTCTTCTTTTTCTTCTTTTTCTTCTTCTTCTTCTTCTTCTTCTTCTTCTTCTTCTTCTTCTTCTTCTTCTTCTTCTTCTTTCTTATTATTATTGCTATTATTATCATTATTACTATTATTATTACTATTGTTATTATTATTATTATTATTATTATTATTATTATTATTATTATTATTATTATTATTATTATTATTATCCTCTTTCATTTCTTCTTCTTCTTCAAATCATGTCAAAAATTATCTATCTTGCTTAAAAATGACTTAATACTGAAACAAAAAGATGAAAAATGTACCAGCTGACCCTAATAACTCTAAGTTTTAAAAGGTTTCTCAGAGTGCCTCATATACACAGTGCGAGGAGAGGGCTGCACACATTATGAAACAAGGAAAAATTGGCTGGGCTACATTGTCTTGTATTGTCATGATTCTGGACTTGATATGAATGGAAGATAGTTATGTAAATGCATTAGCGCTGTTGTTGATGGTGGTGGTGGCGGCGGTGATGGTGGTGGTATTACGATGTTTATCTTTGTCGTTATTTTCATTGTCTGAGGTGGTGGTAGTATTGCAACAGTAGATGTATTAGTAATAACAGCGGTAATAGCAGCACTGGTAGTATTGGCAGCAATAAAAATCGTTATAACAAGAACAACATTTTTAAACAGCAAAGACAAGTAGTGACGCTCCCAATCATCGTGAGAAAGAAGAAAGAAGTATCCATTAATGAGCCACTGTGGGAGGGGAACTTCAATTTTTGAGTACTACAATCATTGACTTTTATTTATTTGATTTCCCAAACATTGGCGTGAAGGTGTGTCTTCACGTGGTGGCGGCGGAGACCTTGGGTGCAGGGCCTCATTCTTATGCCCTGTCCAAGGCCTTGAGATACACACTCCCTCCTCATACTTGCCCCGAAGGTCTCACTTCACTTTTTTTTTTTTTATCCCTTTTCGAAGGTCACATAGGGAAAGGTCAACAGGATTTTCCTTCATATGCATATACGTGTAAAAAAAAAAGCGAATTAACAAGTAATTTCGTAGAGAAGGAATGCTCCTTCTGTAGTTCCATAAAGGAGAGGCATTAACTTTCCCAAGGTGAGATGGTAAAACCTCTCCCTGGGCGAGGGGCTCGTGCGACACCTGAAGCCCGGCACGCCTCACGTGTTAGTTGCGACACAACTGGATCTCTTAACGAAAGGCACTAATAAGTGTCTATGTACTATTTCGCGTCCTGTGTGCACCTTGAAAATCAGGTTTGAGGCGTTGATAGTCACACTCTTCTCTTTTTTTAGTAGCAGTAAGCTATTACATTCTGGTATTTCGACACAACTGAACCTCTTGGAAAAATTACCAGTATATGTATACGAATTTTCTTTAGATTAGAGTTTGAAAAACTGACCTTCGATTGCTGATTCAAAATTATAATCTAAAGCTGCATCAAACCGAATCAAGATGCTTGAGAAGAGGCCGCGCCGGTAAAATGATATCGTACCACGTGCATAACTTTCCAACAAAATGACAGACCTAATCATTTATAATTGCAGGACTTTAATTACTAGACACAGTCCTTGACATATTTCTCCTAAATTGAACTTTACATCTATCTATCTATCTATCTATCTATCTATCTATCTATCTATCTATCTATCTATCTATCTATCTATCTATCTATCTATCTATCTATCTATCTATCTATCTATCTATATATATATATATATATATATATATATATATATATATATATATATATATATATATATATATATATATATATATATATATATATATATATATATATATATATATATATATATATATATATATATATATATATATATATATAAGTTCAGTTGAGGAGCAATATGTCAAGGACTGTGTCTAGTAATTTAATTCCTGCAATTATAAATGATTAGGTCGGTCATTTTGTTGGCAAGTTATGCACGTGGTATATTATTTTACTGGCTCGGTCTTTTCTCAAGCATCTTCATTCGGTTTGATGCAGCTTTAGATTATAATTTTGAAGAACGCCAGTGATACCAAAAGGATGGAGGGAGTAATTAGATTCTTTTAGCTGTTGTGCCTTTAGTGTTGCTCATGAAATAGTCAATGGACACGCACAGGAAGCAACACGTGTTATATCATTACTCTCAAAGGATCAGCCCTTCTACTGCTATCTGGCCCAAGTTCCTCAATCATAAGCCACTCTCCTCCTTGCTCTACAACCGGCGCATACTTGCTAGAAGCTGAAAAATCAAACCTTTCAACCTTTTTTTTTTTTTGTGGATATTTGTAAAAAAAAAATTGTTGTTTAGTGTGTTTAGTGCTGTCATGTCGAAGTGGTGGTGTCAATAGTGCACTTTTTAAAAAACCACATTATTCAAATTTCTTTTGTTCATTGGAGGTGGTCTAATCTATAAACGCAATCTCTTGTAAACTTCACTCACGGACTGCTTAGAAATATTATGAAGGGCTGACGGTTGTGACTAGGAGGAGACACGGCGGTTATATACGTAACAGTGTATTAATAATCTTGCATTCGTCTCCCGTTGCACAAAAGCAAATACAGGAAATGCCCGTGCGCTATTATTGAGGCTAGTGTTTGTGTGCGTGTGTGTGTGTGTGTGTGTGTGTGTGTGTGTGTGTGTGTGTGTGTGTGTGTGTGTGTGTGTGTGTGTATGAATGCCTGCCGGATCACACGTACAGACAGGCGCATGTACGTATTCTCTATCCAACAAGCACACATGCAGAAAGAGAGAGAGAGAGAGAGAGAGAGAGAGAGAGAGAGAGAGAGAGAGAGAGAGAGAGAGAGAGAGAGAGAGAGAGAGAGATTAGAAACTTAACCTTTTACCATTTTTTTCCATTCCATTTCCATGCTTTCTTCCATTCCCTCCATCCTTCCATTTCTCTCTCCGCCCTTCAGCCTTTCACTCTCCCGCGCCTCTCACTTCATCCTCTCCCCTCCCTCTCCTTCCTGCTCCACTCTCCCTCTCTCTTTTCATATCTGGGCTGCCGCTTAATCTCTCACAGTGAGAGAGAGAGAGAGAGAGAGAGAGAGAGAGAGAGAGAGAGAGAGAGAGAGAGAGAGAGAGAGAAACTATGTATGTTTGCAGACTTTGTAATATGTCAATTTGCATGTTTTGTGTGTGTGTGTGTGTGTGTGTGCACTGGCATAATGATATGAAAGCAACAAAGTAGGGAGAAAGAAACAATGATGCATTTTTTTTGTCTAGGTTTTCTTTATTTTTCTTCTTCTTTGCCACCACCCACCACCACCACCACCACCACCACCACCACCACCACCAGCCACCACCACCACCACCAGCACCAGGACATACTATAAAGTCTAGCCAGTTCCTATTTGTCCTTCAGCCTCACCGTCTCTCTCTCTCTCTCTCTCTCTCTCTCTCTCTCTCTCTCTCGGACTAAATGCACTGAGGGAAGACCGTACATGGATGTCTAGATGGTTCAGGATGGTCTTGGTGACGCTGGGATGGTCAGGGATGGTTTGGGTGACTGCGATGGTCAAAGATCGTCTAGGTAACTGCGAGGATGAAGGATAGTCGTAGTAGTAACGCCAGAATGGTTTAACATGTACCATAACATAGGCCGGAACAGTTTAATCCTAGTATGATTTGAATAACACCACAAAAACTTCTTTAGATACTCTGGAGTCACACCAGGACACTCTAGGATGGCCCTGGTGGCTAGACGTTCCCTTGGATAAGCCGAAGTAAGCCAGGACGTGGCCAGCAAGGGCGTGGATGATCGATAGGTGGGATTAGTGTTTCTCCTCATGTACAAGACGCTGGAGGTACAAAAGGAAGCGATAGTGGTTCAAGGCTCCACTCCCTCACCTCCTCCTCCCGGCCGGTAGCTGCGGCATCAGGGGACGGTGAGTTGTATATGGCTGGTTGCATCAGTGGGGCTTGGGATACAGGAGGGGAATATATACCAGGTAGGAGAGAGAGAGAGAGAGAGAAAGAGGTGTAACTCAAGAATAACACGTAATCACTGAAATAGTTGGGTCAGGAGTTTTCCCTTCTAAGAAACCCAGGGAGCGGAAACTTTATGAAACGCTGTGAGGAATGTTGAAGACTGAAATGTAGAGGAGGAGATTTCCTTACACGGAGGAGGAGGAGGAGGAGGAGGAAGAAGAGGAAGAAGAGGAAGAGGAAAAGAATAAGAAGAGTAAGATGATAAGACCATAAGAACACAAGAATTAAAGAAAATAATGAAAGCTACAACAAGAAGTCATTAGGTCTCTCCATGGCAGTCCCTGTATGAAACATGAACAACAACAAGAAGAAAAAAAACAAGGACAAGAACAAGAACAGAAAAAAAAGAGAAGAGAAAGAAGGATAAGAACAGTAGCAAGAAGAAGAAGAAGAAGAAGAAGAAGAAGAAGAAGAAGAAGAAGAAGAAGAAGAAGAAAAAAAAAAGGAAGAGGAAGAAGAGAAGAGAAAGAATAGAAAGAAAACTAGAACAAGGAAAAAAAAAGAAAGGAATCGGAAATAAAAGAAAACAATTGGAGAAAGAGAAGAAATAGGAGAATAAAGAAGAGGAGGATGGGGTGGAGGGGGGGGAGGAGGAGGTGGAGGAGGAGGAGGAGGCGAAGGAGGAGGAAGCGGAGGATCTTAGAAAGGGAAGGTGAAGGACGAAGACAGGGAGTAACGAGTGGAAGAATTAGGGGGGAGGGGAAGGAGAAGAAGAAGGAGGAGAGGAGAAGGGGGGGAAAGAAGGGGAACGACCACCATAGAAAGAGAGAGTGAAGAAAAAGAAAAAAAAAAGTTACGTAAGGCGGTAATAATGGCTGGGTGATGATGAGGATGAGGAGGAGAAGGAGGAGGAGGAGGGGGAGGGAGGAAGAAGACGAAGACGAAGAGGAAGAAGAACCACCACCACCATAGAAAGGGAGAGTGAAGAAAAAAAAAGTTACATAAGAACACAGCAAAGGAAGGAGGAGGCTAAGGAAGATGAAGAAGAATCGTAGAAAGGGAAACTGAAAGAGGAGAAGGAGGATAAATGAAAATGAACTAGGAAGTAAGAAGGATGAAGAGCTAAAGACGAAGGAGAAGGAGGAGGAGGAGGAGGAGGAGGAGGAGGAGGATAAGGAATTAGGTAGGAGGGGCTAAGGACGAGGGCGGGCTGGGAGTGAGGCGGGAGGGAGGCAAGAGGCAAGCAGGAGAAAGAAAGAGCAGCTCGTTACAAGGATGATCAAGGTCAACCGGTGTGCTTCCTTTCCAGTTACTGATTGAAGATGCCACTTGACCCCAGCCACAGAGAGAGAGAGAGAGAGAGAGAGAGAGAGAGAGAGAGAGAGAGAGAGAGAGAGAGAGAGAGAGAGAGAGAGAGAGAGAGAGAGTGGTGTCAAATTGAAAGCGTCAGCCTCAAAAATATGAAATAGCAATCTCCTCCTTCTAAGGCCTTGACCAAAACTCGACTCCCATCCAGCCGCGCCGCTGCTGCCTCTGCCCAGCCACCTTTGTTTATGTGGTGTTCAGTCTTGCAGCCAGAACGGGGGAGGGGGCTGGAGGAGGTGGCGGGAGTCTGGTAAGGGTAGAGGTCAGGATGGGTGGGTAGAAACGAGTAGTAGAGGTTGATAGGGGGTGGGTAGATTGAAGAGGGTCAGCGGTGTGTTGTGTTTGTTGCTAGGAGACTGTGTAGGGATGTGGGTGGTGGTGAGGATGAGGCAATAATAGTGGTAGTAGTAGTAGTAGTAGTAGTGCTAAGACCAGCGAAAATGTTGAAATTACTAATGAAAGTCCGTGGAAGTTATGATCCCAAGACAGTGAGGTGGAGGAGACAAGAATGGTAGGAAAGAGCAGCGTTGGTGGCGGTGGCGGTGGTGGTGGCGGTGGTCTTGATAATGCTGAGATAGGCTGGTGGCGGTCAGGGGCAGAATGCTGTAATGTTCGGAGATTCATGATATTGTGCCACCCAATGTTCGGCGATGAGAAAATAAGTAAGATAATAGTACAGGTAATGCGGGGTGGTCGAGAGAGAGAGAGAGAGAGAGAGAGAGAGAGAGAGAGAGAGAGAATTATCACGCTATATAAATAGACAATTAAGAATACAAGAAGAAAGACAGAAACCAACAATAACAAAACAGGAAATTAAGACGAAACACCAACATAAGAACATAAAAAGGAACACAAAGGAAGCACAAACATTACCACAAACCAAGAACAAGTATAGGCAAAAGAAGAGGAGTCGTGTGGGAAATTATAGCCTTCCAGATTCACTGAAGGACAGGAGGGAAGAAATAAGAGGCATAAAAGAGGTCCTTCAGCAATTACTACAAGCCTTAAGAGCCCCAAGGGAACCAGCGCCCCCAGATGCTGCCTTTACGGGAACCGAGGCCTGGTGGGGTGGATGGACCTGAGGGCTTTGTGGGCTTCAGGACTTGGCTGTATTTGTAGGACTCATGGGCTTGTAGGATGAGAGAGAGAGAGAGAGAGAGAGAGAGAGATTTGCTACTACCAAGAGCGAGTATAACAGAAATACACAGTCCACAACGCACATAGCTTGCCTTCTTCACGAGGTGACTAGAGAGAGAGAGAGAGAAAGAGAGAGAGAGAGAGAGAGAGAGGAGAGGGGGGGGATACAATTACCAGGAAAGCAGACACGTTTCGTAAATACTAACGAGAGGTGTTCATTTTGCGAGGAAAGAAGAGAGGAGGGAAGAAAGCCCTTCATTAAGACAAACCTTTCCCAGGGGACTGTATTACTCGCCTTTATGGGTTAAATGTTATCACCACCACCGCCATTACCAGAGAGAGAGAGAGAGAGAGAGAGAGTGAGGTTACCCTTACTCTCACTTCATTTTAGCGTAATTAAGAGACCACCCTTCATTCTCTCCTCCTCCAATGTAATGAGCATCATAGTTATAATTATGAGTCAAATAATACGTAATAAAATATAAGATACTGAAGCTTTCATTGTTTCATTGATGCTTGTGAGGTAAAGTGTTGCAAGTGTAATGTGCGTGCTTAGTCTTTATGTTGCTGTAATGTGTGTGTATGTGTGTGTGTGTGTGTTGTATTTAATTATGTGACTGCGATTGACAATATGCCGCGTGCTATTTCTTTTTCTTTCTTTTCCTTGATTATTTCATTGAGCAGAATGAAAATTGCGTGTTGTCGGGAAGAAATTTTAAAGCCTTGATGTGCCATTTTCCTGTCTGTGTTGGTGTGAAATGTTATTCTAAACGTACTTTTTTTGATAATTTAATTAGGCCTGAGAAACCTTATCATAGTGTTAAAGTGTGTGTATGTTCATGTGTGTGTTTATGGATGAACGTACGTTTTCTGTGATAGCCAGAAAGGGAGAGAAAACGTAATGTTTCAGAGGTAGAAGAGAATGGAGTGAGAAAGAAAACCTTACCTGTAGGTGGATGGGAGACTAGAAAATACTTGAGTCGTAGAAAATTCCTTAATCGTCTTCTTGTTCTACTTCAACCAAAGTTTTCTGGACTCAGGGACGTAGAGCAGTGAAGAAGAAGAATAAGTTTGCTTATAAAATTGTCAAGTATCGTTGACATTTATCATTAACGTTACTACTACACTGGGGTACTTGGAATTCAATGTTTGGCTTAAGGCCTCCGCGCTCTGCGAAGAAACTTTTATTTACTTTTATTTATTCTATTTTGTCTTTTTTCAACTTTCTTGTTCTTTATTTCTTTTTCTTTCTTTCTTTCTTTTTTTATGTTTTTACTTATGACAGATGATTTGGTATACGACTAATTCGTCAAATGGATAAGTAAAATTTACCTTTTTTTTTTTACTTTGCTGGTACATTTGCTCACAGTGCACACTATACTGTGTATTGTAAGGTAAAAAAGACATTGTATATAGGCGTTTTATTGCACACAACTGAAGATTTTTTTTTTTTTTCCGAGATAAAAGGCTTGTCATCCGTCCGGTGTTTGCTTCCGAGTATAATTCAGGAACTGATTCTGGTCGTTGGAACAAGTATACCAGTGTATTATAATCAGAGGAAACATATTATAGCACTTTTGATATTTAGGAAGATGCTACGCACTATCGGGTATCGTCATTAACATTAGTATCACCATTACCATTAACAATATCATAATGAGCAAAGACTGCTCATTATAAGCGTCCTAATCTCTATCAAAGCATTCGGAAAATTCCTTAAAACAGTAAAAAGATAGGTAGATTAATTAGGTCAGAATCGGATGCCATCGCCTCGCAGGCAGACTTAGATAGAATGAATGAATGGACGGATAGATGGCAAATGCAATTTAATATCAATAAATGCAAAGTGCTTAACGTAGGTAGAGGAAACCCACACAATAGGTACACATTAGACAACCAAACTCTGGTAGGTACAGGGTACGAGAAAGATTTAGGAGTTATAGTTAGCTCTGAACTCCGTCTAGGGAAACAATGCATAGAAGCCAGAAACAAGGCAAATAGGGTACTAGGATTCATTTTTAGGAGTGTTAAAAGTAGAAGGCCGGAAGTAATATTAAAGTTATACTTGGCGCTGGTCAGACCTCATCTAGACTACGCGGTGCAGTTCTGGTCCCCACATTACAGGAAAGATATAGGTCTATTAGAATCAGTACAGAGGAGAATGACTAAAAGGATACAGGGGATGAGGAGTATTCCTTACGAAGCGAGGTTGAAGCTGTTAAATTTACATTCTTTAGAGAGACATAGGTTAAGAGGGGACCTGATAGAAGTCTTTAAGTGGTATAAGGGTTATAACAAGGGAGATGTAAGCAAAATTCTTAGGATCAGCAACCAGGGTAGAACAAGAAATAACGGGTTCAAGCTTGAAAAAATTAGGTTTAGGAAGGAGATAGGAAAAAACTGGTTCTCAAATAGAGTGGTAGACGAGTGGAACGGACTCAGTAATCATGTAGTTAGTGCTAGGACACTAGAGAGCTTTAAGAGAAGATTAGACAAGTTTATGGATGGGGATAGCAGATGGAAATAGGTAGGTGTGTTTCATACAGGGACTGCCACGTGTAAGCCTGGTCGCTTCTTGCAGCTTCCCTTATTTCTTATGTTCTTATGTTCTTTATCAATCTACGTAATACTAACATCCCGTTTCAAAATAGCATGTAGGGAGGTGCACCTTACTGGCGTTGCTTCCCTTCCCCTCCCTTCGTTTCCTATCCCCCACTATTTGCACGTTCCATTTTCAGCTATTTTCAGGGAGGCTAAAATATAAATAACTGTGGTTGCGAAGGGGCTCTATTTTCTCTTTGTATTTTTTGTTCATCGCTTTTTTTTTCTTTTATCCTAATCACCCTTTTGAGGGACGCAGCTAGATAGTGTAAAAGGTGCATGTTCTATGTGTGTGTGTGTGTGTGTGTGTGTGTGTGTGTGTGTGTGTGTGTGTGTGTGTGTGTGTGTGTTCCCGGTCTCTTGCCTCTCTACATCCACACAAAAAACTCGGTTCCCAGTTTCTCATCCTGCACGCAGCCTCCTGTATGTTTCGCTATTTTTTTTCTTGTGTTATTTATCTGCTGCTTTTATTTATTTATTTATTTTTTATTTATATTTTCATTCTGCCTGGGGAGTGACGGCACCAGGAAACACCTTGGTGGAATACTGAGTGAAAGCCAGGTGGTGGTGAATGGGGGGATGGAGAGGGACGAGTGTGTGTGTGTGTGTGTCTGTGTGTGTGTGTGTGTGTGTGTGTGTGTGTGTGTGTGTGTGTGTGTGTGTGTGTGTGTGTGTGTGTCTTATGTTTCGTTTGTGGTTATTGTGCTTAGTGTAAGAATAATTTGTTGGACCATGTTAGTTATCGGAATTATGTTATTTCTTGTGTGTTGTGGTTAATAAATTATTTATCTATGAATTTCTCTCTCTCTCTCTCTCTCTCTCTCTCTCTCTCTCTCTCTCTCTCTCTCTCCGTTATGTCGCCTAGCCTTCTAAATAGACAGTCCAGCGAGCATAAGAACCACAACTCGGTGTTTATTGAGGGGAGGGAGGATGAGGACTACTCTTCCTCCTAATCTTCATCTCAGGACACGTATCAGCCATGGCCACGTGAGCTACACTCCTCTCTAACATTACATTGACAAATCACCAGCACTTCAGCTTGCCGCACCTTTAGCACAGCAACACGTTTCGCAGCTTTATCTCGATTACGTGTGCACTCTCTTGTGGGTGTTATTGTGATCTTCAAGGGTGTTTTTATGATGAGAGCCCGACCAGTTATCTTTAGGGGTCTTTGAAAATAGTTGTCATGAGAGAACAAAGCGTCAAAGAATACGGGGTTCGACATTCAACACGTACGGTTGCCCAAAGTAGTGATGTCATATTATATAAATGTTATTTGTTAGCTACTTTCTGGTATCACATCCACAGTTCTTCTTGATCTTTGGGGATGTCTTAATGTACGGTAATTCAGTGGTTCATATATTGATTTGTTGGTTTTGTAGACGAAATTCGTTGGACTTCGTGTCGTCACTCCTTGTTATGGGGAAATCGGTGAGGTTGACTCAGGGTCACCCATCAGGATAGAGCAAGAAATATTGGATTCAAACTATAGAAAGTTAGATTTAAAAAAGAAAAAGGAAGGAATTAGTTCTCAAACAGAGTGGTAGATGATTGGAATGAACTCAGTAATCGGGTTGTTAGTGCTGAGTCATTAGGGAGCTTTAAAAAGATCAGACAAATCTTTGGGTGGGGATGAAAATGGAAATACGTAGGTAAGTTTCACACTGGGACGGTTACGTGTAAACCTGTTGACTTCTTGCAGTTTCCCTTATTTTCTTATGATCTTATCTCTCTCTCTCTCTCTCTCTCTCTCTCTCTCTCTCTCTCTCTCTCTCTCTCTCTCTCTCTCTCTCTCTCTCTCTCTCTCTCTCTCTCTCTCTAGATGTCTCTCCTTTGAGTTATTTGGTTGTTCTGTCACTCCATCGTTATGTCACTCTTTTAACACTATTAACACGGTAATTATATTCCTCCTTTGTTATGTCACTCGTATGAAATGTCACTCCTTCGATACAGACTCGCAGGTTAAAGATGCGAAGAAATAGAATAGGTGGATAAATTCACATACGTGGGGTCGACGTTGACTGAGCAAGGAGGATGAGAGGTAGAAGTCGAGGAGAGAATAAAATCAGGATGGAGAAAGTGGAGAGAAGTTTCTGGAAAAGTTTGTGTTAAAAAAAAATGTCAGAGACTAAAGAGATACTTAGATAAATCAGGTACTACTAGTAGTGATATATGAAGCAGAAACACGAGCACGAAAGAAAACAGAAGAGGTTGAAAGGAACAGAGATGAGAATGGTGAGGAGGATAATGAGTGTATTACTGAAAGAACATCTGCGAAATGAAGAAGTGGGTAGGAGAGCAGGAGTGGAATACATTACGGAAGCGATAAGAAGATATGAAAAGAAGACGTTTTGATCACGTAGTAAGAAGGGAACCAATTAAAGGAGCCTGGAGAAAACCAAATGAGGAAAGATGACCAAGGTGAAGACAGAATAACATGGAAAGGAGGAATCGCGAGAGACAGGAAGATGCAACGGACAGAAACAACTGGAGGAGACTCGTGCATGGTACCAACCTCTGACTCTAAGGGAAAACAGCGACAGGAAAAGAAGAAAGGATAAATGAAGTGCAGTAACAGATAAACTGAAAAAAAAGTCTGTAAAGAATTACGTCATTATTTCAGAAACAGCTGTGTCTCCCTGGGAACAGTGAAGTGACGGTGTTTTCGTCAACATGTGACAAAGAAGCAAGTCACTCACAGGAGCTTCCCGGCACGAGAGGCACGGCTGCTTGATGACGTGGCGGAGTTTTTCAGTCTTGGCCCTTCATCTCCTACTATTACTAACTTCTTAAGCTCAAGAAGAGTGTTGGAACAATGGGTGTCGTGCCGCACCTTCGTTAGTAGGAGTTTTTCACAAAGAAACGTTCGTCAAACCTCTTCTTGCCTCACCTTCGTCTTTATTAGTCTCCGTGTTTCGTGTAAGTGTGAGTCTTTCATTCTCCCGAGCATCACACAGGTCAAATATGTGTTTAGCCCACCGATTTGCTGTCCGGTCCCGCCTCAATGTTCGCCGAACACATCAGCCCACAGCTGCACGTAGCGAGTGCCGACTTCTGATAGACCGATCTGCGGCGACTGATCTGCCCCATCACCTTTCTCTTGGTCTTCCCGCTGACATTCTGGACTCATCCTGGCGACCTGGTCCCTTTCCAGCTCTTCCCTCCTTTCCGCTTGGAACAGTGTGAAGGAAACAAAGGAAGAGAGATAGTTGAAGCGCTGAGAGAAATATGAAGTGGGCTCGAACTAAAAGTGTGGCGGTGTGTCTGCATGTGTTCCTGCATTTCCATTCTCGCTCCCCTGGCTGGCTTGAGGCTCGCGCTGCTCACCAGAATCAGCAGTGGGGTGAGTCTTGAAGCGTGGCGAGGATCATTTCGGTGGTTCCGCCAGTACTGGTGTCGTTGTTGGTCTCACCGTCCCGTGCGGCACTATTCCCCTCGCTGTCCTCTACGGCACCGCTAGTGTCGGTGTCCTCTGCAGCGCTCAGTTTCCGTGTCCTCCAGGGCACTGTTAGTTTCGTAGTCTCGTGCGGAGCTATCGGTGTCTCCGTCCTGCGTGGTTCCGTCATTCCCGAACACGGCAGTCCAGAGTCACTCAAAGCGGCAACTAATTAGCCCCGTCATGGCACGCGGCGGCCGGTGTGGACTGACGCCTTCCCTTTCCTCCTGCTGTTGATACTTTGCGTCCTCCCCAAACACCTCCGTCCACAGCTGCCTGTAACGCGTGTAGACTTTATCTGGACTGGTCTGGGGCGAATCGTGTGTGTCTTCCCCCTCAGTGTGGCGTGCGAGAGAGAGAGAGAGAGAGAGAGAGAGAGAGAGAGAGAGAGAGAGAGAGAGAGAGAGAGAGAGAGAGAGAGAGAGAGAATCAGACTAGGATAGTCTTCTGAAGGAAACGCCTTCATTAGTGAGGTGTTCAGAATGGGTGAGGCGAAAGAAGCATCAGGAAGAAGGAAAAGAAAGAAGCGGCTGTGAGAACGAAAAACTTCAGTAAAAAAAACATAAAATTTAATGGAAGAAATGGTATTAGTAGTATGTTTAATGCTTTGCTTTGGACAGGTAGAGGGGAAGGAAACAGCTGGAAGGCGAGCTGTGTGTGAGGTCAAGTGGAAGATCAACGTGAAGGATACACGCGAGGCGACTCAAGCTGCGGGGGTGTCTTTGTGTCATCGGGAAATGTTTGTGTATGAGAAAGTGACGGCGAAGTGAAGCAAAGAGCGTGTCTGTTGGAGAGGGGCGGGTGGAGAAAGGGAAGGCAGGGGTAAGAAGTACACTGCGGGAACTAAAGGTGGACAGGGCGCGGGAGGAATGCTCAAACAAAGTGTAGGATTAGAAAATATTGGAGGAAAGAATAATCTGCAAAGCATAAGTAGTAACGGGTTCAAGCGTGATAAAGTTAGGTTTCAGAAGAGGTAGGAAGAAATTGTTTCATAAAGTAGCGAATGACAAAAAATAGACCTTCTGATCATGTTGTCGAGTCAATCGGAAACATTATAGATGATAGTGGACACAGATAGGTATGTTTTAATCAGTGACTGCCGTGTGTAGGTCTGCTGGCTTCTTGCAACTTCCCTTATGCAGTACTTATGTTCTTAAATCCTTTTCTTTTATATCAACATCATTTTAACGTTACTTATCACATTTCAGGTTCATACTTAAAATTTCTATCTTGTATACATCCTCAGCATCACCTCAGCACTGCAGGGAAGGTGTTTGGCAATGCACAGAGGAAGATATCGTGAGAGTAAAGATGCATAGAACACTGCATCACCGAGACCCAAATTCTTAAACACTTCTTGGTCTCATGAGGACTCATCTCAAAAGCCACAGAACTGATAAGTTTAGTTCCTATGACTGCTTTCCCTCTTAATAGTTAAAAATCCCTTGTCAATATTCAGAATCAGACAAACACTTAATAACCCCAATAACATCCACAACATGCACCAATTAAATGTACCCTAGGTATATACATCACAAAAATCATGAAGGCATCATATTTTTAACGGACAGGGAAGTAACAAAGTGTAGACTCCGTAGAGAGTGGCGACGCATCAGGTAAACAAACCCACAAACCCATCGTGACCCTGGTGTGAGCCCCGAAGGCCGCAGACGGAGTGGGGAGCTGCGGCCTTGCTTACACAGACACTCGCAGTGGCCTTGTTTACGGTTCGCCACTCCAGGAGGTAAAAATATAGTGGGCATCACATTTGTTATTCTTTGGCCTTGGTCACACTCTCCGTACCTTACTGCGGAGGAACACGTACCCGGCAGCGTCCTTGAGTGCCCTTACAGTGTTGCGCCTAAGGGTAAAGAAGTGTCGCGGTGTCTGGTACCTTGAGGACGGCAAGGGTGGTGCAGCTGCGTCAGGAAGGTACTGTTAAGCTCTGCGTAGGTTGAGGCGATCTGGGCATGGTGCGTCTAGCGGTACTACTGTAACTGTTGTTTGGAGTGTGTGTGCGTGAAGCTTGGGATTTATTTATGTTAGTTTATTTGTTTATTTATTTATTTATTTATTTATTTATTTATTTATGCATTCATATATTAATTTGCTCAGTTTATTTTCTTTACTATTATAGATTGTATTAATTAATTTATTTATTATTTTATTTATTCATATATGTGTGTGTGTGTGTGTGTGTGTGTGTGTGTGTGGAACGTTGATTACCATAATATTTCGATCCTGCCTAATATAATCGCTTCTCGCCGCCTCGCCACTTCACGCCACACACAGACAACAAAAAATACCACAAGTCATCGTTCAAATGCTGCTGTATTTAGCAGCCCTACGCAATACTACTTTTCTCAGGGCTGGAGGATCACCTCCCATTAAACAAAAAAAAAAAAGTAGAAAGGCAATAATCATCATGCAAACTCAGTTAACCTTAGGAAGTTTACGATTTATTTATTTTTTTTATTTTTTTTCTGGGGAGAGGGGGCAAGGATGGCGTCGTGTGAAGGGACATTGTTTTCTTTTTTTTTTTTTTATTGGGAGGCAACAAAATAACTTTTAAGGAGAAGGGAAAAGGGTATCAAAGCAGTTTTCCTTAATGGTTGGGATATCAAGAAAATAAACGGGACTTTTATCGAGTCTTCTTCCTCTAGTTATTTTTGGAACGGTTTTAAGGTAGGCTTTTTTTTCCTATATTATTGTCCTTGGCCGCTCTTACTTTTACATATAAAAAAAAAAATAGATAAAAAAAAATAAATAAATAAAATTCGGGACATGAAGGAATTAAGAGATCTTTTTCGGCTTTAGCAAGACAAGACGATTATTTTGGGACAGGATCTATAAAAAAAAAAAAAAAAATTCCGTCTAGACCAAAGACTGAAAACAACTTTTTTTTTTTCGTGGGGGAGGGATGGCGGAGAGATGCGGGAGCTGATGCATTAAATCAGTTTTTTTTTATTTTTTATATATAGGTCGGGGACATCAACATAACTCTTTTCTATTTGTTGTTCACACTGGAATTATTATCATCTTGCAGTACCTTTATGGGATGCAATAAATCAGCAATAGAGTCCATTTGTAAATTAGGAAAAGATTACACAGCGTAAATTTTGCGTCATAAATCAAGAAGAATGGGTCAACAGGTGGTGGTGGTGGTGGTGGTGGAGGTGGTGGTGGTGGAGGAAATGGACTGATGACTTGAGGGTCGGAGATGAAGGAAGGAAGGATAGAGAAGGAGGAAGAAGATTGAGGAGGCTGAAGAGAGAAGGGACATGGAAACAAATAGATGCTGACGGGAAAAGACAAGTATTACCGAGAGAGAGAGAGAGAGAGAGAGAGAGAGAGAGAGAGAGAGAGAGAGAGAGAGAGAGAGAGAGAGAGAGAGAGAGATAAGAAAATGGAAATATAAGGATGTAGGAAAGAAATAAAAAAAAATGGAGTACAATTGATTACACAAATGAAAAAGCGAAAAAAAAGAAAAAGGAAAGGAAAGAAGACATAAGCAATATAATAATGAAAGAAGAAGAAAAAGGATAACAGAACAAGAGCAAGAACAATAACAACAGCAACAACAACAAAACAATAACAACAACAACAGAAAAATAGTAAAAAGAACCTATGCATACGTATCACCATAACACACTCACAAACACAAACACACAAAAAATGAGGAGGAAGAGGAGGAGGAAGAGAAGGAGGAAGGAGGCGGGGAGGATGAGGGGAGAATCGGACAGGTGGGAGAGGAGATAAATGAAGTCACCTGCACCAGTGATGAGGTGTCAGGTGGAGGCTGATGGACACGTGATAGGGATGTTGTGTATACCTGTCCGGGAGAGAGAGAGAGAGAGAGAGAGAGAGAGAGAGAGAGAGAGAGAGAGAGAGAGAATAATTACGAGCGAAGCGAAGTTTACTAAGGAGGTTGTTTCATTTTGAGCGGCCCGTTCCGGCACGGCCCGACCCGACCCGACCCGATCCGACCCAACCCAACCCGACGCGATTGTAACGTTATTCAAACGCAAATATCTATGGGACTACGCGGCCGGTCGTAAAGAAATTAGCAACATATGATAGCACACCTCAATCAATTTTATATGATCGAGCTCAAATTTTGTTGTTAATAAGAGTAACAAGTTATAACGAAAAAGCATGTCAAATTTGTAATACTACTGCCTGCCATGCGCAAAATACATTATAAAACTTTTCGCAAAGTGACCGTCAGTTTTCTGCAATTTTCACCAACTTTCTTTTGTTTCAACGAGAGCGGACGGATACCACTGAGTACAGAATGAAATTTCCTATCCAACGCTATACAGAAGAAACACTGGGCTCTCGCAAAGGTTTGAGCTAGAGTGATTTGAATATTAGGAAAGTGCGCGATGTGCAGGGTGCTTCCAGTGCAGGGTGCTTCCACTGTTGGATTACTGACTGCTTCGCTCGTCAATTGCCTTCCAGGAGTTTTACTGGTAAGCAATTTTTCATTTATGTAAGCTGTTATGTATCTATTTGTACGTCGGTGTAATAGATCAAGATAACTGTTTTGAAATAGTTAAACCATAAAATCGGAAAAATTGAGTCCTAACAATTCC
>NC_087156.1:26669496-26684496 GCF_035594125.1 Scylla paramamosain | reverse complement strand
TTTTTTTTTCTAAGCTAGAGAAAAGATTATATTATTGAAGTGTATCTAAAAAAAATGGTGCTGGAGATTGTGAAAAAAAAAAACAAAAAAAACTGAAGGGAAGAGGAAAAATGAAGTGACGAGCGAATTCACTTGAAGGATCTATTTAAGTGGGTGAGGATTGGAAAAGTTTGCTGACTACGATGATCGTGTCGTGACATGGCTGTGGGATCCTGATTCTCGGTAACTCTCACGTAGACTAATCTGAAAAGCCACAGAAATCATCAATCGAGTTTCCATGTGTTTTTCTACTGATAGTGGAGAGCCGTTCACTAACAGAGCGCCGAAGTGTGTAACAATAGAAGACCACTCACCACTTGGCCTCCCTCATCCCTTCCTCCCATTGTTATTATTATTAGCAGGACAGTTTTCTATTCTTCGTATTGGTAGTAGTAGTAGTAGTAGTAGTAGTAGTAGTAGTAGTAGTAGTAGTAGTAGTAGCAGCAGTCTGTAGTAGTTTGTATTAGTAGTAGTAGTAGTAGTAGTAGTAATAGTAGTGTTGGTAATTCGGTATGCGGCAGGGAGCTATTTTTTGTGAAGTCCCTCCTCAGCCAGTTTCATTTTCTGTGTTTCACTTTCGTTGCGCATCTACCAAGTTTTCTATTTGGGGCTGCCTGCAATATAAGAGTCGCTCCTGGAAACCTCATGTGCCATTTTCATTCAGTGTGCTGATGGTGATTATTATTTTATTAAGTTTTATAGTTTCTCTTCCCTTTTATGATCATGTTCAATGTTTTCCTTTTAATTTCTACTCTCTCTCTCTCTCTCTCTTCTCCTCTCTCCTCTCTCTCTCTCTCTCTCTCTCTTCCTCTCTCTCTCTCTCTCTCAATATTACAGTTTCTCCTTACTATGTCCTTGCTTTTACTTTCTTCCCGTCATTTGGGTTTCCATGTTGCTCTTTCCAACTCCTCCCTCCCCCCCGTACCCTTCTTCCTCCTCCTCCTCCTCCTCTTCCTCCTCCTCCTCCTCCTTTCAAGCTCCGTCCGCTTCGCATTCAACCTTCACCTCCTCTTAACCCCAGCTGCCTCCTGCCTCCCACCTCCACCTTTCACTCTCATCCCAAGGATGAAGGGAATGGAAGGAAGCGAGCGAGGACCGGCCTGGACATGAAGAAAGAATGTGGTGGTGGTGGTGGTGGTGATGGTGGTGGTGGTTGTAATATCACGGTTTTTTTTTCTTGTTATCTTTTTTTTTCATTTTCTATAATTTTTTTCATATTTTGGTATTTTGTTTATTTTGATATATTTATGCATTTCTCTCTCTCTCTCTCTCGCTCTTCTCTCTCGTCTCTCTCTCTCTCTCTCTCTCCTCTACTCTCTCTCTCTCTCTCACTCTCTCTTCTCTCTCTCTCTCTCTCTCTCTCTCCCCTACTGCCTTCTGTTATATGTTACACTTTATATAATGAAAAAATAGTTTGCAATATGTTTTTGGAAAGGATATTGTGTTTTTTTCTGGTATTATCTAAATATGTGAGGAGTTAGCTTCCTTTTCTTCGTTTTTTTTTTTTTTTGCTGTCACAGTTTCGTTTATGTTTCACTGGATTTAAAATAGTATTGTGTGTATTTATGGCTTTTCTTCCTTTCCCTTCACGCACTTCCTTACCTTTCTCTTCTCATTTTCCTTCTTTTCTTTTCTTTATAAGTCTGTCTCTCTTAATTCCCCTTTGTTCTTCCTCCCTGCTCTTTTGCTCTCTGCCTTCCCCATCTCCACTGTGTGTGTGTGTGTGTGTGTGTGTGTGTGTGTGTGTGTGTGTGTAATTTCTGTAAATGCCATATTATAGATCTTGTGATATTTAGTATTACCAAAATTACTTAGGGAAAAAAATAGATTGGAAACGTCGTCAGTAGTTTATCAAAGTATGTAATAAACTGCCCGTCAGTTTAGTGTTTCATTGATACTGTTGATGCGGGAGGGGTGTGGGTGGGAGGAGCGATGGGTGGAAGCTGCCAGGCGAGTGTCGGGGCAGAGTGAGGGGAAGGGAAGGGATGCCCCGAGACACTATTTTCAATCATGTTTTTTTTTTGTCGGAAGTAACAGAAACTGTCAGAATTACGTATGAGTTAACACAAAATCAAGTGCGATTACACTTCTTTTTTTTCTGGAGCTCACTTGACATGCTCTTCGCTCACCCCTCCTTCCCTCCGAAGAGCGAAACATGCGTTGTGTGAGGAATTTGTCACGGTGATGTTTATTGAAACTAAAGACCAATTTCATATATGGGCAGTGAAGAGGTCATAAGTTAGTGGGTGAGCCAGCCAGCCTCCTGCACCTCACTTGATCACCGAAGAGGCAGTTAACCGACCGGGAACTTAATCGCGGGCTCTTCGTACTTGTATCCAGTGGCGGTGCAGGGGCAGGGGTGGTGGTGCGGATCACGGTGGAGGGCAACGAGGGTGGAGATGTAGCTGGTCACCAAGGTTGTCCTATCTACGTAGTTCACCACTTGTGTGGTGCGAGTGCCGCCGCTACTGGTCACTGTGCTGGTGGTGGTCACCGTCACTACCCGGGTGGAGTCGCGATCGTTTAGCTGCCTGGTGTCGGTGACGGTGATCTGCACAACTGCTGTGCTGGGCACCACCTGCGTGGTTGTCTGGGAAGTTAGTGGCAGTGGACTGCACCACACGTGTGCTGAGTACAGTGGAGGCCACCCTGGCGGGTGGTGACCACCGCGGTGGAGCGGGTCACCGTCTGGGTGCGGGTCATTTGTTGGTCATCGATCCGCGTGGCTGACCATGGTGCTGACCACGGTGCTCCTCACGGTGTTCACGAGCGTGGACATGACTGTGACGGTGCGCTGCGGCAGCGTGGAGGTTCTGGTGACATAGGCGGTGTTGACCTGCGTCACCGTGATGGTGCGGGTTTGGCCTGGCGTGGTGCTGGTCACCACCTGTGGTCCTTATTTTGGTCTCCAACGCGCGTGCTTGTGACGGCAGGCAAGGTGCGGGGTCACCAACTCTGTCCTGGTCTGGATGGCGGTGCGGGTGTAGGTAGTGGGAATAACCTGGGTGGAGGACTTGCGTACTGGTGACGGTGCTGCCAATCGTGGTGACCCTTGTGGACACCTGAGTGCGGGTCTGAGTGCGAGTGACCACCTGTGTCTGTGTCCGGGTGACCGTGTTCACCTGCCTCCGGGCAAGGAGGTGGTGCCGGTCTGGATTCGGGTAGTGAACCTGGTGGAATAAACGGTGGTGCGGATGGTGGTGGGTTGCACTTCCTGGACGAAGGAGGTGGTGTACACAGGTGGACTACCTGGCGCTGTGTGCTGGTCACCGTTTGCGTCTGGAATCTGGTGCTGGACGCTGGTCCCTGGTGGTGCCGCCATACGAGGTGACCGGTGGTGGTCTCCGTCCTGGTCACGGTTTCAGGGATGCAGGGCTCTGGGATCGGCGGGAGGTAGGCACTCAGGCGCGTTCTGGGAGGAGAAGAGGTCCGGGAAAACCTGCTTGCCCGCTGCCTTCGCGGACGCCGGGAATGGTAGGCAGCTTGGCGCCAAGGCAGGGCCCGGCGATGGGCCAGCAGCACCAGCAGGATAACGCGCGCCATCCTGGAATGTCCACCATAAGCATCGATTACTGTGTGTGTGTGTGTGTGTGTGTGTGTGTGTGTTAGTGAGTGAGTGAGTGAGTGAGTGAGTGAGTGAGAGTGGTGTGTGTGTGTGTGTGTGTGTGTGTGTGTGTGTTAAATGGTATACATAAAGGTGAACATCATTTTGTACAAACAGCAGGAGCACACAAGTGCCAAGAACTTACCGTGAGTGGCTAATCCTTCACCACCTGAGAGCGTCACGAGGCAGAACATGCGGGCAAAAAAGTAAAACGTAACGTGGCATTATTTTATTTTAAAACCATTTCTCTAGTAAATGTTTTGAGAAATTTCGTATATTTCATATTCTATCCACAGTAGAATGTGTATGGTTGTATTGCTGGAATTTTTCGAGTGCTGTCGAACAAATTGAGGAGGATGCCGATGGCCGTCGCCCTACGCTTTCTGTGGGAGAAGAAATCAACCGGTTCGTCGCAAGTCAAGAGTGACGGAGGGCGCGTCGTAGTTGTAGCCGGTTGTTTGCACGGTTCCTGTTCCGTCCGGGTCACATAGGTGGTGGTGAAGCCTGCTCTGGGTGCTGGTAGGCCACGTCCGTCACCAGCCGTGTACTGTCCACTCGCTGCGTCCACCCACCGTCCTGGCGGGAGACTGACGGTGGTCAACCACGCTGCGCATTTTCCGTTCTGGTGACGGTGGTACCGGGGCCTCCCAACGTTGTCACTGTTGTCTGGGTGTTGGTCAGTGTGACGGGTCGCACCTGGGTCACCGTTGTGTATCTGGTGACGGTGGCTCCCTCAATACTGGTGGTGGTGCGCGTCACGGTGGTTGTCTGCACTACTGTGGAGAGTTGGGTAATGCACGGTGGTGCTGGTGCTCACCACTATTTGGTGTTCGGATGTCCTGCGTCACGCTGACGGTGGTGCTGGTGACGTACATCACACTGGTAGATGTCTTGGTTCTGCGTCACCATCACGCTCGGAGGTTGGATGGCGGTGGTTGTAGTGACAGTGGTCTTTACCGGTACGGTGGTCTGCACGGTGCGATCTGGGCCGGGGACCTGCACTACAGACTGTGTCACACTCTGATAGGTGCTGGTGGCGACGACGGGCGGTGGCTGGAAGGGCACGGTGTTGGTCACCCACTATATTTTCCTGTTGGGTCACAGTTGTGGGTCTTACAGAAGTCTCAGTTCTGGTTTCGGTGATAGTCGCGCCTCTACTGACGGTGGAAAGAAGAGTGCTGGTAACGGTGACCTGGACCTGCTCTGTCTTGGTGACGGTTCTTTGCACGGTCCTTGTGCTGTCGGGGGCCGTGACGGTAACGAGCGACGTACTCACCACTACGCTTGTCTGCGTCACAGGAACGGTTTTGGATGACGGTCGACTGGCGTGAGGCGACAGAGGTTGTCGTGAGCGTACTGTAGACAAGTTGCGTGCTGTAGAAAGTGGTGGACTCCGTGCGTGTCACGTAGTTAGTGACGGTGGTGTCCCTGTTCACCGGCACCACTGAGGTCCTGGTAATGGTCTCGTACTCGTTGGTGCATTCATCTCTTTTTGGGCGGCAGGTAATCTGCGAGGCCCCGGCCGATGTTGTTGGAGGAGCTTCCACTAGGAGGCCCAGGGAACAGCTTGTCTGCGTGGACGGCAGCAGCCACCAGCAGCGTCAGGCACAGCAGCCGCATCCTGCAAGAGACACCAGGTTAGGGGGCTGTCACACGGGGCAGAGGGCGGGGGCCCCGGGACTTCGCCCCACTTCCCTGGGGTCCCTTCACGCCCACAGAATCTGCACCTCACATCCCATGTGGGATGTGAGGTGCAGATCCTAGAGGTCGTGTGCATGGAGGGTCTAGTGTCCCGGGGCCCATTGCGCCGAGCGGCCCTGCGACTTTACTAAATCTACAGGCGGAAGGAAGGAAGGCTGCCGCCGCGCCCTTCATCTAGGTTACTTAAAACATAGTTTTTGCCATGTGCTTCTTTTCCTTTTGGCAGGAAATGTTGCCAGATGTGAAGCTTTCACCTATTCGCCCTGCACGTGTTATACTCATGACGCGCATCAATCACTTTAAGTGTGAAAACTGGAGATCTCTCAGACACGTAGTTGGTAACGTTTTTCATTGATAATATGCCTGTATTGACGCCATAGTTCATGGCCGCAATGTGGGGTTAGTTTGCTGATAAATAGATCCATATTTGCGGTCATCCCACCGTCCTGGCTATCAGAGATCAGACGTGTTGAAAAGATAAAAGGCTAAAGTAATGTAGACATCCATTGCTTCGTGACAACGATACGTGTCCTTTTATCCGCCTTATCAGTACTAGGCAACACCAGTCAACTTCACCACCACGGCGGGAGAGTGAGAAAACAGAGAGGATTTGATTTCAGTGCTACTTCTGCGTAATACTGAAGTTGAAAAAAAAAAAAAGTTACTTTATAATCTTTTCTGTTGGCAGAATTCTTTGTGTGAAAAAAAAAAATTATATATATATATATATATTATATATTATATATATATATATATATATATATATATATATATATATATATATATATATATATATATATATATATATATATATATATAATATGATATGATATAATATAATCCTCCCTTTGCTCCATCCTCCTTCCCTCCCTTCCTTCACCAGTGCCACTTAGCAATTGACGCTCCTGCGTCTGCTTGGGAGCAGAATGAGAGAGAGGTGCTGGCCAGAGAGAGAGAGAGAGAGAGAGAGAGAGAGAGAGAGAGAGAGAGAGAGAGAGAGAGAGAGAGAGAGAAGAGAGAGAGAGAGAGAGAGAGAAATTTTGTGAGTTTAATGGTAAAAGTTAAGCACAGCATGATAGAATTAGTGTGTCCGGGTAATAATAGGATGTAACTTTTCCTTATTGCTGCGGTTCCTATTGTATTGGTTCTTAATATTTTTTTCACTTTCCTTTCTTACTTTCTGTTCTTCTCACTCCTGGTTACAGCTATTTCTATCCCCCTTCGTTCTCTTATTATACGTCTTTCTCCCTTCCTAACTTTCTTCTGAACGTGATTTCTTCCTTATCACTCTTGCCTTTCCTTTAAATTTCTTTAACTTCTTCTTTCTTTCCCTTATTTCTTATTTATCTCTTCCCTTTTTTCCTTCTTTTTTTCCCTCTTTTCTGTAGCGCGACTCATTCTCCTGTCTTGTCTTCAATACTAGACCTAAGCTTAACCATGCGCTTTCCTTTTCTTCTTCCTCTCCCTCTTCCTCTCTCTCCACTTCCCCTCTGCTCATCACATTGATTCGCTCTTCTTTGCATTCTCTTCCTCCTCCTCCTCTTTGTACGCCCGTGACCTTCTTGGCATGTGAGGCAGCGAGAGGCGAGAAGATGGCGGGGCCGAAGAACCTTCCTGGCATACTTAACTCCTCCCTCCTCTCTCTCTCTCTCTCTCCCTCTCTCTCTCTCTCTCTCTCTCTCTCTCTCTCTCTCTCTCTCTCTCTCTCTCTCTCTCTCTCTCTCTCTCTCTCTCTCTGCCATCCTTTCTCCGCACCCCCTTCTCTTCTCGACATGCGCATCTTCCTACGTACGTATGACCTTCCGCGGTGGGTGGCAGGGGAACATTAAGCGAAGGGAAAGTATTAGCGTGTGTGTGTGTGTGTGTGAGTGTGTTAAAGTGACTATTCCATATTGAGAGGAATGTATAATTTATTATGTTGTTGTTTTTTATTTCCTTACGATTATTCATGAATATAGTGTACATTTTATTTATTTATTTATTTTCCAGTGTAGTTAACATGGTGAAGTAAAGCGACTTTCACAAAATACTACTTTTTTTTCGTTATTGTTATTATTATTGTTATTATTATTATCATCATTACAAATCCTGTAGTAAGTTTAATATTAAGATAATTTTACTAGTGCTGCTGCCGCTGCTGCGTGGGTTCATTAACGAGAGAGGGAAGATTGCCCGAAACGTGTATAACTGGATTCTGTCTGGCTGAGAGTAATATCTGTTAAGCAAGGTGAGGGTGGGAAAAGAATCCTGCTTCTGTGCTGTGATTGCTCGTAAAATGAAGGACATAGTGTGTGTGTGTGTGTGTGTGTGTGTCAGAGAGAGAGAGAGAGGAGAGAGAGAGAGAGAGAGGAGAGAGAGAGAGAGAGAGAGAGAGAGAGAGAGAGAGAGAGAGAGAGAGAGAGTTGTGGGATAAATATAAATGTACAAATAGAAGAAAAAAAAAACTTGCACCTGTTGACCTGGCGCTCTCACACAAACGAGGCGAGGCACCGGCAAGCACACCAGACAGCCTCGCGGGAGACACGGTAACACACTTGCACCTCACCTGGCATGAACTTAACTGCCTCACGCTGACCTAACCTAACATGCCTCGCCCCAGCCTAGCCTAACACTGAGCCACCACGTTATGGAAACTGAATCCCTCGTCACTAGTAACCAATCGGAATCTAACATTCTCAATCAACATGTAAGTATGTGCACTACCTTAGTCCATCTCTGCAGGGCAACAGTACCAACATTACCAGCAAGTGTGTTTTCCTATCCATTCCCTCTCGTGTGTCTCAGACTCTGCAACCGTCGAGGCTTTGAAGTAGCGATGAGAAAATCTTCCATTAAACCTCCCACTGCTAGACAATTTCAACTTTTAGACTTCTCTTTGCAGTACGGTCTCTTCCTTAACCCTCTCACTGCGATATGAAACAATTAACAGCATCTTTATGAGCATCTATAAGAAAGTATGGGGATGAAAAAGAATAGTTTTTTTTTGTAATTTCTACCCCATTTCAAAAGCTGGAGATGGCTATAGAACAAGTAAAGATGTCTGAAAGTGATTAGCAATTTGAGAAAGATGTACCAAATAGCAGTCAAAGGGTTAATCAAATCATTCTGTCTATAGCTGATGAAAAAAAAGAGACTAATCAAATTTATTTTCTCTCCTTGTTCTGCATGCATAACAAGTTCTAACAAAGGAATCCCAGTGAAAGGGTTAAATGGAGACTTCACCACTACTCCCTACTCCCTCACTTCCTTTCCCGTTTACAGTCACGAGCACCCTGCCAAGCCTCACGCACGGAAAGCGGGAATGGGGTCAAGCTTGGTCAAGGAGAACAAAAAGATACGTTTAGTGAGTCATTGCATGCAGGTGGAAAGAAAATTACGTGTGAGTGATCGGCTGAGCTTGGTAGAGGAAAAGCAGGAAGAGAAAGATTTTGAAGGATCTGAGAGAGTAGACAGTAGTACATCTGGTTCCTACTAAGGAGGAGGAGGAGGAGGAGGAGGAGGAGGAAAAGAACGAGCAGGAGGAGGAACACAAAAGAATGCAAAGGAAGTCCAAACAACAACAGATCTCGAGGTCCTTATAAGGCTGTTTGGGTAACTATTCTATGCTAACTATTAGTGGGAGAAACAGGATACTACAGAAGGAGGAGGAGGAGGAGAAGTAGGTGGAGGTGGAAGAAAAGAATAATGATGGAGGAGGAGTACGAGGACAAAGGGAAGTGAAGAGGACAAGGAAAATGAGGTAGAAAAGAAGGATGAGCAGGAGGACAAAAAGAGGAAAAGGAGGATGGAGGATAAAGACGGAGGAGGGAAGTGAGGAAGAGGAGGACGGCGAGGACGACGACAAAAAAAAAGAAGGAGGAAGGTAGATGACAAAAGAGGAGGAGGAGGAGAAAGAGAAGGAGGAGGAGGATGAAGAGGAGGAGGGGGAGGAGGAGGATATGAAGAAAGAGTATAAAAGTTAAACAAGAGAATAGATGAAGAGTAGGAGGAGGGGGAGAAAGAGGAGGAGGAGCAGGCGGGGGAGGAGGAAGACGAAGAAGAGGATGTAGAGAAAAAGTATAAAAAAACAAAAGAATAGACGAGGAGGAGGGTAAAAACCAACAAGAACATAAATAATGAACGAAGAAGAGTGAGAGGCAGAGCGCAGACACTGAATAATAAAGAAGGAGAAAGGAGAAGAGTAATGAGGACATCAACAAGAGAAGGAACAGCGGGGGTGAGGCCGGAGGGGGAGCGGCAGGGCGGGATAGGAGTAATGGAGAGGTGGAAGGGCGCGAGGTAAGGTCGAGACAGGAATGCACGGGAACCTCAACACATGCTGCAACGACCTTATCCACTGGCAGGGCGTGGCGCGGTGAGGGCTTGTTATTACTGTGCTCCTGAAGGTGTGGCGTCTGGTGTGCTCGTGACGTTGTTGCTGCTTGTGCTGCTACAAATACTGCTACTGTTATTACTACTACTGCTATTTTTACTATCATAAACACCACCACCACTACTACTTTTGCGAATGCTGCTACTGGTGATTGCTACTACTACTACTACTACTACTACTACTACTGCCATGAAAATTTATATCAGCATCATAATCTTCCATGTTCTTCTATCGTCCTAACATGTTTGCACATTATTCGTACTGAGACTTGCGTTGTTTGCATTTATATAAACAAAACACTATAGCTCAAACAAGTGCTTGGGGCAAAAAATACACATGCAGTCTACAGAGAGAGAGAGAGAGAGAGAGAGAGAGAGAGAGAGAGAGAGAGAGAGAGAGAGAGAGAGAGAGAGAGAGAGAGAGAGAGAGAGAGAGAGCGCACTTTTTCGCTTGGTTTGTTATTAGATCTTAAAGCTGAACTGGGCAGAAAACCGCATATACTCTCCCTGTACACATCATTCCTTAAGTGTCATTGCTAGCTGGGGCACTGCAGGACACCTCACTTGGTAAGGAAGTCCAATGCTACACGTTCTTGTCCCCCTTGCAGAGACCTGATGACCACCACAGAGTAAGGACAGAACCTAACCTAACCTAACCTAATAAAGATATGTTGCTGATCACGCAGGCTAAGGAAGGATAGTCGTAGGGAGGTTTATACTAGATTACGTACATGACCATCACGGAGGCTTGTCTTATACTACAGGCAAGTTAAAGAGTAGCTGAGTGTGATAAGATAAAGCTCTCAAAGTTACACGCCAGAGTTCAGCAGTGGTATTTATTTATTTATTTATTTATTTTCTTTTTTCAATGCGTGCTAGGTAGTCCGGCTAAAGTCACAAAAAATATCGAAAAATAACGCTCATAATGCCGCTCCCAGTGGATAACTACAGGAAAAGAATGGAAAAGTTTAGCCAGTTTAGTTTAGGAGTGTCTCGATACTTTTTTTTTTTTTTTGAGCAGCTAAAGTAAAATTAAAATTCAAGTCTGATCAAACTGATGTCACTCTGTATCAGTCATTCCTGTGCTCAGAGAGAGAGAGGGATAAAGCTCATATGAGAAAGGAAATAACTGAGTCATTTTGCATTCCCACACCTGAGAACTTTCAACTCCAATTCCCACAAGTAACGTGAGGGTCAATTCACACCGTAAGTACACACACCAGCAGTCACGCGGGATCCCATAGGTAGATATTCCCCACAATAGAAAAGTTTAAGCCACGCTGTATTACTCGCGACACAAAGAACGCTTTCTGATCCAATCCCTTAAAAGTTAAGGCACTGTATATACACATTTCTAAAGCCCCATCACAAGAACTTAAGTCACTATCTATTGCCCTTAGAGCACTTTAAACAGGGAGCAGAATACACAATGCCAGCCAGTATAAGTAGTCACACTTACTCTGCCCAGCCATATAAGAGAAAAAAAAAAGCTAAGTAACTCAGCATTACACACAATTATTTCAACTCCCCACAGACACACTAAGGAACAAAATACCCAAGTTGGTGAGGATAAGTAGTCTCCCCAACTCCATAACAGTAATACTTAAGCTGCTATAGTACAGTACAATACCTCAAACACACACACACACACACACACACACACACACACACACACACACACACACACACACACACACACACACACACAGACAAACACACACCGCTTTCAAAACTCCTCTCACACAGACGCTAAGGGACAAGATACCCAAGCTAGCCAGGATAAGTTTAGAGCGCAGTGGGGGCGAGACACAGAGGCAACAGGCAGCACGTGGCGGGTGATGCTGAACTTACCTGATGCGTGCACAAGTATAAGCACTGATGAAGGGAAGCCAACTGTGATGCTGAGGAAGAAGATTCCTTTATATACCTGCTGGGACAGGCGGAGGAGGAGGAGCTGCAGCGGGAGGAGGAGGTTAAACGGGGGGAGGCACAAGATGGAGGAAGGGGAGGGTGTGAAAGGAGGGAAGGAAGGGGGAGGGAGCCCGCTGGTTGATGGTATGACGGGGGAGGGGGATAGCAAAGGAAAGGGAGGAGTGAGGAGTCATCAGGGGCGAATGAGGGAAAGGAAAGAGTGGGATAAGAGAGAGAGAGAGAGAGGAGAGAGAGAGAGATGAGAGAGAGAGAGAGAGAGAGAGAGAGAGAGAGAGAGAGAGAGAGAGAGAGAGAGAGAGAGAGAGAGAGAGTAAAAATAAAAGCAACTAAATAACAATATATTGAAAAGATTGAGTCATTGTGAAAAGAAAGTGAAATTTCGTCACAGCAGCAATATATATTATATATATATATATATATATATATATATATATATATATATATATATATATATATATATATATATATATATATAATATATATATATATATATATATATATATATGTGTGTGTGTAGTGTGTGTGTGTGTGTGTGTAATTCTCAAATAAGTAAATAGATAGACAAGTAGATACATACAAATCTAGATAGATGATACAAAAAAAATAAAGACATTCCATGATTTTAAGACAGAAGAGAAGGTGAAAAGGGGAGAAAGAGGAAAAGTGAAAATAAATACACACAGTGAAGGCAATGAAGCAGGAAAGAGGAAATGAAAAACACAGCAAACAATAGGAATTACATACAAAATTACTTAACTAACCATAGGAAGTAACTAGATGATGGTGGGATTCTAGTAATTGCTGCAGCAGCAGCAGCAGCAACAACAACAACACCAACAGCAACAAGGGCAGCAGCAGCAGCAGCAGCAGCAGTAGTAGTCGCATTAGTACTAGTAGTAGTAGTAGTAGTAGTACTGGTAATAGTAGTGGTAATAGTAGTAATAGTAGTAGTAGTAGTAATAGTAGTAGTAGTAGGAGTAGTAGTAGTAGTAGCAGTATTGTAATCACTAGTAGTAGTAGTAGTAGTAGTGGTAGTAGTAGTAGTAGTAGTAGTAGTGGTAGTAGTAGTAGTAGTAGCAGCAGCAGCAGCAGCAGCAGCAGCAGCAGCAGCAGCAGCAGCAGCAGCAGCAGCAGCAGTAGCAGCAGCAGCCGCAGTAGTAGTGCTAGCAGCATCAATAATAGTAACACTGCAAATGTTTACATTATTTTTTTTTTTCCTCTCTCCTTTTTTCACTTTCCCTATTTTGGCTTGGCCTCGGCCGTGTTGTCTTCGTTCCCTTTCACCTTTAGTGCGCGTTATGCCCCGTGAGAATCCACCATTGTATTGCCGCGTTACCTGAGGGGCGGATTAAGCTTCCTCTCGCTCAGGTAGGGGCAGGTGCCAACGCCCTGGGAAGAGGAGAAAGGAGGAAGATATGAAAGGGAGGGAGAGGAGAGAGAGTGAAAAGTACCTCCGATATACACACACACACACACACACACACACACACACACACACACACACACACACACACACACACGAGGCTCATAAAGTCACCTGAAGCAAATAGAAAAAGCAGGTATTGAATTAGTCATCCCATCCGTCGACTCAGTGTTTGTCTCCTCACACGGCGCGGCGAGGCGTCAGTTGCACAAGCCACACTGGGACAAGGACGAGTCGGCAGGAGTGAGAGGAAAGGGGCGGCGGGCGGGCGAAGCAAACAGTACGAACGACCGAAGGAGAATCACGGTTATAGGAGAGGGTATAGCATCGTGAAAAAAGCGCAAGCGGAGGAGGAAGATGACACGGAGAAAGAAGAGAATGCAGGGAGTCTAATGAGGACAGAAGATGAGTATTAAGGTTATGTTTGTGTGTGTGTGCGTGTGTGTGTGTGTGTGTGCGTGTGTTTCAGGGGTTGTCAAGGTGTTCTTCAGAGTGGGTTCGTGCTTTCCTGGTACGGAATGGACGCGTTCAAACTTTGGAGTCCGAAGTGGAAGAAGGAAAGTTTATGTCAAAAGAATTAGCCATCAAAGTTAGAGTGTTGTAAGGTCCGTGTTGTAAAATTTGAGTGTTGGTGAATGCCTCGAGTTTGCCTCACCTTGAGTGCCACGAGAGAGAGAGAGAGAGAGAGAGAGAGTGAGAGAGAGAGAGAGAGAGAGAGAGAGAGAGAGAGAGAGAGAGAGAGAGAGAGAGAGAGAACAAAGGTAAAAGTGAGACAGTTATGTGATGAAAAAGGAAGGTAGAAACATCTTTATTTATATCAGGCGACGTGGTCTCCTTTCATCCAGTGTGACAAAAAAAAAAAAAGTCGACGAGATAGAGAAGAAACTACTTGATGGATATGGCCTGATCAGTAAGAAAAGGAGAGAGAATCCAAACCACCTCGTCCCTGTCAGGTTCCCGCGCGACACGATGAGAAAGGGAGGGAGAAACATGTGGATTCAGACCAGCCAACACTTTCTCCCTTCGGCCTATAAAAAAAATAAAATAAGTAAAGATAAAAAAAAAAAAAAAAGAAGAAAAATAAACTTGCGTAAAAGATTAAACTGAGTTCGAGGAGAGAAAAGAAATTTTCGCTTGCGCATGAAAAATTGTATATAAATAAAGAAATACTAAAGGGAGAGATACACGAATATTTGTCGAGTTTCTAAATACATGTTTGGTTTTGTACAGTTTATATATTCATTTCTTCCTTCCCGTAGATGAATCAGTCAACTATGTTCCGAGACAGACTGAGTATTATTATCATTATTACCGTTTAAGCTCACCGGGAGGGAAAAAAAAAGTATAGTATTTTCACTTTCCCCTCTCTTACCAGTGGCTCATTCATCACCCGCAGAAAAGTTATTCACCTTTAAGAATCCCTTGAAAGAGTTTCCATGGCGGGAAGCGCAGCCCTTTCCTGAGGTGTAAAACTGAAAAAAAAAAAAAAAATTGAGATTAACAACAAAAATTTTCACTTCAGTTTTTTGCCGTCATAAGCTTTCATGACTCGGATACAGATTCATATGTAACTGTATTATTGCTATTGTTGTTGCTGCTGCTGTTGTTGTTGTTGTTATTATTATTATTATTATTATTATTATTATTATTATTATTATTATTATTATTATTATTATTTTTATTGTTGTTGCTGTTGTTGTTGTTATTGTTATTACTAAATTATTACTATTATTATTATTATTATTTGATTGATGTTTTCATATGTTTTGTTTTTACTTTTGATCTTTTATTTATTTTGTTTTAATTTATTTTATTTATCCTCTATTTATTCATATATTTTATTATTTATCAATTTATTTAATTTATTTAGGTATTCATTCATTTATCCATTTACTTTTATTTTTTTCCACCGACATCAACAACGCACTTT
>NC_087156.1:26656996-26666996 GCF_035594125.1 Scylla paramamosain | reverse complement strand
GTGACCTGACGGTGACACATGGCACTCGTTGCACGGGTAGAAAGAAAAGGGAATTGTTATGCGAGTCATTCTTTCGTACTTTCCTTTGTAGAGTTGTGTGAGGGAAATGATCAAAGATTAGGTTAATAGTCTCCCTTCCTTGGTGGTTAGTGGCAGCATATTAAACATCAAGGTAGGATAATTTTGCGTATATAAAGGTGAGGAAAGTTTAATTGACGGCAGGCAGAAGGTCACACACAATTGAATAAGGCAGTGGTATCACAGTTCTGGCAGACGTCCTTGTCCATTGGCGACAGGGACTGACTTGAGGGTAAAGAGTGCCCACACAATAGATAAATAAACCGTAACCTAAGGGACTCCTGGCCTTTACCTGAGCACGCAAGAAGCATCCTAGTCAACATACACAGAAAGAGTAAACTCCCTGCTCAAACACGGCCATCATTACAGAACACTTTCACGTGTGTTGACAGAGGCAACTGTGTTTCGCCCTCGCCATGCTCCTGGCTCATTTCGACATAATTTTTTTCGCCGTACATTCACGAGCGTCCTTCGTCCAGATCCTTTCTCTCTTTGTCTTAAGTTGGTTCCATTCTTCCATTGCATTGTAAGAGGGTAGGATGGGTCATTCTCTCTCTCTCTCACTCTCTCTCTCTCTCTCTCTCTCTCTCTCTCTCTCTCTCTCTCTCTCTCTCTCTCTCTCTCTCTCAGCGGGGATGGAAATGGGCAGCTTCTGGAAGGCGGAGTCAAGGCTGCTGGTGTTGTTGTTGGCGTGTTCCTCCCCCTGCCACACCTGTCACTCAGACGGGCACGGCACACCTTCCCCTGGCGGCCATAAATGTCCCGTCTCGGCTGAACGTTTCACCAACACGCCTCTCTGAACATCTAGCAGAATATTTTGTTTATCATTGTTGTCATTGCTGTGTCTGTCCTCGCTTCATCATACAGATACTTTCCCTGTCAGGTTAAAAATATCGTGCTGACCTTTCCTGCCACTCATTCACTCACCTGCATCTGTCTCCGCTATATTCTGCCCGCTTCCCGCCGCCGTGTAGTGAGTTGATGGTTGTTATTTCCACGCAGGGAGCACACCGCGTCTACCAAGGGCTCCTGCCTCTGCGTGTTCCCCATCATGCAATCACTCATTCCGTAAGAGGATAGATTTGCTAGAGAAGGGTGTGTGCTAATTGTTGTCCTTGTGTTTATTTGCAGTGATATGGGAGAGAGAGAGAGAGAGAGAGAGAGAGAGAGAGAGAGAGAGAGAGAGAGAGAGAGAGAGAGAGAGAGAGAGAGAGGCGAGTATCATCCTCCCACTCACAACCTCCTCCTCCTCCTCCTCCACCCCCTCCTACCTTGTTTACTTTCCCGCAGGAGACGACTACCTGGGTTTTCCTTGTGTTAGGCGGCGCCAGAGGTCGGGGCGGTGGTGGTGGTGGTGGTGAGTGTGGCGATAGTTAAGTGTTAGTGGTGGTGCAATGTTTGACCACGAGAATGACGGCAAGTATGTAGGGATGGGCGTGGATGAGGGTACTGAAGGGCCTGAGGGAGGGATGGAGTCTGGTAGTGGTGGTGATGGTGGTGGTGACGAATGTTGTGGTGATAGCGTGGGTCGGTAACTAAAACTAACGGTGGTGATGGGTGGTGGTGGTGATGTTGGGTGACTCCGGTGACCTTCCTTCCTCTCCCCATCCTCGCCACCACCAGGAAGGAAGGCGAGGGAAGGACGGATGAACGGAGGGAGAGAGGGAAGGAGAGAAGGATGGTCAGAGGGAGGGATGAAAGAGGGAGGGCTTCGTTTTCTTTGACCTTGGCGTAGCTGAGAATGGTACCCCTCCCAGATCCTTGAGCGCACCATCCTCCTCCCAGCCAGCCAGCCAGCCAGTCCTCCTGTTGACCTCTCTCTCTCTCTCTCTCTCTCTCTCTCTCTCTCTCTCTCTCTCTCTCTCTCTCTCTCTCTCTCTCTCTCTTTCTGGGACCTGTTGATTACTAGCGTTCTTCCTCCTCAGTTACGCTAATTACCATTCCCCTCCTCCTCCTCCTCCTCCTCCTCCTCCTCCTCCCCCTTTTTTTTATATCATCATTTGTTATTGTTGTTGCTGCTGTTGCTGTTGCTTTTGTTGTTGTTGTTGTTGTTGTTGTTGTTGTTGTTGTTGTTGTTCTTCTTCTTCTTCTTTCTTGTCGTCGTGGTCTCCTTTTACAGTTTCTGAAAATCTATCAAGTAAGCAAACACTAATTCAGTCATTTTTTCTCCTCCTCCTCCTCCTCCTCGTCGTCGTCTTCGTCCTCTTTTTCTTCGCTCTCCTCATCATCGTCTTTCTTCATTCTTCGTTTTTTCTCTTTCTCATATTTCGTATTTTCGTTTTTTCTCCTCTCCTCCTCCTCGTCCTCATTATCATTTTCCTTCTCCTTATCGTTATCCTTGCCCTCAGCCTCATTTTATTGTTATTTTCAGTTCTCCTTGCTTTCTTCCTTCTTCTCTTTTCCTCCTCCTCTTCCTCCTCTTTTTTTTTGCTCTCCATTTTGTAATCCGCCTTCATTTCATTTCCACTGTTATTCTGAATTCTCTTTGCTTCTTCTTTTCTTCTCTTTTTCCTCCTCCTTTTTTCTCTCTTCATTTTTTAGTCTCTCCTTCTTTTCGTCTCCCTCTTCCTTCTCGTTTTCTTACTGAGTTTCTTCTTTTGTCCTCCTCCTCCTCCTCCTCCTCCTCCTCCTCCTCCTGCTTTATCTCCTCAGTCATGGATGCCTTTCACTATCGTTTCATTATCATTCATTATTAAATTTTCACGCATTTTGATGTATATATATATTTTTTTTGCCTCTTAAGTGTAGATCTCTCTCTCTCTCTCTCTCTCTCTCTCTCTCTCTCTCTCTCTCTCTCTCCTCTCTCTCTCTCTCTCTCTCTCTCTCTCTCTCTCTCTCTCTCTCTCGTCGAATATCATAATATTATTCCCCTTCATTTTCATTTTGATTTACGTTCCTTACCACTTTTTCTTCTTATCTTGGGCGTTTCAAGTCTTCATTCCAGGCATATATTCTGATTTAGCTTGGAGAGAGAGAGAGAGAGAGAGAGAGAGAGAGAGAGAGAGAGAGAGAGAGAGAGAGAGAAGAGAGAGAGAGAGAGAGAAAGAGAGAGAGAGAGAGAGAAAGACTTGGTGCTTATCCATCTTATACTACGCCTTGCCACACCACCTTAAAAGCTCCGTAAAAAAAATAAGTAAATAAAAATACATGCCAGTTACCCAAACACCACATTACCTCCCCTTTTATACAGAGGAGAGGCGAAGGAAGTGTTAGAAATACGTAGCTGTTGTGCTGCTGACGAAGGGCGAGGAAGGCTGTACCAGATATATGCTTTGTTCGTGTCAATCAGTCTCCTGTATATGCTGTCGGATTACCTGAAGGAGCCAGAGGAACACAAGGAAAGATGAAAGAGCGGTAATCATTTTTTTTTTTTTTTTTTGTGGGTGGGGAGAGGCGGTGTTTGTGATGTGTCATCTAAACAAAGGTAGGAGATGTAAGATGGGGAAGGTTAAATATACAAAGGTGTTCTATACTTAATTATCGTCATTTCAGGAGTTTTGTAGGACAGCTGGAAAAAAAAAAAATGCTGCGTTGATGTGTTCTTTAGAATATTTTGTAGGACCAGATATGAATTGTCTTAGGATATTTGATCACATCATTCTACATTACCTGTTTGTAAGTAAGACATGGCAGCAGTGGACGGACGAGGAGGAGGAGGAGGAGGAGGAGGAATAAGAAGAAGAGGAGAAGGAAGGTGGCCATTAGAGAAGTCAAGGAGTACGCGTGGAAGCGATGATTGAGTGAGGGAGTGTTAAAGCGTGTGAAGGTCGAGAAGAGACAAGAGAACACGTTAGGGGAAGTGAATGGGAGATGAGAGGCAGATGAGAAGATAAAGTGAGAGAAATGGATAGATCGGGAGAGTCAGAGGGAGAAAAGGTACAGGAGTGGGAGCTCAAGGTTGAAGATGGGAATGGGGAATTGAGAGGAAGGACTGTGGAGAGAGTTGGTGATGAGGGGAAGTGGGGAGTAGCTATGGGGGCAGCAAGAGGGGAGATGCTACGAACAGGAGGCTCAGGGGCATTGTGAGGGGAAGAGGTGAAAGGAACACAGACTGAAGAGGTGAGGGGATTTGGTTGAGCTCGTCTGATTCTCCGTTATCTCTTCCTCTTCCTTATCCTCCATTTTTTTTTCTTTTATTCTTGTTGTTGTTCTTGTTGTTGTTGTTGTTGTTCATTTTTGTTCTTGTTCTTGTTCAAGTTATTGTTCTTGTTCTTCTCTTCCTCTTCTTCCTTTACTCAATCCACTCTCTTACGACAGTCGTCCCTCCCTGCATCCCTTCTTTCCTTCCTCTCTTTCTTTTTCTTCTCTCATTTTTTTTCTCTCTCTACCTTTTATTTCTTTTTTTGCACTTTATTTACTTTTTCGTCATTGCTTGCTTGTTTTCTTCCTCCCCCGCCCTCTTTCTTTCTCTCCTTTCTCCCTTCATTCCTTCCTTCCTTCATTCATTCTTTCTTTCTTTCTCTTCTCTCTCGTCCTTGGCTTCCTCCCTTCCTTTCATATCTAATTTCTCACTCCATAACACATTTTCTTTTTTATCGTCTCCGTCTTATACCCTTCCTTTTTTTTTATCCTTTTATTTCTTTTCATCCTTCACGCTCATTTGACCTTCCCTTCATAAATGGTCTATTTTTACCACCTTCCTTATTCCCTTCCTTTTCGTGTCTCTCTCCCTCCCATCATTTCTCCTCACTTTACTCTCACGGTGTAAGATTTTCAATAAAGTGTGAGTCTGCTGCTGCTGTCCCCCGAAAGATTATTATAAATATTCAAGCTCTTATTTACCTCCCTCATCCTCCTTCACCTTCCTTCTTCCCCCCTCTTGACCTGACCTTTTTCCTTCCTTCTCTTCTTTCTATATTCCTGAAACATCATCATCTTTCTTTTTTTTTTTTTCTGTATCGTCTTTTTGCATTTTGTTTTTTCGTATCTTCTCTTATGTCAAGTCTTCTGTCCTCAGTTTATCGTCTTTTTTTTATTTATTTATTTATTTTTTTTGTTCTTGTGTTTGTTTTTTGTTTTCTTTTTCTCCTTCTTTGTCCTCGTTCTCCTCGTCGTCTTCCTCCTCCTCCTCTTCTTACTTCTTTTATTTCCTCTCCTTTGATTTACATCTCTTCCCCAACTTTTCTTCTTTCTCTTTCTTCTCCTCCTCCTCTTCTATTTTTTTCCTTCATCCCATCTTCCCTTCTTTCCTTCATTTACTGCTGTTCTTATCTTTTTTTTTACATTCTCATTTTCCATCGCTCCTCTCCTTATTTTTCTCCACCCTTCCCCTCATCATCACCATCATCAATCAGCATCCTCTCTCTCTCTCTCTCTCTCTCTCTCTCTCTCTCTCTCTCTCTCTCTCTCTCTCTCTCTCTCTCTCTCTCTCTCTCTCTCTCTTTCCAGCAAGGTCTTTAGTCAGCCTCGTGTTCCGTATTGGGTGCTCACGGCCTCCCCAGTCTGCTATTTAAGGGTCGAGATGATTAAGTAACTCACTGATTAATACCCAAAGCGTGTCCCGGGGCCCTGTTACGTTTGTAGAGAGCACGTATGGATATTGACGTGTTTTTTCTACGTTTTATTTTTTTCCTTTATTTTATTTTTATTTTTTTCTATTTAGTCTCATACTGGAAGGGTTGGTGATGTAATGTTGTTATGAATTGTGTCGTAATTCTTTTTATTTTAATTAACCCTTTTGCTGGTAGTGAACTAATCCTTTCCGTAATCATCTACAACTTTAAAAGGCTTATTTTTTTCCTACTAATAAAATACTTTCTTATATGACTTAACAAAGATGAAATTCTTATTAATGTTTTTTTTTTTTTTTTTACTTTGTGTCCATCCAAATCATTTATTACAATAGCCTTAGTGTTAACAGAAGACGACCATAGCTGGAAAAAAAAGGCTAAGAGGATGAGCCGTGTAATAATAAGACTCAGTGGTAAACACATTTACTGGCTTTGTATTGATGTGTGATTTATCTTTTCCTTTTTTTACGCGGCCGTGAATAACTGACATGTATTTTTCTTAAAGCTGAGAGTGTTGGGAAGAGTTGATGCTGTAAGAATTTGAGGTTACATAATGTACATCTCTAAAAGGGCGTGTTGACAATAAGACGTGGTAGTAAACATGATTAGTGGCGCTGTATTGGTGTGATTGATGTATTTTTAACACGAATGGAATAACTCGTATTTACTTTCTTAGGCAGAGAGGGCCGGTGCTTGGAGGATGTTTGGAATTATTTAGTGTTTGTGTTAAAATTGATGTGTTAGTAAGACCTACTGGCAGAGGTAATTAGTGGCGGTGTAATGATCTGCGATTTATGTGTTTTTAGTAGTACAGGTGGGAATATGTTTATTTTTCTTAGTCTAAAAAAGGTTGACGCTTAGATATATGTAGAATATTATATTATCTTCTGTTTAATTGGACAAGCTTGTAAGACGTTTTGGTAAACATTTTTAGCACGAGTGAAAATAGCACGTATCTATTTTTCTCTGCCCGGAAGGAATGAAGTGGTAAGAAGTTTAAAATTATGCAATACTTTCTATTTAAATGCACGAGCTCGTAAGGCGCATTGGTAAACATGACGTATAAAAATATGTAATACATGTCTTTTCAGCACGGATGAAAATAACACGTACATATTTTTCTCAGCCGGGGAAGGAATGTTGCTAAAGGAAGGTTAAATCATGTGTAACACTTTCTGCTGAAACGCACGAGCTAATAAGACGTACTGGTAAACGTCATTAGCGGCTACATGATAATAAATAATCTATGTACTTTTAGCATGAACGAAATCAACATTCACTTTTTACATCCACTGATTTTAAGTTAGAGAGGTTGAGACATGGGGAAGGCTGAGTGGCGCAATACTTGATGAAATGGACGGGCCACTGAGCATGTCTGGCGGCTGTCTTATACATGTTTCTTGGATTCCTCTTCCTACTACGCCTCCATCTCCCATCTCCCATAGCAAGGCCATTCACCCGCTCCTCCTGACCTTCCCGCCCTCCCATCCTTAACCTCTTCCTCCTCATTTCTTTTCCTAATATTGCCAACCGTCCTCAGCCAGCAAGCCATCGTGACCAGCTGTGGTGTAAGTGCCTGTGTGTGTGTGTGTGTGTGTGTGTGTGTGTGTGTGTGAGAGAGAGAGAGAGAGAGAGAGAGAGAGAGAGAGAGAGAGAGAGAGAGAGAGAGAGAGAGAGAGAGAGAGAGAGAGAGAGAGAGAGAGAGAAGGGGTATATGAGGACTACTGATAGGCAAAGACATACAGACAGATATACAGACAGATACGACAGAAAGACTGACAGATACGTTAACAAGTTGACAGACAGACAGGCAGATACAAACAGGTAGCTTAGAAGACAGAGACAGACGGCAGACACACACACACACACACACACACACACACACACACACACACACACACACACACACACACACGTACATGCATACAGGAAAATACTCATATATATATATATATATATATATATATATATATATATATATATATATATATATATATATATATATATATATATATATATATATATATATAATGAAGGTGAGCAAGCACATACATATAAACACACAAGTACACACACTCACAAACACGCACAAACACTAATTAACACACACAAACTCACATGCAGAAACACCCACACACACACACACACACACACACACACACACACACACACACACACACACACACACACACACACACACACACACACACACAAACGTTTGCTATAGACACACAGGTGACATGGAGCAGTTTGCCTTGCCATCAAACAAAAAAAGCCTTGTAACCATTTCTCTATTGGTTCGCCCACTTAACTCCTTCCTTCCCTTCCCTTTCAGAGTTTTTTTTTTTTTTCCTATTTCACATCAACAACTTTTTTTTTTGTGTCTTTGTTTCCGGATAGTCACTACCTTGCTTTCCTGTTTGCTGTCTTTACTGTCAGCGCAGGAGTATTGAATGACGCAGAAACCTAACTTGCCTTTTTTATTTACTTATTTAATTTTCTTTCTTTTTATTATGCTCTTTACTCTAATTTGCTTTTTATAATATTTTCTACTAATTTCACCACCTGATTCCGTATTGATATGATGAAAGAGTACTAAGATACAAATTCTTTTTTATATATTTATATTTTGTTTGTTTAGTTTTTCCTTTGTCTTTTTTTTTCAGTATATTTTGGGAATTTCAATATTCTTCTCGTAATCTAAAAGTCACCTTAAATTTTTACACTTGTATTTTCCTAGTTACATGCAGTTTTCCTAGTCTTTTTTTCATAGCTTAGTTTTTCCTCGTTTCATTATTTTTACAACGCCTTCATTTTATTATTCATTTATATTTTCTCGTATATTTGGTTTCATTATCATTATTTTTTTGGTCATTATCTTCAGCACCTTATATTTTCATTATAACACTAAAAAACAAACATCACATTTTCGTATTTATAATTTGTCACTTCTTGGGTTTTATTTTTTCTGACATTCCACATCATTTCAACATTTAAATTTTTTTTTCCCAGTATTCGTATTTTTAACATATGCCCATGCTTGGCTGAATCACCTTACGCAGTCCTCACTCTGACAGAGGCGATGCTGGAGTCAGTGGGGAATTAGGGAGGGAGGCGGGTGTTGGGTGGTGGAGGGGAGGTGAATGGTCAAGGTTGCTCGCTGTGCCTATCAACGCCTACACACTCGTCCTTGTGACCCTCCGCTTGTTTGGAAAATGATTAAGATACTTTCACGCACCATGTTACCCCCCCCCCACTCTCTCTCTCTCTCTCTCTCTCTCTCTCTCTCTCTCTCTCTCTCTCTCTCTCTCTCTCTGTGTTCGTCTTTTTTCTTCTATGACTCTTATTTCAAAATAGAGTCGCTTATTACAGATAGTTTAGCAAGGGTCAAAAGGTCTACTGCTATTTGGTCTCTCTCTCTCTCTCTCTCTCTCTCTCTCTCTCTCTCTCTCTCTCTCTCTCTCTCTCTCTCTCTCTCTCTCTCTCTCTCTCTCTCTCTCTCTCTCATATGTCACCCAATTCTATCCATATACTTCCTACTTTCTCTTTTATATTCCTTCATCATCGTTCATCTTGTATTCTCATCTCCTACGTTTATTTATCCTTCATTACTCCTCTCATCTATTCATGTCACGTTGGAACCCCATCACCTCACTTCATCTTACGTCTCATCCTTCTCCGTGTCCCCTTTACCTTCCTCCCATGTCCTTTCGTAAGTGTCTTTATATGGTGTATCATTCCCCCATCACTTCTCCATATACACTTTTGTCCCTTCGAACTCTATTACCTTTTAGCCTCCATCCATTTCTCTCTCTCTCTCTCTCTCTCTCTTTCCCCTTCTCTCTCTCTCTCTCTCTTTTCTAATTTTACGTCCTTTCCTTATACATACACGCTTACTTACATATGTACATTCCTGCGTGCCGTGTCCTCCCTCCACACCTTCTCTCCCGTCATTCCTCGCCATGCCTAACACTTTCTCCCTTCTCCCTCGTATGTCCTCTAATCCCAGCCGCTTTTAGTCCCCCTTCAGGCATACCTAGGAGGAGGTTTTGGGGTCAAGTTCTTCAAGTTTAAAGGCTGGCTATTATTATTATTTTCTTTGTGTGTGTGTGTGTGTGTGTGTGTGGGGAAGTGGAAGAAGGTAATGTACGTGTATTTTTTTTTACTTTACCTGTTTTCATGCCTGGTGATGACGTGTGTGTGGGTGTGTGCTAGTTAAAAGGTGGTCAGGATTCAAGGCGATTGGCTGACTGACTCACTGATTGACTGACTGACGGGTTGATTGCACAGGTAAATTGGTATTGCTGAAGGTGATCATTAGTGGGAATTAGCGGCCCCTATTTCCTTCTGTAGCTCATTTTAACCCTTTCACTGCTCTTTGGTAAATCTTTCCCAGATTACTAACCACTCTG
>NC_087156.1:26629496-26651996 GCF_035594125.1 Scylla paramamosain | reverse complement strand
CTACAGAAAGAGTTCAAACCTCCTGGTGACCGATCTTCGGATAAGGCAGAGACCACTCACACGCCACACACGGGAGAGAGAGGTCACAAGTCACAACCCCTCCGCTAACATCCCGTACCAACCCCCTGCTGGGTGCACAGTAGGAGTCCGCCCATCTGTTTCGCCGTGCCCAGGACTCGATTTCGGAGCTTCTTGATAGTGAGCCGAGCGTGTTAACCATTACTCTACGATCTGTGTGTGTTCTTACCTAATTGTATTTTTACAGGATTCGTTCAAGTTCGTAATGTCGCGTCTTTTAGAGTTAATTTGTCATATTTGTTCTTATAGCTATGAATGCTCCTTGTACACATAACTTCGTCGGTCAGTGTGTGTGTGTGTGTGTGTGTGTGTGTGTGTGTGTGTGTGTGTGTGTGTGTGTGTGTGTCTCTCTCTCTCTCTCTCTCTCTCTCTCTCTCTCTCTCTCTCTCTCTCTCTCTCTCTCTCTCTCTCTCTGCGCACGGTACTCTCTTTCATCCACAGGTGCTTACTCGTGTGAAGTCTCCAAGAGATTAAAAAAAGAATATAAGGACATCAGTGAAAATACATCGAAATGAATTCTTCCTCTAGCTCTAATTAAAAAGTGGAGCTTTAATTAGGTTCGTCTTTGATGGGGCCACGTGTGTTTTCGAGCGAGACTGAAATACACACACACAGCGGAAGCCTAGGCGCCGTCTGTGTGTGTGTGTGTGTGTGTGTGTGTGTGTGTGTGTGTGTGTGTGTTTTCGAGGCGAAGACTAAAATGAGGTGTAATCTCTAAAAGGTTAACTGACTTGAATACTTAACTGACTGACTGATCAATTTATTTAGTGAAAGATGAATTGGCTTTCTGATTGACTCACTAACTGACTTACTGACTAACAGACTGACTGACTGACTGACCAAATAATGGCTTTCTAATTGATTGGCTGACAACATACTTATTTATCTACTCATATATATGCATACATACATATATCCATACACAAACATTTACGTACATCCACACATACAAATTCATAATGACTGACTGACTGGCTGAGTGACTGACAGAAGGATGAGTGGCTTCAGGGGCGCCGATGCAGGTGATGGATTAAAGGATGAGCGGGTTGAGCCTCTGACTGACTGACTGACTGATGGACTGATTGGCCACGCTGCGCAGGTTCTCATGTGATTCCCTTTCCTAGAATTCTAATCTTGCACACTAAATCCACTTTGTTATTGGCTTTTACTCTAGTTTGTTTTGGTCGTAGTCGAAGTACCTTTACTAACACAAAGGATCGGATATTTTTTTTCCCCTCTCTTTTAAGTCATCCTTACCTTCCCTCTACTCGTATATCCCTCCCTCTCCCTCTCCTTCCTCTCCTCCCTTCACCCCCTTCACATATTCTCGGAAAAAAACGCTTTATTTTCGTCCTGCATTTCTTTCTTTGTCTTCTCCAGTCTTCATTTTTATTTACATGAAGCCCCATATCTTCATTTTCTCAAGTTTTTTCTCTTCCTTCTCCTCCTCCTCCTTCTTCTCGATTTTTTTTGTCTGGTGTCTCTTGCTTTACTGTATATTACGTAGTATAGTAGACTATAAACAGCTTTGTAGGGACCACCCCTTTTTAATCCTCCTACTCCTCCTCCTCCTCCTCCTCCTTACCTCACCTCACCTCATCTCATCTCATCTTTCCCCTTTACCCTATTCCACTTCATAACTCTGATCTTCTCCATCTATCCACCCATCCATCCCCTGCAATCTCATTTCCCAAAGTCTCGAATTACTTTCCCGCCGCCCGTCACCGCTTGAGGGGAAGAGAGGGATGATACGAGCAGTCAACACCAATATACTGACAGGGAGGAGGTGGTGGTGGTGGTGGTGGTAGTGGTGGTACTTTCCTCAGTTTAGAGTGGGAATGAGGGTTACGAAGGACATGTTGAGTTTGTATGTCTTTATTTGCGTGTGTTTAATGGTTAAGGCAAGGATGAGTGAAGAATATTATGGGTTATCGTCTCTCTTCTTTTTTCCGCGTCTTGTCTTTTTCTCCTAGCGTGAGTTCAGCAGATACTCTCGTTATAAACCAACGGTGGGGGGGAGTCTCTCGGTATCTACTCTTCTTGCCTAGTGTCATATGTAATCCTTATTGGCACCGTCCCCAAGTCTGTACAAGAATAACATAGTTGTAAGAGAAGGAATTTAATGATTTCTGTTTAGGTATGTCATTGTACCGCATCTGGCAATCTTCTTGGTGGTTCAGGAGAAAGTCACTCTTGCCTCGTTCCCTTTGTGTGAGTGTGGAAACAAAGTGATTGCTATCGAAACATGAAGTTGTGTTTATAATTCTTTCGCACACTCCTCGTGAAATTGCTTCTGAAGATTGCTTTCCATGTAGTGTCGTGCAAATAGCTTCTAATAATATCCCTTATCAGCAAGGCTTTTCCTAATAATCCTTCACTGGTAATCTCTGCCAAAGTTTTTCCCTCGCTAATAGCTATCCTTTCTATACAATCTTCACAGGGAGTGTTAATGGCTTTACCAAATAGCCTTTAAAAGCCCCTATACGGGACCTTTTACAAACAGGCTCCTGGAATAGCCGGACCCAACAGCCTCTAAACACGTCCTTCTCAGACGCGGATGGAGGGAGCATAACAGTTAAGTACTTGCAAAGGAATACTGATATTTCAATGTTATAAGAATACTGATTCAGAAATACTGTAGATCTGAATTACCATTGTTGAAATTAACTTCCTTTCGAAGAGCACTGTGACGCACTGTGTAAAGGGTTACCTAAGTGGTGTTGGTATTGTTGTTACGTTTATTTGTGAAAACAATCGACGAAGATAAATTGTTTCCTGAGGCAGTTTGAATACGGATCCAAATAAGCCTGATCAATATGTTTGAATGCGTTTGAATACGAACACTGAATAGAAATATTTATTTTTTTATTATTGTTACCAAATAGCCTTTCCCAGCAGACTAGAATATTAAGAAAACATTATGCATTACATTTCCAAGCCACTCTTATCAGCGAACGTTTCCTGGCACGTGTGATTATTTGGACTACTTCTTTCCATGTATAATGAAAGGCAGGGTATTTGTGGCAGTGGAGATAAAAGAACTTTTTTCAATCTCTAAAAAAGTGTACATTTGTGTGTGTGTGTGTGTGTGTGTGTGTGTGTGTGTGTGTGTGTGTGTGTGTGTGTGTGTGTGTGTGTGCGTGCGTGCGTGCGTGCGTGCGTGCGTGCGTGCGTGTGTGTGTGCGTGTACGGAGACCACCACGTTAATGAGCATATGAATAATTTAGCAGCAATATCTTGTAGCATTGTCTTTTGTTCTGATGCGTGCGGTCTACGGGATAATCAAGCAAGTCTTCACACGAGCCAGACATCTGCACACAGGCGGGAAGGTCGCCAGCTGAACCTTAAATCCTTGACGCGAGGCACCTCAGGGCATTGTTGCGCAGGTAATCACGTTTACGGAGTTCCGCTCACTGTACGCCAGCCTTATGAAGTACGCACCTGGGTCTTGCAACAACGTAACTGACTGGCTGTCAATGATTTGTGTGTCCGCGCGACGTAAGCGCTTGTTAATTTGTTTCCTTTTATTGTAACGTTGTACTGCTGCAGGCATAATTTGTAGCTCAGTGTTGATGCGATGCAATGATATAGCCAAGGAAAATAATTAATTCCTGTGTCTTACAGCTAAATTATTCTTGCACAGACTTGGGGGACGATGTCAGTAATTTTGTGTTACTCGGAACGGAAGAAGCTCTGTATAATCTCAAAGCATTCATCGTTTATTTATTTAATTTTTAGGAAAGAAAAACACGAAATAGATTTTTTTTAGTTTAGTTTCTTGGACAAAGTACCATTTCTTATTTATTTGTTATTGAAAACTGTACCAATTCTGAAAGTGTCGTCAAGTTAATGAAAACAGAAACTAAATATAGAATAAATTGAGATCATTCACAAAGATAGCACCGCTCATTGGCTGTGCTGGCTGTGACGTCACTGATGCAGCATTCACGTGGCTAGGATAGAGTCTTCCCTTTCATCCAATAACGTGTGTTTTAACCTCTGCTCCGGGCCTCTCCGTGCATTGATTGGCTGGATAGACGGCGCCACGGGGGACTGTTTGCCGAGCGCTCACGAATTCAAACGCCTAGGGACATTGAGACTTTGGTGAGGAGGGAAAGTGAAATATTTGACTTTCGTGATTCCTTTGCATTTCTTGAAACTTATAAGAGGTTTAGGATGCATTTGTTCTATTATTCTTTCTTGAGTTTTCTTGCTTTTTTTTTTTCTTTGTTTTTTATTCTTGGTGATTCTTAAACAGAAATGTATGGTGAAATGCTACTATAGATTGTTGTGTATTTGAGGTTGTTGTTATTGTTGTTGTTGCTGTTTTTGTTGTTGTTGTTGTTGTTGTTGCTGTTGTTGTTGTTGTTGTTGTTGTTGTTGTTGTTGTTATATTTTTTCCTTCTTTCTTTCTTCTTTTTCTTTTTGTTATTGTTCTTCTTGTTCTTGTTCTTGTTTTCTTGTTCTTTTTGTTGTTGTTGTTGTTGTTCTATTTTATTTTATGTCGTTTCATTATCATTATCCATGTACGTGAGGACACACACACACACACACACACACACACACACACACACACACACACACACACACACACACACACACACATACACGCGCGAGAGAGAGAGAGAGAGAGAGAGAGAGAGAGAGAGAGAGAGAGAGAGAGAGAGAGAGAGAGAGAGAGAGAGAGAGAGAGTTTCTAACATTACGTTCAGTGTTCAATTTTGCAAGAAACTTTCTCTCTCTCTCTCTCTCTCTCTCTCTCTCTCTCTCTCTCTCTCTCTCTCTCTCTCTCTCTCTCTCTCTCTCTCTCTCTCTCTATCTATCTATCTATCTATCTATCTATCTATCTATCTATCTATCTATCTATCTATCTATTTATCTATCTAGCTATCTAACCCTTCACGTCCCGGAAAGCCTGAAGCATAATTTACTAGCGGCAAAAAAAAAAAAAAAAAAAACACGCGTCTGCTGTGCATGCAATCCTGTGTCCTCTAATGGAGTAATGGACGAGGATGTTCACTTTTATGTTAGATTTTTATTAATGACTTAGTGTAATTATAAAAATGTGGATTACGTGTGTGTGTGTGTGTGTGTGTGTGTGTGTGTGTGTGTGTGTGTGTGTGTGTGCGCGCGAAGGACAGACATCACACAGGCGCCCATTTCTCCCCTGTAAAGTAACCAAATCGGATGCCATCGCCTCAGAATCGGATGCCATCGCCTTGCAGGCAGACTTAGATAGAATGAATGAATGGACGGATAGATGGCAAATGCAATTTAATATCAATAAATGCAAAGTGCTTAGCGTAGGTAGAGGAAACCCACACAATAGGTACACATTAGACAACCAAACTCTGGTAGGTACAGGGTATGAGAAAGATTTAGGAGTTATAGTTAGCTCTGAACTCCGTCTAGGGAAACAATGCATAGAAGCCAGAAACAAGGCAAATAGGGTACTAGGATTCATTTTTAGGAGTGTTAAAAGTAGAAGGCCGGGAGTAATATTAAAGTTATACTTGGCGCTGGTCAGACCTCATCTAGACTACGCGGTGCAGTTCTGGTCCCCACATTACAGGAAAGATATAGGTCTATTAGAATCAGTACAGAGGAGAATGACTAAAAGGATACAGGGGATGAGGAGTATTCCTTACGAGGCGAGGTTGAAGCTGTTGAATTTACATTCTTTAGAGAGACGTAGGTTAAGAGGGGACCTGATAGAAGTCTTTAAGTGGTATAAGGGTTATAACAAGGGAGATGTAAGCAAAATTCTTAGGATCAGCAACCAGGGTAGAACAAGAAATAACGGGTTCAAGCTTGAAAAATTTAGGTTTAGGAAGGAGATAGGAAAAAATTGGTTCTCAAATAGAGTGGTAGACGAGTGGAACGGACTCAGTAATCATGTAGTTAGTGCTAGGACACTAGAGAGCTTTAAGAGAAGATTAGACAAGTTTATGGATGGGGATAGCAGATGGAAATAGGTAGGTGTGTTTCATACAGGGACTGCCACGTGTAAGCCTGGTCGCTTCTTGCAGCTTCCCTTATTTCTTATGTTCTTATGTTCTTCTGTTCATGTATGTGAATTTACCTCTCTCTCTCTCTCTCTCTCTCTCTCTCTCTCTCTCTCTCTCTCTCTCTCTCTCTCTCTCTCTCTCTCTCTCTCTCTCTCTCTCTCTCTCTCTCTCTTCTATTTGTAGTTAGTGTCGGGAAGCCTAATCAAACAGACTTGGTAGGACGTAAGAGTGTTGTTGCTCGTTATCCTTTGAAATCCTTTTAATCCTTCCTTCCTTCCCACGAGTGTCCTTCCAGCCATACAGTCTGTCTCTCTCTGTCTCTCCCTCTTCCTTCACTCCTCCCTCCATGCCTTCATTCCTCCTTCCTTTCCTTTCTCCAAGCGTCCTTCATTCCTACCCTCCTTCATGCCCTCCTTCCTTCCCTCCTTCCCAGTCTGTCCCTCTTACCCTCTTCTCCCTGCCCTCACTCCCTCTCTCCCTCTCTCCCTGTGCGCTTACCTCCACACGGCCTCCGCCTCAATCTCTAGAATACATAATGGAAATCGTATTAATCCCCTTTGCCTCTGTCCACTCCCTCGTTCACTCCGACACCTCCACCTCCCGCTCTGCCTCTCTGCCTCCCTGACTGCACACTTTAAAACAACACTCACGTCTCCGTTTGTCTATTATTACATCACTTTAACCTGGGAGCTTATTGGGGATGAATGTGGCTGAATGTGATGATCTGTGTGTGTGTGTGTGTGTGTGTGTGTGTTTAGATTTAAGGTTGTGAGGGCTTTTGGTTGGCGTGTTTGTTATGCGTGTATGTGTGTGTGTGTGTGTGTGTGTGTGTGTGTGTGTGTGTGTGTGTGTGTGTGTGTGTGTGTGTGTGTGTGTGGCAGCTTGTTTGTCTGTCTGTTTATTCATATGCCATTGTTTAGAAGTCTCTCTCTCTCTCTCTCTCTCTCTCTCTCTCTCTCTCTCTCTCTCTCTCTCTCTCTCTCTCTCTCTCTCTCTCTCTCAAGGTAATTCGGTGGCTTTAATTCCCGTGCGAGTGGTCTGCAGCGAGTGTCTCCTTCGTTGTTGTTGCAAATGATGTGTTGCCTGGGATATCTTGTGTCGTCCAGGCGTCCAGTTTGCCTTAAGGATAATGATATCAGTGAAGAAATAAACAACGATACCTTTCCTTCAGCTACTTTTATCTTTCAGGTAAATAAGTAGCGGAAGAAAATAGTGGAATAATATGTAGTTTCTAATCTTCGTTAAAGTTTCAAGGGCGGCTGAATCTTTTTTTCTTCATCTATGAATATTGATGAGGAAATAAAAACAGAATATGCCTCGTGTAAATGACAAGGCAGGAAATGTGTGCTGGGTGTGTCGGGTCAGGTGGCGTGTCTGCCGCTAGGGGGGAAAGGGGTTGGAGACTGTGTTGATTTGAGATTACACTCGGCTCAGATTACATAGTCATTATTTATAACTTGACCTTACTTTCTTCCTGGGTCTTTTTCTGCCTTACCTTTCTTCCTATTTACTAGTCGACCTGAGTTCTTTCTTGCTGATTTTTCTGCCTATCACTTTATTTACAAGTTCACGTATTTTTTTTTTCCAAGCATTTTACACCTGTCGTCTTATTTATATACAAGTTGATTTCAGGTTCTCCATACGCATTTTTCTACCTGTCATCTTAAATACAAATTAACTTCAGTTTCTTGTAATCATCTTTTCTACCTATAATCATATTTACAAGTTGAGCTCAGTTTCCTTACACCCATTTTTCTGTCATTTTACCTGCCATTACAAGTCCACTTCAATTTCCCCATGCTCATTTTTCTACCTGTCATCCTATCTACAAATTAATCTCAGTTTCTTCCAAGCATTTTTTCTACCTATGATCATATTTACAAGTTGACCTTAGTTTCTACTGATGCATTTTTCTACCTGTCCTCCTCGGTCGCCAGGTATCCGGGAGGCAGAGTCAAGGCAAAGTCATTAGCCACCTGTACAAGCTCATATTATCCGGCGGGGGTGCTACGTCATGCATAATTTTAAGCACATATATATATTTGCAGTGTGCGTGACGCAAAGGAAATTATCATATGCATACTTAACGTGTAAATATATTAGTGGTATGATGATGAGATATTTGCGACGGTGCAATGTGTGTCTGTGAGGCGGGGGGGGGGGGTGCGTAAGGGAGGAAGTAGATAAATAGATACATAGATAGATACAGAAAAAAGAGAGAGAGAGAGAGAGAGAGAGAGAGAGAGAGAGAGAGAGAGAGAGAGAGAGAGAGAGAGAGAGAGAGAGAGAGAGAGAGAGACAGACAGACAGACAGACAGACAGACAGACAGACAGATAGAAAGACAGACAGACGAACAGACAGACAGACAGACAGAAAGACAGATAGCATTAACATTATATAATCTCAGAAACGTATATGTGACATCGTGAATGAGAGAGAGAGAGAGAGAGAGAGAGAGAGAGAGAGAGAGAGAGAGAGAGAGAGAGAGAGAGAGAGCATTAACTTTAAACTCTAAAACGTATTTGCGACATCGTGTGACAGAAGGAAAACATTATGCCTGACTTTAAACATTCATTCTTCCACCTGCAAAGCAAACCGAGTGAGCGAGGTGCCTTTTGATTCCCCCGGCCCGCATCAGGGCAATGTGTACACAGTCACTTGCAGCCCCGTGGTGTTTTAACGAGGTGTAATGGACTTATCTATTATACTTGCACTGCCGTCACGTTCATCCTGTCAGTGTTTATACAAAGGTAATTAGGGAAAAATAGTAAAGGGATAGAACTGCGAGTATTCATGTAGTTGTTTATGTTTTTAAAGGTATATTTTATGAGGTTCCTTGGAAGCAGAGAGAGAGAGAGAGAGAGAGAGAGAGAGAGAGAGAGAGAGAGAGAGAGAGAGAGAGAGAGAGAGAGAGAGAGAATAAACTACCATTACAAATCTCAAATAATTGCCAATGGTCGCATGTCGTCTGTCGCAGCACCTGGAAAAGACACAAACAGGCGGATCTTTGTGCATCGAAGAGCGCCGCGAATCTGCTGTAACAAGACAAATCCTTCTTATACGGCGACGAGGAAGTGGCGAACTGGCTGACCCACAGGACTCACCCACCTATGGCATACACATTTCTTGAACAGTACGCTGAGTCTTCTCCTGGCTGAGCTCCTCTGTATATTGTCGATAATTTAACAAAGCAAAGGAGGGAAGGTGCAGGAAGCCAGTAGATTTACACGTGGCAGTCGTTTGGATAAGAGGTGCCTTCCTATATTCACCGATCTTCCCTATCAATAAATTTGCCTTATCTTCTTTTAAAGCTCCTATTGACTCGACACTAACAATATGATTACTGCGTCCCTTCCAGTAATCTAACACTTTATTTGAGAACCAGTTTTTTTACTATCCTTTTAAATCTAACCTTATCAAGCTTAAGCCTCTCATTTCTATCCTAATCCTGATCACTTCCCTAAGGGTTTTGTTCATCTCATCCCTGTTATATACCTTATACCGCTTAAATACCTCCATTAGATCCTCACTTAATCTTTGCATCATAAGCAAATGTAAGACAGACGTTGCTTAACCCTTTCACTGCTGTATGGAGCACCTTACACCACTAAAAGCAATATATAAAATCTTTATAAGCATTTACACGAAAAAAAAAAAAAAGGGGGGATAAAAAAAGAGTAGATTTTTGCAATTTCTGGATAGTATAATGTGTGGAAAAGGCTGTAAAAGACGTCTGAGAGTTGTTGGTACTCAAAACATGTACCAAATAGCAGTGAAAGGGTTTTAAGCTGGGATCTGATAGAGGTATTAAATTAACAAGAGACGTAACACCTACAGCTTCAATCAAACGAAGTAGGCAAATATGTAGAGTCCAGTCCTCCAACTATGATGTGTGTTATCGTAGCAAAATTCTGAAGTAGTTTTTTTTCTTTTCCTTTTCTTTTCTTTTTTTTTTTTTTCTCTCTCTCTCTCTCTCTCTCTCTCTCTCTCTCTCTCTCTCTCTCTCTCTCTCTCTCTCTCTCTCTCTCTCTCTCTCTCTCTCTCTTTTTAAGGTTATTCCTGGTGTTTGGCTCTGCTCTACCTTCCGGGTAAAAATTATAGTGATATTATCTATGTCGCTGCTGTGAAGACTTTCAGGTAGATCTTTTCATGCTGTCAGTGCTGCAGGCGATGGTGAGAGAGTGAGAACCTTCGTCTTGAATACAACTTTTGCTGCCACGTCTTTACTACGATTCTCTCTCTCTCTCTCTCTCTCTCTCTCTCTCTCTCTCTCTCTCTCTCTCTCTCTCTCTCTCTCTCTCTCTCTCTCTCTCTCTCTCTCTCTCTCTCTCTCTCCCCCAGTTTGCTATTGCGGGAGGGGGAAGGTGGATGAGGAGAAGCTTTTATCTTTATAATCCCACAGCTTCATATGCACCTTCTTGTAGTTTATCACTGTTTCTCTCCTTCATTTGTGTTTCTTTGTGTATGTGCGAGTTTGTCCTATCCCTTATCCTTTATTTTACTGAACATAGACCACGCCGATAGTGCAAGTGCTGTCTATGCTTCTAATCCTTCCAACCTGTTCATTTGAATAATAAAGGTGCTGTAAGTGAAAAAGAGAAAATTGCTTATTACATGCCCAGATCACTTCCACGTATGATTGTCTGCACCTCTCTTAGTTACAGCTTCACAGTGCCTTAGTTTGTGATCTGCCTGATAATTGTTGTATTGGTACTAAGACTGTAAGTTAAGATACATGTTCCCTCATGTGATAATTCAGTGCTCAGCAAGAGAGAGAGAGAGAGAGAGAGAGAGAGAGAGAGAGAGAGAGAGAGAGAGAGAGAGAGAGAGAGAGAGAGAGATAGGCTGGGGGCGGGGGGCCGTGCAGCAGCAGCATGGAGGTAATTAAAACCACACACACACACACACACACACACACACACTCTCTCTCTCTCTCTCTCTCTCTCTCTCTCTCTCTCTCTCTCTCTCTCTCTCTCTCTCTCTCTCTCTCTCTGGCCGCTGCATGGGAAGGTGTCGGTGTGGCGTGCAACCTCAGTTACGCACGCCCTGACCTTGGGCGTGGAGTACCTGGACAATAGGTGGTGCCTTACGCAATGCACAGCGGCGGAGCGAGAGAGGGAGAGGGAGAGGGAAGAGTGGAAATGAAGGAGACACGCAGCTGGCAGGGACGTGGGCTGCCTCTACGCGGCGCATGTGCAATGAGCTGTGTAGACACCTCACCTCAAGTGAAATCCAGCAGGAATTACCTTCATGTCAACGCAAACCAGGAAGTGCGTAAACTGCACCCCCCCCCCTATCGTTCCCCATCTCCTCCCCCCCGCATGTCTTGTTTTACTCATTTATTTGTTGTTGTAATTGTTGGTGTTGTTTTCTCTCTCTCTTTTTTTTTTCGTGATTGGCAAGGGTCAGGTTTTTTTATTATAAACTTTTTTTGGTTTGTCGTTCTTGGAAATTATATGCAGGGAGGGAAGAGGAGGCAGCAAGAGGAAGGAGAAGGAGGAAGTGAGTGCTTTTGGCGGAGAGCAAGTTAAGAGTGAGGAAAGATGAGAAAAGCGGATTAAAGGAGTGGGAGAGAAATATTAAACTGCAGATCGTGTTCCTCGCACATCCATTTCAGTCTTTCCTTCCGCTTCCTTCTGCAAGAGCGGCGCTAAGCCTGAAGGTTCTGCTTACAAACCGAGGAGCAGGAGACGCCCGGGGTGCCGCGCTGATCCATCTCTCGAAGATGATTGAGGATTTCGTTGCGTGAGTGGAGAGGTTTGAGCTTCGTGAATATATATTTTTTTACTTTTTTGAGGTTGCCAGTCTGGTGTAGCTGTCCAGTGTAACGAGGCCAGGAGTGTGTGAACGAGCGTGTCTTGTCCGTGGCGCCGTAAGCTGTTTGTGGCTGTTTAGGCTCCTATCAGTGGCTGTTTGTGGCTACCTGTGACTGCCTGGATACCTCTGCCACGTGTCTCTAGCTACCTGGGCTTTCTTAGACTATCTAAGCACTTCACTTCTCCAGACTTTCCGTGGACGAGCTGGACGCGAGGTGAGAGTTGGTGTTACGGTCCTTGGCGGTGGATTGACAAATGGCTGTTGGTCTTTAACGAGCTGTTAGACATTAGTAATTCGTGACTCGCCTCCTGATGAACCTTGTCGTTAGCTAAGTCTGTAGCGACCAATTATCTTAGTCCTTGCCGGCCGTCCTCCTTGGGGTAATGGAGGAGGGGGCGAGTACTTACGTAGTGTCATCTGCTGCCTTTGGTTACCTTTCACTTACTGCCGACCGTGGCCAATGCAGCAAACAGGTTCTAGATGAGGAAGAGGAGGAGGAGGAAGAGGAGGAGGAGGAGGAGGAGGAGGAGGAGGAGAGGGAGGAGGAGGAGCAGGGGGAGGAGGAGGAGGAAGGTGAAGGGAGGATGGAGGCAGAATACATATGAAGAACAGACACAGGGGGATCTATTAATAAAAGAAGAATATCTTTTGAAACTCCATAGGCTCGTATTCGTTAAACATTTCAGCGTTTTCTCTGGCCTCCATTTAACAGGCTGTACTGGAAGGCATTGAGGTTTTGAAGGATGTGTGTATGATAGTTCAACAAAGATTCTGCATCATCAGTAGGAGAAACACCCATGAGAACCCGACTTGTCATCTCTGTGGCCTCTGAAAACAGTCCTTATGGGAAAACCAAGTATAGAAGAAAGTGGAGGATGTAAAGATCATGTGAATTATTATTTTTTTTTTAATGTAGAAGGGTTATTGACCAAGGGTAACAAAAATTTCTAATAAAAGGCCCATTGAATTGCTAAACCCCAAAGGAAAAAGAGCCAAAAGGATAATAAAAAAATGGAGAAGTTATGTTAATAATAATGATCCTGATGTGAAAGACGTGGATAAGGAAAAGAGAGAGAGAAAAAAAGAGAAAGATAGTGCTGTTAGTGATTATGCTTATGACGAACATGAAGACAGTGGTGTTGGTGGTGGTAATCGTGTTGGTGGTGGTGAATGTGAAGGAGGTGTCCGTGTGGCTGCTGTCCTCGAGCGTGCCTGCCGAGGGGCCACACTGCCTCATCCCCTGACTCATCCCGTGCTTGCTGACCTCGCCTGCTGACTTGCAATGGATTTTTTTCCTTAACATGGGGATGCACAGAATAACCCATGCAAACGAAGGTCGGCATGTTTGGAAGGTGAGAGGAAGAGGCAGAGGGAGAGGGAGGGCAGGAGTGTCTAGACGAGTGGATGCAGGACATATACATACGACATATCCTGTAACTTTTTTTCTCTCGCTGTAGTATTCGAAGGTCGCTGTAAACTTGAGACTAAGTGGATAGAGGGAGAGAAAAAAACTCGTGAGCCATCATTCGTATGGTTATAATGGCAATAATAATGGGCTTTAATGACGGGAGTTAACGCTGGCGCTGCAGGAAAAGAATGACAGCTCATAGCACATAAATAAACGTTAATTTGTTGTTCGTCGTAAAGCTGTCACATGAATTCATTATTATTGGTGAAGTTCATGGAGTACTTGGCGGAGAGACCGAGAGGAAGTATGCACAATAGCACACACATACACTAATACGTACTATTTATTAAAAGAAAATACCCAAAAACAAATTCAAAGGTATTTCAGAAACTTTCATAGCAGCACCTTGCTTAACTTACCAATTAACGTTTAGGAAACCACACCAGCATCACTTACTTACGGAAAAAGTGAAGCTGAAAACCCAGAATAATAAGTTTCATACACCATTACCACTTAATATTAAAATGGACATTAAGTTCAAAGGTACTTCAGAAAAAAAAAAGCTTATGACAACGACTTGCTTAACGTATCAATTTACGATCAGGAAACCCAACACGACTATCGAATTTGTGTCTCATTATTAAGCCTCCATTATCCGCCCCCGAATGGCCTTGTTCACCCTGCTTCCTTCACGGCCGTTGTCTCCAGGAATTACTTTGTACAAATCCTATTCTTTTTTTCTCACTTGAACACCTCCGTGGGCAAGCGACACGTTTATTTAAGAGAAAAAGGATGCTCGGGAAGGTGGGTGTGTTTTGAGAGTAGCAGTCAACCGTGGATGAGTTACCTTGGGAAGATTCAAGATTTATTTTATTTATTTATTTTTTTTTTGTAAGAATCTGTTTTATTGATCCTGTTTTTTATGATTATTTATGGCAAGAGGAGTTTGGTAGCGTTTATAGCGATTATTATTGCTACTACTACTACTACTACTACTACTACTACTACTACTACCACCACCACCACCACCACCACCACCACCACCACCACCACCACCACCACCACTACTACTACTACTACTACTGCTGCTGCTGCTGCTATTACTGTTGCTATTACTGCTATTACTACTACTACTACTACTACTACTACTACTACTACTACTACTACTACTGCTGCTGCTGCTGCTGCTGTTGGCTGGGTGCTCCAGCTGCTATTGCTATTGCTGCTATTGTTATTGCTGCTATTGTTATTGCTGCTATTGCTGCTGCTGTTATTGCTGGTGCTGGTACTGCTGGTGCTGCTGCTGTTGTTGCTGCTGCAACAATAATGAAGAGTAGGAAATAAAAGAATATTGGAAATTGAGAGAAAAGAATAAGTATAATTCACTGTAACATGTAATATTCTCTGCATAATTGTACAGTGTTAAGTGTAAAGGTACCATTTGCACACTGTATTTTCGCTCACCTTTACACACCTTTGCTGTATTTCATGTTACCTTGTTCAACTTCACTTATTTTTTTTCTTTATTTGATTTCCATTTTCAGCGTTTTTGGTAAATTTTCGTGATAAATTATTTTACGTGCATGTCCAAATACACGTACACATACATGCTAATGCACCGGCAAATCTCTCTCTCTCTCTCTCTCTCTCTCTCTCTCTCTCTCTCTCTCTCTTCTCTCTCTCTCCTCTCTCTCTCTCTCTCTCTCTCTCTCTCTCTCTCTCATTCTCTTTGTGAGCTTCCACGATCAGTTATAATCGTAATGCATTTGTGTTTCTTGTGCAATGGATCTCTCCACTTCAACAACATTCATTTTAGCTTCAAAAACACTCACTTTTCCCCCACACTCCTACTCACTGCCTGAACACTTTCTTTTTATTTCCCTTCTCAACTTCCTTCTTTAGTTGAGTTATTTTTAATGCCATTATTATTGAGCTTCATTATCATTTACGTATATGTTATTTATCTTTCAGAGAATGGCTGGCTGTATACTGTTGCTTGGCACTCGTGAACCATCACCACTTCATTGCTATGTGTATGTATTCCTGAGTCACTGTTCTTTAATTTTCGAAGGTGCCATCGCTGTACGTAGTATCTGTCCGTGTCCCTCAGTCCCTGCCTTCGTAGTCCTCCATGTACAGTTTTCGTCATGGTTTGAAAGGAGGGAACGGAAAAGGAGAGAAGACAGAACGATAACATGATAGCTTCGTTTGTTGAAGGTATAACCATTAGATGGGTGGCGTGAGGTTACTGCCGAGTGGGTTTTCCTGCGACACACACACACACACACACACACACACACACACACACACACACACACACACACACACACACACACACAACACACACACACACACACACACACACACACACGCACTTCACGAGAAACAAACCTTGGAATTGGAATGTTGACGTATCATGTTCGTCAGGTTCTTGGGGGCTATTTGTGGTGATTAAATGTAAACTTAGGAGAAGAGAGAAAGAAAATGGCATAAGGACTGCAATAAGAAATGCACAAATGCACAACAATACAACAATGATCCAGAGAGAGAGAGAGAGAGAGAGAGAGAGAGAGAGAGAGAGAGAGAGAGAGAGAGAGAGAGAGAGAGAGAGAGAGAGAGAGAGAGATCAGGCAAGTCCTCAAAAGATCAATGCAACCAGATCCTCTATGAAGGCAACGTGTGAGAAAAATCAATGCAAAATATTCCCTACAGGTGAAAGGGAGCTCATGAAGGAGGAGGAGGAGGAGGGGGATGAAGAGGAAGAGGAGGAGGGAGCGGAGAAAAAAAGATCAATAAAGAGTCTTAAGAGTCGAGATTAAGTTATATTGCTAAGAAATAAAAACGTAAAAAAAAGAGGGAAAAGTGAGAATTTATGGAGTAGGAGGGGAAGGTAACAGCGATAGAAAAAAAAAATGGAGGTCAAACAGCAGCAAAGGGTCTGGCTAAGGCTATATAAGGAAGGAAAGCCACAGAAGGGACAAAAAAGCAGCAGAATTCTAAGGGCAAGTGATGAGGATGAGATAATGAAGTACAAGGTGTCTAATCGATCTCCCTCTCTCGCCTCTCCAGTATTCCGTGCCTTTTTAGGTGACCACGTGCTCTCCTGCTCTGGCGCGAGGGAAAGGTTGGCGCCTCGCTGCCTGTTCTTGACATACTGATGATAATGAAGCAGGGAAAGAAAAGGTCAATCGCATGTGCATGTCATTTCAGCAAGTTTATTCAGTGTAGTATTCTTTCTTTTTTTTATTCTATTTTTGTATACATAGCAAAGATCAAACTAATATTGAGACTTGTGACTGACTGTGTTTGGATTTTTCAGCTAATGAAGGATGTTACTTGCTTGTTGAAATAATACTTAAATTATGTGTTTATTCGTGTGTGGCTAAAACGCCGCTGCCTCGACGCTTCTAAACTAAAATTCTGACGCAAGATTGACTATGTTAAGATTTTTGAAGAATGAACAATGGTAAATAAGAGAAATAATATTGTTTTTTTTTTTTTCTTGTCTGTTTATTCGTCTATCACCACCTCCCAACCTACGCGTCTTTATTTCCCGCGGGAATCCTTCTTGACGAGAAGGCGAGAAGGAAAAAGCAATGGAATGATAATAGCAAACACGATGAGGGAGAGGAACTTAGAGAGAGAGAGAGAAGGATATCTGAAGAGGGGAGAGAAGAAAGGGAGACGATAAGGAGATAAAATGCTGGTGATGAGGAGGAGGAGGAAAAAGACGGAATTAACGCATTGACGTACCACAACTTCGCAGTCAAATGGCGCTGCTCCCCAGAAAGTATCGAATAAAAATTTAAAAAAATAAGATGGAATAAAAAAAATTGAAAACAAGGAGGAATTATGGTCCAGCGAGGCATGAAGGACATAACAAGGTGGTAATACGGCGCTGACACACCACTCATCCCAAAAGGAGGAGCGCGAGTCACCTTGGACGTGGCTTACTGTGCTAGAGTACCACTCAGGGCTGCTAATAAAAAACCCTCTCATGGACACTAAGTACTTTTCCAGGGACACCAAAGACTTTCACTGGGGCTGTAATGATTCTGAGGACACTGAAGGAAAGGCCCCAGGTGTCTCCTAAGAGGCTTTAGGTGCACAACTCAGGGACGGGATTATATTCAACGTGTGATTCCTGACTGACGCTGCGTTCCTCCCTGCCTCCCTGTCTCTCTTCCATACACTCGGTTGGAAACTCGCAGGCCGCTGGGATTGTACGTGATGTTACTAGGAATGTTGTGTTGTAGGGAGCTGTTCTTGCTGTAGTTTCTCTCTCTCTCTCTCTCTCTCTCTCTCTCTCTCTCTCTCTCTCTCTCTCTCTCTCTCTCTCTCTCTGTCTCTCTCTCTCTCTCTCTCTCTCTCTCTCTCTCTCTCTCTCTCTCTCTCTCTCTCTCTCTCTCTCTCTCTCTCTTTTGCAGTGTTGTTAATTACTGTTACTGGTAGAGATGAGTTGTAGTTGTGGCAGAGTTGCTTAGTGAGTCTTTTTTTCTTACTCTTGGTAACTAATCCGACCCTTTATAAAACTATAAAAAAAAATATAGAAAAATGTGAACTTTGCTCTCAGTTGTTGGATCATCATAAAGCGCGGGGATGATGATACATAGATGCTGCTAATGGTATAAGAATGAATACATAGTTTTTTTTTTGCTTTTTTTTTATTCTTTCCACTTTATATTTTCTCCTCTCGATACCCGATGTCCTCTTTCTGTTCATCCCCCTCTCCAGCCCCCCGCGAAAAAAAAAAAACAAGAGCAAAGCACCCTCCGGGAAGACTAGGGAGCCAAAGCTGTAACTGAGTGCTAATAGATTGCACGTTTTGTTCGTATCCCTTGGGTGTTTTGTCTCTCCCACGTCAGATTCGTCACCTACCTGCCATCGCCTGCGTGGGTTGTGTTAGCGACTCTCTTGCAGCAGGTCCCGGATAGACAATCAAAGGGTGTCAGTTGAAGTGATGAGATAGCAGAGGAATGTTGGCTCTTAGTTGAAGTTGTGGAGCTGCATGAACTGTCATTTAAAGTTTCATGATAGTAGGTGAATGGTTATTGTTGGCGGATGTTTTATGATTCCAGGAGAATATTTGGTTTCAATAAAAGTTGTCAAGTGGTAAAAGAATATTACCTGTCAGTTAAAGTTGTAAGGTAGCAGGGGAATACCAGCTATTGGTAGAAGTTATAAAAGAACACGGAAAATACTAGCTGTTAATGGAAGATATTAAAAAAAAAAAATCGACAATGTTAGCAAGTGAAAGATATACGGAAATACTTGTTGTCACAATAATAAAAGAACACGGAATTTTAGCAAGTCATCGTTGTTAGTTTTGCAATTACAGGTAGATGCACGAGGCACTCACCGTTACCTGCTTGTAGTTTCAACACATACAGATGCACCTGCCAGCCTTGCTTGTTGCGTGCGGTCCTTTTCCAAGCAGTTAAGGAAATAAAGATGGATAATGGATGGAATAATGGATAATGGATGGATAATGGATGGAAATAAAGATGGCTGGGTAGGTTAAGTATCTGTTCATGAGAACTCGAACACGGGGACACTCAAGGACGCCAGCCACACCAACAGCTTTCAGGTGCCCGTCGCTCAGCTCCTCACGCCTCGCCTGCTGCACGGAGGGAATCGTGTGTTAATCTACGTGTGTATCTTAATGTATTTCATTTCAGTTAATTTCTTTCGGTGTCATTTCCATCTGCTGACTGCTTTGTTGTTAGATAAAGTCTTTTTTTTTTTTTTTTATAAAGATATTTCTGATTGTGGTTAATTTCTTGATTACGGCGCACTCTGACTCTTTTAGTCGCTGCGTGGAAAGCCAATTTAGTTTCAGCCCTCTTCTATACTTTGAAAATAAGTATATTAAATAAAATACATTTCAAACCGGAGTTCAAAATTACGAAGTGCAAGAACAAGAAGTGAAGGACGTGTAGAAGGCACACGTGTAGCGAGGGAGGCACAGACGCCGCCCTCCGGTCACAGCAGTGTCCGCACCACCGCCAGTCACCTTGGCTGCTGCCGGAGGGCGCCAAGAGTTCACAGCAGCTCAACAAGTTTTCAAAGTCACGGTCGCGCCGAGTATATGATGTTTAGATTCGGGTTCAAGTTCATGTCCTTCCCGCCCACATCGTCGCGAAATGTTCAAACCCGAGGGTCTTCATGTAGGGTTGTTTGTGGCCCTACAGGTGCTTCACAGAGTTTTTAGTTGTCCAAACTGTCGGCAAGACAATTTTGACCTCCGTTTGTGTTGTGATATGAGCTGGTTTCTGTGTGGCAGATGAAGTGGGTGTAGAGGGCGGCCAGGACCAATATTCTAGTTGGTGTAGGCGAGTATACATCCCTCACAGTAAAGGTCCAAGCACGTATAGTGCTCATTAATAACAACCCAAAGACGTTACGTGTATCACACAAGAATCAAAATTACTACAAAATTTCTTATGATTATTTGTACGCACACTTGCTGGTGCTACATAGATCAAGCTAAGGACGCTTTTGACCACGAGGAACCACGATGAAATCGTACGCGGTTACTGAACGTCCATACGCAGGTAAAAGGCGGTTCATCTCCACGGAACCATCAATTAAGGATCTTGGGTTTCAATTGCTTACGCCCTGGTTGCGAAATTACTACGTGTGCGAGAATATGGATGGGGTTGCACCGTGGTCCGTCCTTCGCTCGTGGTTTGGCGAAGGTCCCTGAAGCGAAACAGCTCCGGAAGACAACCAGGAGGGGACGCCAGTCTTTCCTCCATCAACATTCGCCAAAGAAGGGTGATGCACTTATTATCATCAGAGTCGGTAAGAAAGAGGACAAGAAATTGGGTTCTGCATAAAGTGGTACACGAATGGAATAAACTCAGTAATCAGGTTAGCAGTGCGGAGACAGTACGGAGCTTTAAAAGATTTGACAAATTTATGGATGAGGATGATAAAAGGAAATACTCGTAGGTAGGTGTGTTTCATGCAGGGGCTGTCATGGGAAGGTCTGGTGGCTTCTTGCAGCTTCCTTTATTTTCTTTTGTTCTTATGTTCTAAATGGACGCAACAACTCCTCTATCTGTTGTTGCGGTTCTTTACTTCCTTTCCTCTCTCACCCATATGCCTGTTTCTCCTTCCTCCCGTCCCTATCGAGCAATTAAGCTGTTTTCTCCCTGGACTAAAAAAATAGCTGGAAGTAATTCTTTAATGCCAGGCTTCACGCAGCAATGTATGTTGTCAGCGTCGGTAAAAGTAAAAAGGAAAAAAGCAACGCGTAGTTACAGGGCGGGAGTTGAAATGTTACCTTCATCAGCAGTAGCTCTCCTTCAACTTGCAGCAGGATTTTTCACGTATTTCACACGATATTTATAGGCAAACACATTCAAGGGTGAGCACTCTTGGGAGACTTTCAGAATAGAATATAAAAGCACAGCTATAGAAACAACTCGCATACATAAAGAAAAGAGAAAGTATATTTGCCAAGAGCCACCGTCAGACACTTCTTCATAAACTGAAAATAAAAGAAATCCTGCTTCTTTTTTCTTATTGCACTTTTTTTCTTAGCAAGTTGTGGAGGCAAGGATGAAGGTCAGTAGTCAGGGGTCACGGGCGTGGATGTGGTCCTGTGCTCCCTACCCTCCCTACTGCTGCCCTTCCCTCCCTGTCTTGCAAGGAGTCAGACGTCTGCCCCGGCGTGGTAATGACCCCAGCTAGGCAGCGCTGCCCTTTAGAAGTCAGTGCCCCTTCTGGGTTCACGGAGGGAAAGCCTGCACCTGAAATTTGTGAGAGTTTTAACCCTTTTCTCTTTCGCGTGGGTGATGTTTAGAAGGTGCGTGAGAAGATAGGAAAAAATTAATACAAGAGATATAGATACGTATGTTCTTTGCGCATAGGTAGGAATAGACGATCGTAACACATACTAAGATAACAAACGAAGAACAGATAGCATACAGCGTCCAGAGAATAAGGAAAACGTGAAATACCTGAGAACATTAAGAAAAAGAGCACTATACAAAGTTTACCAAAAAGAAAGCAGCAAATAATCGGCACTAGAAAAAAAAATCTTCCAAATTCGCCAATTACTAGCGGGAGAGGAAGAAAGCGCACCGCCAGGCAATGACAATCATGAGACATACTCGTGAATTGAGACAGGAAAAAGATACGAGACAACACTAAGGGTATAAAGAAAATAACACACACTCTTCAGAACATGAGAAAGTTACCAGTTATTAGCGAAAGCACCAGAATAACAGTACTCATAACGAACCCTACTAGAGCATTACACTAAAAATACAAAGAAAACATCGAACTCCGTGTAGCAAAACAACAACAGCAAAAAGAAAAACACTGCAAAAAGTTACGAGTTATAAGCGAAAGGAGAGAGAGAAAGAAAGCATTCGACAACATACCAGAACCTGTTTGGGGGCTTCCCAACCTTTCTATCCCTCCCTGTCCCCTCCCCACGCCTTTCTCTACCTCGGATACACGGGTGAAGACACTGCACTCGGAAAGAACTGGCCGGGCCGTTCAAGGGCACATTTCACCGGAGGCTGACGAAGGCGTGCAGGTGTAGTGCAGCTGTAAGGTGAAGCAATGCAGATGTGAGGGGTGTAGAAAAGGGACAGCAGGTGAGAAGATGGGTGTTCAGGGGAGCGGTTAGTACCATAAGGGAGTGAGTTGTTAGGGAAGGGAAGAAGTGGACGTACGAGTATGTACGTGCGGCTTTAAAGGTGAATGGGTGAAGGGATGAGAGAGGCTTGTAGGTGAAGAGGTGAACGCCCGGTGAAGGGACAGCAGCCAGGAGGTTAGAGACAGGTATTAGGTAAGACACAGAGGCGTCAGGTGGAAAATGGTCAGCTGGTGGGGGTGTTGTTGTTGTTGTTGTTTGTAGTTTTTGCTATAGATGTATTTGTTGTTTTCGGATTATTATTATTATTATTATTAGTAGTAGTAGTAGTAGTAGTAGAGTAGTAATAGTAGTAGTAGTAGTACTAGTAGTAGTAGTAGTAGTAGAAGTAGTAGTAGTAGTAGTAGTAGTATCAGTAGTAGCAGTAGTAGAAGTAGTAGCAGCAGTACTAGACACTGTCCCGAAAGCCACGAACCTAACACACCTGGACTGAAGCTACAGTGATGGATAGCAGCATGAGGGCTGGCCAGGAGTGATTGTGTTGGGATTAAAGGTATTTTAGAATATTAAGGGATAT